>NC_139029.1:19410391-19718725 GCF_964662115.1 Mustela nivalis
CCCTGAGATCATGACCTGAGCAGTGGCTTAACCCACTAAGCCACCCAGGTGTCCCCAAATCTGCCATTTTAAAGTGAACAATTCAAGGGCAGTAGTACATTCACAGTGTTAGGCAGCCACTACCTCTAACTAGTTCCAAAATATTTCCATCATTCCAAAGTAAAACTCCTTACTTACTGAGTAGTTTCCCCATTATTCTCCATGTACTGTTCTGTACTGTTTCTGATCCTCATAATGCTTCAGCTGTGCAGCTGAGGAAAGTGACGCTCTGAGAAGTTCAATGATAAATCCAAGGTCACATCACATAGCTAGGAAATGCGGAACAGTAATTTTGAACCCTAGCGTTTTGACCCCAGAGCCTAAACCTTTGATTTAACACACATCTTTGGGTAAACTCCCAAGAAGGGGGCTGGATTTGGGTTTAAGAGGTCAATTTTGTTGGGCCAGGAATGTAGAAACCCTAAGGGCATCCTCAATTATAAAAAACGCACGTTGAAATAAAGCTGCAATTAGGACTGTATATTATATAGGTGGTTGGCAGAATCTGAAATAATCTAAGGCCAAGAGCAGCTATAGGGCAGGGACTTGGAAAGGTCAGCACTGCAGGAAACTTTGCCAAAGTGTCAAGAAAAAGAAGTTCATATTTCCTTGGGGGCCCCTATATGTGCCAAGCTGAGAACTGAAGAGTGGCCGAGTATCCAGGAGGATGTGGCTCCCCTTGGGGTGGGGTGGGGCAAGGTCAGCCAGGAGACCTCAGGTGGTTGCAAGAGAAGCTAGGGGTGCAACTGGGGAACACAAAGTAGGAAATAGGCCTCAGGCCAAATGTATCCCACTCTGAGGGAGCCACCAGAGCAGGAGGTCTCCGAGGGGTAGAGGGCCTCGCCTTAGTATTCTTCTACAACGTCCTGCAGGGGCGGTCATTACTCTAGCAGCCTTCTTCCTCCACACAGGGGTCCTCTTTCTAGGGTTTCCCGCGTTCTCTCCGAGGTCAAGGATCCCCGAGTTACCCCCTTTTAGGGATCTCTCAGAGAGGACACCCCTCTTAGGTTGTCTCTCATGGTTTCCTCTTTTCTCTCCCTGTGTGGGCCCCTCCTGTCCAGACGATGGTGGTGTTCTCTCACAAGCCCCCCACCTTTTTCAGGCTGGGGATCTTGCGCGAGTTCTAGTCCAACAACGCGCTGCTCTTAGCCCAACCGCGCCCCTCCTGCTCCCAGAAGGCAGCTCCATGGAAACCAAAACATCACAACTCCGCGGAGATATCGCGAGAGGCGCCGTTGCCACCGCGGCCGGGGGGAGGCGGAGCGAGGGCGGGAACAAAGAGCGAAGTGGGAGGGGTCTGGGCACTTCCGAGGTCCCGGGCGGGAGATGGTACCTCCTAGTGGCGCCCCCGCGTGACTGCGCTTTACATAATCGAGGCCGCGCACGTCATAAGTGGCGTACTCCAGTCCAGACCGAATCAGAGTTGTCACAAGCTCTGTGTTCCGCCCCTTCGTGCTTGATGGACGTCTACATGAACCAGTGAACGGGCGACCAACGCCGCCACGCCCGCCTTGATCCGCCCGCACTCGCCGGCCAGCCCGCCTGCCGCAGCCCGCAGCTTGCTGCCGCCACCGCCGCCAGCTTGTCTCTCAGACTGTCAGATAAAGCGGCGGGCCGGGCCGGCTGGCCGGTGAGCACGGCCCGGGCCGGACATGGCGGCGCTCTACGCCTGCACCAAGTGCCACCAGCGCTTCCCCTTCGAGGCGCTGTCTCAGGGGCAGCAGCTGTGCAAGGTGCGCGGGCTGGGGCGGCGGCCGGGAACTGGGACGCTAGAGGCGCGGCCCGGAGCCCCCTGTTCTGCGGGGCCGCTCAGCGGGGTCCGCCGGGCAGGGCGTGGCAGGCCCGCCCAGCCGAGGCGCCTCATCCTCTTCGCTGGGGGCCAGCGGGGCACGTGGGGGAGTCCCGGGCTCAGTCCAGGCCCCCGCGGCCGGCGTGTCCGGGTGCTTAGCAACCGCGAGGGATTGTTCTCGGACCCCTTGAGTTCAGGGGAGGGGACAGTGGGTCTCCTGCTTACCCCCAACCAGACGCACCACACCGAGATCCCTCCGGGGCTGGCTTCCCCGCCTTTGGTTGCAGACTGAGGAACCCCCCTTGCCCCGCCTGGGACTGAACTCCAGAGTTGGGTGCTGCCTGGGAGGAGAGTCTCCCAACTCGGGCGCCTCACGGGCACTTTCCAGCCAGTCTGAAAGTCTGAGGTGGCGCGACTTTATAGAAAAGCCCTACAATTAAGCGCAGGAAGCAAAAGGATTTTTCAGCACCCAGTTGGTGACCTTCGGTCCCGGCCCTAACCAGCTACTGTTCAGTTTTTACTCCTGAAGTTCCAAGGTTTTTTTTCGTTTGAGTTGCCTCATCTGCTTTGCCTATTTAAGTTAATAGAAGTGCTGTGAGGTGACAGTTAAAAGTAACCAAGACTGCCTGGGACGGATTTTGCCATATTCCCCGATCATTCAGTTTGTGCCTCTAATACGGGTAACTCATAACTGTATGTCGCCGTTGCCTCAAATGGCCCTGACTTGTCTACTCTGTTTACTCTGTAAGAAAGAGCTCAGATGTTTGAGATATTTATATACATATATATCTTTTAAGGAAGTTTAATATAGGTAAGCAATAATGATTTTAATTTAGCATTTTCATTTTCCAAGTGAACCTGCTGGGAAATTAAATGGTGGAAGTGACAGAACTAGAACCAGAATCGAGGGCTTTCGATTTCCAGTCTGAGCCTTATTCATACATACTTTGTTTTACAATTTATGACTAGTTCCTTATAAATTCCCTTTTAATTCCCACATCAATGCAGGCCAGTGATGCCAGTATTACAGAAGAGAAAAATAAGGCCCAGAAAGTTCAAGTGACTCACTCAAGCTCAGTGGCTATGCTGGGAATAGTACCTAGGTCTTCTGCCTCCTACTGAAGGCTATTTCCATTTCTGACTGCCTTTTAAAATTATATCCTCATTTCATTTCAGGAATGTCGGATTGCACACCCTGTTGTGAAGTGCACCTACTGTAGAACTGAGTACCAGCAGGAGAGGTACAGTTTTTGTTGACCATGAAAGATGTTGATAGGCTTTTTCCTCTTTAAATCGACAGTTAGTTGCTTTTCACATTACAGATCTGTAATTGAGCGCATTATACACAGATTCTGTGTTTTTTTTTTAATTATAACACATTGACAAATAAAAAACACACGTATCATTCCCTAGTTATCCATTGATTGCTTAAATTTTTAAAGTTACTTTTTTTCCAGATCCTTGGTCATTTTATATTGTGTTTATAAATCTTTATGACACGAAGAAACCACAACAGTAAAACAATGAACCTCTTGTTTCAGTATGTTTGTATTCAGAGTGTCAAGAATTTATAATCCAAAAGAAGATACTTTGGGAAATGTGACAGTTCTGATAAGGGTTTCTTAGCCCTAGTCACATTTGAAACTCACTTGCCTTATGTAAATCTCATTTTTTTTAAAATGTGAAAAACATTTAGGTGTCAGGAAACACACATTTTTGGGAGACTTTCAGTAGTAGCAAAGTAGTTTATTGGTGTAAATTCTGTGGGACTACAGCTGTAATAGTTTCTTCAAGCAGGGTGGGGTCTGTTTGCAAGCTCACACATAGACCTAGAAGCCTAATTTTAATCAGTCTTATTTCAGTTCTAGGAACATTTTCCCCAACATTTTATTATGGATATTTCCAAACTAGAAATGGTTGAAAGAATTAGACAGTAAACACTCATATATCCACCACTTGGATATATTAACTTACATTTACTATATTTGCATCTATGATCCATCTTACTTTAAAGTTGTGGACATCACTATATTTGATCCTAAACAGTTAAGCAGGCATATTGTTAACAAAGTTCAACATTTGTTTACGGTCCTTTATTTTTTTAGAGGTAAATTTTGTGTACACTGAATGCTTGAATCTAAGTATGTCATTCGATGAATTTTGCGAACTGTGTACATCTGTGTAGCCCAAACCCCTTGCAAAATCTAGAACATTACCATCACCACAGAGAGTCCTCTCATGCCTCATCCCACTCAGTCCCTACCCTTCTTGTCTCCCCCACACTACTGTTTTGATTTTCCTTTCCACCACAGATCAGTTTTACCTGTTCTAGCTCTTCATAGAAATGGAAACATATAAAACATCTCCAGAAGCATTGTTTTAGCTTTAACATTTGGGCCTATGATCCATCTTGAATTAGTTTTTGGGTGGGGGGGTAGATAATGAAGTTTGACCCTTCATTCACTCCGCACATAAAAATTTACTGAAGATGGGGATGCCTGGTTGACTTAGTCCATGGAGCATGTGACTCTTAATCTTGGGGTTGTAAATTCAAGCCCCATGTTGGGTGTAGAGATTACTTAAAAAAATTAAATCTAAAAAAAAACTGATTCAGGGGCACCTGGGTGGCTCAGTTGGTTGAGTGTCTGCCTTTGACTTGGGTCATGATCCCTAAGTCCTGGGATCAAGATCTTCATCGATCCCTGTGCTTAGTGGGGAATCTGCTTCTCCCTCTGCCTCTTACCCTCCTCATGCTTTTTCTCTCTCTCTCAAATAAATAAATAAAATCTTTTAAAAAAATTGATTCAAGATGGATCATAGTAATAGTTTTTCTTTGTATGTTTTCTAAGTTGTCAGGAGCATTTGTGTGCGTGTGTGTGTGTATCCCACTTCTTCAGTAATAAATCTAAACATAAACCAAAATGTTCAGCATCACAGAATTTCTGATGGGAAGCCTCTTTCTGAAAGTTTCCTTTAAATGCACCTTACTTTATTTTTAATCTCACTTTTTTTTTTTTTAAAGATTTTATTTGTTTGTTTGACAGAAAGAGATCACAAGTAGGCAGAGAGGCAGGCGGAGGTAGAGAGGAAGGAAAGCAGGCTCCCTGCTGAGCAGAGAGCCCCTTATGGGGCTCAATCCTAGGACCCTGGGATCATGACCTGAGCCAAAGGCAGAGGCTTTAACCCACTGAACCACCCAGGTGCCCCTCGCCTCACTACTTGTACTGCCTCTTTAAAATGGCAGAAAATTGCCCAGGAAAATATTTTGTTTGAATATTCCACTTTTAATTTAAATGTTTTCTACTTTGAGACTTCTCTTTGTTTTAACTTTATGGTCACTTTTGTAGGACTCTATGAGAAAATAATCACAGAGGCTAATAGGCTGGATTTTTATGTGATTTTATTTTCAGCCCCAGAATATAGTTTATTCTTACACATTAAGCATTTGTTCGTACCTCCCTTTGTGAAGAATTAAACTTTATTTGAAGATGGTTTTATTCCCCCATGGTAGTTTATCAGTTTAGATATTTAGGTAATATTATGACCTCTGGACCTTCACAAGACAGAAGATGTTTTTATTTTTGTCAGTGCTTAGTTCTTAGGGAAATTGGAAGTATTGATAAAATATTTGGTCATGGGTGCTTGGGTGGTTCAGTTGGTTAACCAACTGCCTTCAGCTTCGGTCACGATCCCAGAGTCCCGGGATTGAGTCCCGCATTGGGCTCCCAGCTCCATGGGGAGTCGGCTTCTCCCTCTGACCGTCTTGTCTCTCATGCTCTCTCTCACTGTCTCTCAAATAAATAAATAAAATATTTTTTTTAAAAAATTGGTCATACCATCTTTTTCCCCACATCTAGGATTTTCTTTTTTCTTTCCTTCTTTTTTTCTTTCTTTCTTTTTTTTTTTTAAAGATTTTTATTGATTTATTTCACAGAGACAGTGAGAGAGGGAACATAAGCAGGGGGAAATTAGGAGGGGGAAGCAGGCTTCCCTCTGAGCAGGGAGCCCAGATACAGGGCTCTATCCATGTGGGGCTTGGGACTTGATCCTAGGACCCTGGGATCATGACCCAAGCTGAAGGCAGACGCCTAACAACTGAGCCACCCATGTGCCCCACATCTGGGATTTTCGTATGCTTTTACCTACTCAGGAGAGAGTAGACATAATATAGTCAACATGGATAGAGTCTCTTAAGTTTGTATTCCAAACACATATACTTCATTTCTCACCTCAGGTTTCTCAGATGTTTATCTGAATTGAGGAATTACTGCGAGTGCGTTTCAATCTAATCTAATATTTTTTTGAGGGTCCTGTCCATATTTGATAATTTTGGTTAGTGATACTTTGAGATGTGATAATCAGAAATAACTCACGCTCTACTTTAAAGTCTCATTTAGTCTGAGCTAATAAAATTAATAACCACAAGATAATTAAAAAAGAGTTAGTGGCCAGATACTCAGCCTTCAGTTAGCCAAGTATCCAGACCACATATCACCTTGGCACTTAGCAATGAGAAAATTCTGTGGGCTTAAGGAGAGACCAATTTTCAAATGTTGTGAGTAAAACAAGTTTTTTCTTATAAAAGTCTTGTGTGTCTTTTTTCCTTTACAGTAAAACTAATACAATATGCAAGAAATGTGCTCAGAATGTGCAGTTATATGGAACGGTAAGTAGGATTTCTCTGTACCTAACAGTGAGTACTCAGGTCCTTGGAACCTTATATTCTGTGGATTATCAATGTAATTACTATATTTTTATTAGGACTTCTTATGTGTAAATACTTTCTCAGTGAACTTTATCCAGTATTTGAGCTTTCGAGCAGGTCTGTGTTTATGGTCATGATGGCAGGATTGTCATAATTTTCCTTGAGAGCTTCAGTAACCAGTGTGAAAAGAGGAGGAGAAAGATGGATCCTATGATGTGACCTCTTTGGTAGCATTTGACTTCATTTGGATGAATGGATTTTTTTTTTTTTTTTTTTTTTTTTGGTCTCTCAGTATTAGGATTCTGGATATTATGTCCTTGCAGGGAATCTCCTAGCCTGTGACACTGTGATAATGACAAAGAGGTCTTTTGAGAAATTTGGAAGCACTTGCTGGTTTCTTCAAAGTACTGGTTCTGTTGAATTTCTCATAGAAGTCCCAGCATATACACGAATGGGCTTTTGTTATTTGTTCATTTATTTGTTTTAAAATAAATAGTCTTGTGCAGAAAAACACCTTACATAGTGTTGGGAATTGGGCTTCATTCGATTGGTGTAGAAGGAAATTTATGAAGTTGGGAATACATTTTTACAGTGAATAACGAACGATGTAATAGGAATGGTTGCTTTAAAAAATGTACTGACTGGTATTTTATAATATACTCAGTTGACACTTTTTCTCTCTTTAAGCCCAAACCTTGTCAGTACTGCAACATAATTGCAGCGTTTATTGGCAACAAATGCCAGCGCTGCACGAATTCAGAGAAGAAATATGGACCACCATATTCGTGTGAACAGTGTAAGCAGCAGTGCGCATTTGACAGGAAAGATGACAGAAAGAAGGTAAAGCTCTGTGTTTTTGTTGATTTTTTTTTTCTTTCAGAGAAATTAAGGTGGGTCACTTGTGTCAAAAAGACATAAACAAGGGGCGCCTGCTGGGCTTAGTGGGTGGGACCATATGACTCTGGATCTTAGGGTTGTGGGTTTGAGCCCCATGTTGGGTGCAGAGATTACTTAAAAATAAAATCTTTAAAAAGGGGGGCTGCTCCTGGGTGGCTTAGTCACTTAAGCATCCGACTCTTCATCTTGGCTCAGGTCTTGATCTCAGGGTTGTGAGTTCAAGCCCTGACTTGGACTCGGTGCTGGATGTGGAGCCTACTTTACTTTAAAAAAAAAAAAAAAAAAAAGGACATATGACAGAGAAAAGAATTCTCAGTTTCTCTGCTAGATGTTATTGACCTTGAAGATTTTTAGCCTTTAATTTCTTCTTTTACTAAATGTGGACCATTTTATTCTCTTTTTTTAAAAAATAGCATATGTATTTTTTTAAGATATTTGTTTGTTTATTTAAGTGATCTCTACACCCAAGGTAGGGCCTGAACTCATGACTCCAAGATCAACAGTTGCATATTCTTTTGACTGAGCGAGTCAGGTACCGCCGGAGCATTGTATTCTAGTATCTCATGAGAATCTGAATTACAGTGATCAATATCTCATGTAAGTGAAGTGATGACTGCCAAAAGTCTATTGAATTCTGTAAGGGAAAGATTGTGACTTAAGCAGGATGCATGACCAGTTTCACTATCTGACTCTTTAAGTGTTTCTATGTATTGAAGTTAAAAAATTACAAGATGACATGAAAGAGAGCCCTATGTGGAGGGATGGAGTAGGATAAAAGTGGTTTAGATTTGTTCTGTTTTAAAACCCAGTGGCTTCCAGCTGCACTTAGAATAAAACCCAAACCCCTTCCTTGGCCTGCATGGCCCACACCTGCCTCTCAGTCTCATCTCACCTCACACCTCCTGCCCCTCACCTTGTTTCAGCCTCGTTGGCTGCCTTTCAGCCCTTTAGACTTGCCCGTGTCATTCCCACCTTTGTGCTAGCTGTTGTTCTGCCTGATACATCCTTCTCCAAAGCATCTTTAACTGGTTCCTTATGCTCAGATGCCTCTTCTTCACAAAGACCCTTTACTAACTCACTCACTCACCCCTTATCATATTACCCTGTTTTATTGTCTTCATAGCATGTAACATTGTGAGAAATTAATGTTGTTTGTATGTTTGTCAACCTCCACTAGAACATGAGCTCTGTCTTGTTCTTTGCCACATTTCCAGTGGCCTGGCATATAGTAGGTGTCCCCTCTAATATTATTTTATATATATATATATATAAAATAATGTAAAATATAAAACAATATTAGAGGGGACACCTACTATATATATATTATTTATATATGTGTGTGTATGTATATATAATATATATGTTACATAAATGTATATGTATATATGTAGGTTGATAAAAGTTATACTTTGTTGAGAAATATTTCCTTTTTCTTTTGTTTTACCAAACATGGCCAAAATATTATCTGAAATATATCTCCAGCTTGCTGTTACTTACTGAGAGAAAGTTTACTTCTCACTCTCTACTTTTTAAAAAGTGACTGAAAAAGTGATTATTTTATGTATCTTTTTAAATTGAGGTGTAACATACCTTATGTTAGTTTCATATCTATAGCATAATGATTAGGTATTTGTTTATATTGGAAAGTCATCAGCACAATAAATCTAGTTAACATCCATCATTATGCACAGTTAACAGAATTCTTTTTCTTGTGATGAAAACTTTTAAGATTTACACTCTTAGCAACTTTCAAATATGCAACGTAGTATTATTAACTGTAATCATCATACTGTACATTATATCCCTGTGACTGATTTATTTTATAACTAGAAGTTTATACCTTTGACTACGTTTACCCATTTCATCTACCCTCCACTCCCTGCCTCTGGCAACTATCAATTTGTTCTCTTCAATAAATATTCTTTTATTTTATTTATTTATTTTTAAGATTTTTATTTATTTATTTGACAGACAGAGACCACAAGTAGTCAGAGAGGCAGGCACACAGAGAGAGAGGGAAGCAGGCTCCCCACTGAGCAGAGAGCCCGATGTGGGGCTCAATCCCAGGACCCCGGGACCATGACCCAAGCCGAAGGCAGAGGCCCAACCCCCTGAGCCACCCAGGCGCCCCCAATAAATATTCTTTTAATGAAAGAATATAGTACAGACACTTTTTCAGTGTCCAGAGCTACTTTTTGGAGACGTTTAGGCTCATAAGAGCTAACTCTTATTAACCAAATTCCATTAATTTACAATGGGAGGATGTAACTCTCCATTGACCAATGAGAGCAATGGTCATTGCTTCCTGCCAATGAGAGCACATTTTCCCTGAATCAAGATACTGGAGAAGCTGACTTAGGAATCAGGAGGCAGCGTATAATAATAGTTGGAGTATAAGCCTCTCTGTCTCATAGATCTGGGTTAGCTGAATGATCCTGGACGAGTTACTTAATCATTTTTTTTTTTTAAGATTCTGTTTATTTATTTGACAGATAGAGATCACAAACAGGCAGAGAGAGAGGAGGAAGAAGGCTCCCCCCTGAGCAGAGAGCCCAATGCAGGCCTTGATCCCAGGACCCTGAGATCATGACCTGAACCAAAGGCAGAGGCTTTAAGCCACTGAGCCACCCAGGCGCCCCGAGTTACTTAATCATATTATGCATCAGTTTCCTCTTTCCAGTGGGAAACAACAGTAGCTGCTTCATAGGACACAGGGAGATTTAGTTGAGGTAGAAGACTTGCCTAAGTTCACACATCTCACAAGTGGCAGAATTGGGACTTAACCCAGAGGTTCTAGCTCCCAGTACCTATATTCTGTAGTACCCATGTACTACATTCTCTTTTCTTTATCTTTATCTTTGTCTCCTTGTCTTTCAGGTAGATGGGAAATTGCTGTGCTGGCTTTGTACACTTTCGTACAAACGAGTCCTCCAAAAGACCAAAGAGCAGAGGAAACATCTGAGCAGCTCTTCCCGTGCCAGCCATCAGGAGAAGGAACAGTATAGTCGACTGAGTGGTGGCAGCCATTATAACAGGTAACCCCAAGATGCATAAGATAGGACTGGAAGTACTGGTTGGTCCTACAGAATACACAATTAGCCATGGGAGATACCATTTAGTATACATTTTCCTGGTCTTCTCTCTCTGGTTGCCTCTACCACATTTTACAGTTCGTATATCTTCCAAGTGCCGGAGAGATTTCTGTAAGGTATCAGGATTTCCTGACTTCGTTTGTACTATCTGAAAAGTTTGTGGAACTTTCCCTGTAATGTTCTCCTCACCTTTGGAGTGGGCTATCTCTTTAGAAGTTTGGACATTTCACTTTCTGAGGCATGCAGCATTTTTATGAATATTTGATCAGGAGATTGATAGATGTTCTAGGTTTGTCCTGGTGGGATCTAGTCAAAAAGACGTCCTTTCATTGTAGCCTTAGCTTTCTCTCAGAGTATCTGAAGTGTAAGAGTTCTGGGTCTGGATTGAATCCCAGCTCTGTCAGGTTCTCTGTGTGGGATCTTGGGCAAGCTTTTTTCATCTTTAAAATAGGGAAATAGTAGTATTACCTCATGGAATTGTTGTGAAGATAAATTATATAGTGCATGCATAGCGATTAGTTTTATAACTGGCATGTAGGAACCATTCACTATATTTTAGTTACTGTTTGTTGCTGTTACCATTATGATTTTGTTTGTTCATTTAGCAAACGTTATTAAGTACTCTCATGGGCCAGTGACTCTGCTAGGAAGGCAGAGATGAGTACAAGAATCAAACTGCTCATCGAGAGTATGCAGTCTGGTAGGGAAGATAGACCTGTAATCCAATCATTGCAATATAATTCGATGAGCATGAGAAACATCGAGATACAGGCACGAGAGGCAGTAGTAATTAACTACCTTGGAAAGTCAGGCAAGAGACCCTCAGAGAAGAGCTGGTGTTAGGCCTGGAGCTTAGGATGAGTTGGAATCCTCACAGAGGGAATGAGCAGATGCTTCCTAGGCTGAGGGAATAGCGTATGCTGAGACATGGAGGGTGTGAGACCACATGGAACCCTGGGGAACTACAGGTCCTTTTATGTTGCTGGACCTTATGTTCGAGAGCCAGGAAATGGGAGAAAAGAAGGTTTTGCAGACATGTTAAGGAGCATGAACTTGAGCCTGGCGTCCTTAAAAAAAATTAACCCTGATTATTGTGGAGAATACACTGGAAGAAAGAGACTGGGGGATAGTTAAGAAGCTTTTCATATGAGTCCACAATAAGAGATATTAATATTAGAATCTCAACTGAGGCCATGGCACTGGAGATCAAAGAAGCAGATTCAGGAAGATAGTTTAGAGGGAGAATTATGAGAAATTTCGATAATTTGATGAACAGGTAGAAGGGCAGGAGCTGGGGAAGTAAGGGATAATTCTCAGGTTTCTTACTTGGGTGAATAGGTAGATTCTTAACTGAGAGAGAATATAGGAAGAAGGGAAGTTCAGTTTTTAAAAGTTGAGTTTGTGGGGCGCCTGGGAGGCTCACTTTGTTAAGTATCTGCCTTTAGCTCAGGTCCTGATCTCAAATCCTGGGATGGAGCCCTGCATCAGGTGCCCTGCTCAGCAGGGTGTCTGCTTCTCCCTCTCCCTCAGCTTCTCCACCCACTCATGCTCTCTCTGTCTTTCTCTCAAATAAATAAATAAGATCTTTTTTAAAATTAAAAAAAAAAATAAGTTGAGTCTGCAGCATCAAGAAGAATTATTTTTTGGGAGCTTAGACTAGAACTGAGAAGAAAGGTTCAGATATGGCCCATTGGTAGCAAGGAAGAGTCAGTAGGAATAGAAGTTGGTATAAAGTGTGGATTCCTGATGCTTTACCCCCGACTTTAATTCATTAGGATGTAGGATAGAGTCCATGAAGCTGCATTTGGGGAATACCATTTTCAACCCATATGATAAGTAGTTGTTAAAACCATACTCTTGGATGATGTAATTCAAGTTGGAGGCTGAGAACAGAACTCTAGAAGGCCTCAAGAAGGATGAAATAGGAGTGCCTGGGTGGCTCAGTTGGTTTAGCCTGTGCCTTCATCTAGGTCATGATCTCAGGGTTCTGGGATCAATCCCCGAATTGGGCTCTTTGCTCAGCCAGGAACCTGCTTCTCCCTCTCCCTCTGCCTGATTCGCCCACTTGTGATCTCTCTTTTTCTCTGTCAAATAAATAAATAAAAATCTTAATAAAAAAAAAAAAAGAAGAAGGACGGAGTATTTGCAAACCATGTATCTGATCAGGGGTTAATCTACAAAATATATGAAGTGTTCATACAACTCAATAATTAAAAAAGCAAATAATCCAATTTAAAAATGGACAAAGGACCTGAGTAGACATTTTTCCAAAGAAGACATACAAATGGCCAGTAGATACATGCAAAGGTGCTAAACATCACTAATCATCAAGGAAATGCACATCAAAACCACAATGAGCTATTACCTCACATCTTTTAGGATGGCTGTTATCAAAAAGACAAGAAGGGTGCCTGGCTGGCTCAGTTGGTGGAGTGTGCGATTCTTGATCTCAGGGTCATGAGTTTGAGCCCTACATTGGGGATGGAGCCTACTTAAAATTTAAAAAATTGGGATGCCTGGGTGGCTCAGTTGGTTAAGCAGCTGCCTCTTCGGCTCAGGTCATGATCCCAGCGTCCTGGGATCGAGTCCCACATCGGGCTCCTTGCTCCTCAGGGAGCCTGCTTCTCCGTCTGACTCTGCCTTCCACTCTGTCTGCCTGTGCTCGCTCTCGCTCGCTCTCTCTGACAAATAAATAAAATCTATAAAAAAAAAAAATTTTTTTAAATTAATATTTCTAGAAAAGTACTTTTTAAACAATAAGATGAATTATACTTCTTATTAAGATTTTATTGACTCTGTTCCCATAGTTATTAATAAAGCAGGTAATATTTAGTTCAAGCTAAGAATTTTGTGGGCCTATGAAGGAGAGCTAGCCATGCATTCAGGACCTATGAAATCAACACGTTGGATTTTTTTTTTTTTTTAAAGATTTTATTTATTTATTTGACAGAGAGAAATCACAAGTAGATGGAGAGGCAGGCTGAAAGAGAGAGAGGAAGAAGCAGGCTCCCTGCCCAGCAGAGAGCCTGATGTGGGACTTGATCCCAGGACCCTGAGATCATGACCTGAGCCGAAGGCAGCGGCTTAACCCACTGAGCCACCCAGGCGCCCCACGTTGGTGGATTTTAATAATCAAGAATAGGGGCACATGGGTGGCTCAGTTGGTTGAATATCTGCCTTCAGTTCAGGTCGTGATCCCAGGGTCCTGGGACCTTTGAGGACAGACCCAGGGCCAGAGGATGGGAATGACTGTTGGTATAGTGGCTGGTTTCCAGCAAGGAGCTCAACGGGAGGTCTGCTTCTTCCTCTCCCTCTGCCTGCCGCTCCCCCTGGTTGTGCTTTCTTTCTCTCTCTTTTGTCAAGAGAATAACTGAAATCTTCAAAAAAAAAAAAAAAAGACCGATTATCTCTTGTATAAAAGAGCTATGATGTCATGTTGGTCCCATTTAACAAACCTTTATTGTGATGTTTTATAAATCTTTGATTTCTAATGTGTGTCTCTCTATTTTTGCATTAAAAGCCAGAAAACACTTTCTACATCTTCAATTCAAAATGAAATCCCAAAGAAAAAATCCAAGTTTGAGTCAATTACAACCAATGGAGACAGGTAAGCCAGTTGGTGTGTCTGCATGCTTCCATTTGAGCTCCTGATACAGTTCCTGAAACAGGACATTCCAGGGTATCCCTTGGACCTAATCTAGGGTTTTTATTGAGGCTCTGAGCATCATTACATTAGCCGCTCAGCATCTTACCAATAAGCGGTGCCGATGTTTGTTTATAACTAATCCTGTCAGTAAAAGACAAGCACATATAACTGGATTTAATAGCACCTGAATTCTGTAGTCCACAAATAACTCCCCCGCACTGATTCTAAGAAATCAGGAGCTATATGTTTTTCGCTATGATCTGTGCCTGTGGCCTCCTCCAGGCAGGACAGGAGTTGGTCTTGAGAGGTGCAACAGAGACCAGTTAGAGTTAAGGCAGTATTGCTCAGTCTGTGAGGGGGTAATCCAAGCTTCCTTAGTATGCAGAAAGCCCAAGGCAGATAACGAATTAGCAGTGAATGAGATGCATTCAAATATTTTTACTTCTTTTAAACCTGTCTAAATACATATTTTTACTCAGTATAAGCCATTTATAAAGTTTAAATGCTACAATTTTATACCAATTACTCCTATGTTTATTTGCTAAAAATATATATATATATTTTTTTATTCTTTGCTTTCTCTTCTCCTGACCGATGTGTCCTCTTGCAAGCTGCTTTGTCCTAATATCCAGAGTGCCCCATCCATGTTGGTAGAGTGGCTGGTTTCCAGCTAAGTCTTGGGGCCACCCATTTTCCCGTTTCTGCAGGCTCAGGAATCCTGAAGTGAGACACTGACATACTCTTCCCGAGAATGCTTAGAATCATGTCCATTCTGAAAACTCCTAGTATCAGTTCTCCCTCCCAGCCAGTGGTGGGTATGGGAGTAGACTAGCACATAGGCTTACCAGGGCTGAATTTCATTTAGGGGAGCACAAAGCATCTGTGAAATTTATTCTTTCCTTTTACCTTTTTTATTACGTTGATTTTAGATTCTACAAGGTGTCTAATTTTTTTTTTTAAGATTTATTGATTTATTTGAGACAGAGTGTGTGAGGTGGGGAACGGCAGAGGGAGAGAATATCCAAGCAGACTCTCCACTGAATGCTGAGCCCAACCCAGGACTCCATCCCACAACCGATGAGATCGTGATCTGAGCCAAAACCAAGAGTCGGGTGTTAACCAACTGAGCCACCTAGTCATCCCTGCAAGGAGTCTTTTTATCAGCCAGTATCACTGATTTATACTTTTTGAATTGAACCTTCTGGAAATGTTTAACTTAGATATTCAAATTATATGGGAGAAAGAACCATAAAGACCATCTTCTTTGGTCAACTTCACTGTGCTGAGCACAGAGCCTGACATGGGGCTTGATCTCACAACCCCGAGATCACAATCTATGCCAAAATCAGATACTCAACCAACTATATATAGCCCCCTCAGATAGCTTTATACTTCTAAAATGGTTTTTGTTGGTTTTTTTAAGTATCCTGCAGAATTCATAGCCTCCCTCTCGTATTTTCTAGTTTGTTGAAATTGTAGCAAAAACTTTCCAATTTGATGAAAGTCTGAGTTGATTTCTAGCTTTCCTTCCCAGAGGAAAGCTACTTTTTGATCATATTTATTTATTGTTCTGTTGGTAATAAAAAAGTACCCTCAATAATGGGTGATGCCCAGGCAACCTTGTGGTTTATTGTTTCTAAAGGAGTTTCTAAAGGACATTCTTTTCCTTTCCTCATAGGTTTTTGTTTTTGTTTTTTTAAGATTTTACTTTTATTTTTAAAGGTTTTTTTTTTTTTTAATTTATTTGACAGAGAAAGAAAGATTACAAGTAGGCAGAGAGGCAGGCAGAGAGAGAGGGGGAAGCAGGCTCCCCGTTGAGCAGAGAGCCCGATACAGGGCTTGATCCCAAGACCCTGAGAGATCATGACCCAAGCTGAAGGCATAGGCTTAACCATTGAACCACCCAGGTGCCCCAAAATTTTACTTTTAAGTAATGTCTACACCCAGCATGGGCCTTGAACTCAGGACCCTCAGATCAAGAGTTGCATCTTCAAGTGACTGAGCCAGCCAGACACCCCCTCCCCCTTGTAGTTTTATTTCATTCTTCATTTGAAATATGCCTGAAAGAGTAGACTTACTTTGTGTGGCCTTTGAGGAAAGAAGAGGATGGGAATGACAGGGAGGCAGGTTTTGGCTTAACCTGAGGAGGATTATTCTTATATTAAAAGGTTTAGAAATGACAAGAAGCTTCCCAAAGAAGTGTAGTGAGTTTCTTGTCATTGGAGATATTTGAAAAGAGACTGGATCTAATTTTCTGCCTTGCTAACCTAACCATTTGTTTTCATTTGATTTCCAGCAGTTCTTATTAATCAAAAGTTAGAGAGTTAGAAAGGTCAGGTCCTAACACAGCATAGACATGATTGGTTTTGTCAACAATGTATTGGAATGGGAATAATCTTCCCTTAAGAAGCAGGTAGAGAAGAGCATTAGAAACTTTGGGGACCACAAGATTAATATTAGCCCATGACTCTGTTTCATTTGTCATTCTAGTTATGGGCTTACGTAAATTCTTTTGGATCGAGGGAAGACAGTCCCTTGGCAGGTATTGAAACTGGTGGAGACTTTGATGGGTTCTGTCAGTATTTTCTCCTGCTTGCCTTGTTTTATTATATGGCATTTACTTTTTGTCACCCAGTAATTCTGCGTATTCATCAGTTATGAAAGCACAGGTCCTTTCTTCTGACATGCTTCATGTAGACCAAGAGAGAATATTCTTAGCAGTGGACTGTGTCTTTTAGCCATAGAAATGTTTGACTTGGTAACTGTGAGGCTGTCCAGTGATTCTGCTTGCTGTTTAGAGGTTCTGCCTGTGTAGAGGAATGCTGGTTGTTAGGTGTAGTTCAAGATGGAGGAACGAACCAATAGCAAGGGGGACCTAGAGTCCTTGCCATATTGATGCAGGGAGCTGAGAATAAACATTCTGGTGTGTGCTTAGGAAAAACAGGTCTGTGTTTTACTTTAAAGGTTGCCCGGGGAAGAGTAAGAGCTTTCTTTGGGAAGTCTTTAGAGAAGGGCAGGATTTGACTCTCATGGCGATGATTCCTTAACTTGTTTTGGGTATAAGACATCTCTGACCAACCAGGGAAAGCTATGGATCCTCACCCTAGAAACTGCCCATTGTATGTATACATTGAATTGTACATACAATTTCAGGGGGTTACAGATTCCCTGGAGCTGGGCCTGGTTAGAAGACTCTGCTAAGAGGACAGAGTTCACCTGGCACTTGGAAAAGATGAAGTGCTCAAGTGCTGTTACTGGGAAGAATCTGTTAAAAACACAGGTTGTGGTGTGACTGGAATTTGCTAGAGTCTTTTCCGGGAGTGTGCTAGGATTGAGCCCTACATCTGGCTCCCTGCCCAGTGGGGAGTCTGCTTCTCTCTCTCCCTCTGCCCCTCCCCCTGCTTGTGTTTTCTCTCTTTCTCTCTCAAATAAAATCTTTTTTTTTTTTTTTAAGATTTTATTTATTTGACAGAGTGAGAGAGAGCACGAGCAGGGGGATCTGTAGGCTGAGGGAGAGGGAGAAGCAGGGTCTCCCCTGAGCAAGGAGTCCCACCTGGGACTGGATTCCAGGAGCCTGGGATCATGACCTGAGCTGAAGGCAGCCGCATAACCAAATGAGCCACCCTGGTGCCCCAATAAGTAAAATATTTTTTAAAACTATCATCTTTTTATAATTTTTAAAAGGGACTGACTGCCTCCGAGATGGAATCAGCAGCTTCTTTTTTTTTTTTTTTTTTTAAGATTTTATTTATTTATTTTAGAGAGAGAGAGAGAATGGTTGGGGGGAGGGACAGCAAAAGGAGGGAGAAACAGACCCCCACACTAGCAGGGAGCCCAACGACAGATGCTAAACTAACTGAACCACCCAGGCACCCCTGTGTAGCGGCTTCTTAGCAGCTGTACCACATCACAGTACTTTGGAGCAGAAAAAAAAAGAACCAAAAGATGAACTCTATGGGGAGCTTTAAAAGAAAAATACATGAGCTTACAATTGATCATTTATCCAGATTCTGGGGAAATTAGTCTCAAAAAATTGACTGTTTCACCCATAAATAATTGGGCATCTTCAGTGCACCTGAAACAAAAAGTCCTTGACTCTTGGAGAATGCATTTGCTTTCACCTTGACTATGAATGCTGCAGAAATGCCCTGGGTTGTGGTTTGGTTGGTATAGTTATCTCATGATCACCGTGCCTGTGCAGTTTCACAAATGCTGTTGATTCTGGCATTTGTGGAGCCTTGTGCTTACTGCTGGGAATTCAGATAGTTGTTCTCACCTTTGAGCTTGTCATCAAGTGGCCTATGGTGTGTCCTCAAGGAGAAAAAGGTTTATCCCTCCAAGTTATGATTTTTTTCGCCCCTCCATGTTTCTACTCAGCTTTTCCCCAGACCTGGCTCTGGACTCACCAGGCACTGACCACTTTGTCATCATTGCCCAACTGAAGGAAGAAGTGGCCACTCTGAAGAAGATGCTGCATCAAAAGGATCAAATGATTTTAGAGAAAGAGAAGAAGGTACAGTTTTGTTAATGCCTCTCAGGCCAGAGTGATGCCAGGGTAAGCATGTGTACCGTGGGGCATGGTGCTGACTCTTGTTTAACTGGTATTTATTTGGTACTGACCACTGACGCTTTGAGAGATCCAATGGCAAGGTTGGGCTATTCTGGGAGAGAGTTACTATCTGCCAAGATGACTCATGATCTGGTAATACTGTGGTGAAGCTACCTTGGTCAGGTGCATTTAGCAAGTTGATTTTTCTCAGCATTTGGTGGGAACTTCCGCTTTTCAGGGAGGACTTGTGTTGACCAGGCTTACAGAGGTTATGTAAAAAACTACAGTGCCCCTCTTAATTCACAGTGGGGCATACCTGGTTACCATTCTCAGTGTGAGCTCCTTTAGAAGGTTGTAATCAGAAGGTGCTGAATGAGCAGAGAGTCAGGACAAGAGGAGGTAGTTATGTAATTGGAATTTTTAATGCTCTCAAGCTAAAAGAACCTGATGTCTCCATCTCTATTATTGGGAAGGCCATGTCTGTGGGACGTAATACTCAAAATATGTGGGCCAGGTCTTCCTCCTTCCTGGACAGTGTTCAGGTAGGCCTTCCTCCATGACTCTTGTGTTACTTTGCTTCCATTACTTCCATTGCTGACAACTCCCTTCCTGAGTGACCCATTCTTTTTTTAAAGATTTTAAAGATTTTATTTATTTATTTGGCAGACAGAGATCACAAGTAGGCAGAGAGGCAGGCAGAGAGAGAGACAGAGAGAGAGAAGCAGGCTTCCTGCGGAGCAGAGAGCCCGATGCGGGGCTCGATCCCAGGACCCTGAGATCATGACCCGAGCCGAAGGCAGCAGCCCAAACCACTGAGCCACCCAGGCGCCCCCTGAGTGACCCATTCTTGAAACACATTAACACCTTCAGAAAGTCTTACTCTGGTCTAACAGTTAGCCTCCCTCTTTAAGGGAACTTTTTACATCCTTCTTCTGACTCAGGTCTATTTATCTTGTTTTTAGGTTCTTAAAGAATATCTCATTTTTCTCTTAATATATTAATAACAGTAATAGCTAACTTTTATCAGATACTTAAGTACCTGACTGTTCTGCATGCTTTCTGTGTATTAACTCATTTGTCTTTTTTTTTTTTTTTAAGATTTTATTTATTTATTTGACAGAGAGAAGCTCTCTCTCAGCAAGAGAGGGAACACAAGAAGAGGGAGTGGGAGAGAGAGAAGCAGGCTTCCCGCTGAGCAAGGAGCCCGATGTGGGACTTGATCCCAGGACCCTGGGACCATGACCGGAGCTGAAGGCAGATGCTTAACAACTGAGCCACCCAGGCGCCCCCTCATTTGTCTTTATAATAGCTCTTTGAGAGGGGAATTACTGTTATCATTATGTCATAGTTGAAGACAGCCTCCAATATTTTCCCTCTTAGGCTTCCATTCCCTTCACCTGGTTGGGTTTGTTTTTTTTTTTCCCTGAAGCTGGATGTTTTTTTGTGCCAAGTTTGGAGTGCTAGTGTTCATTGTGAATGGCTAACAAAGGCATTTATAACATTAAAATATTTATATGCATTCTTTCTACTTTCAACCTCATTTTATAGATGAGGAAATGAACCCAAAGATATTAAATGATGTACCAAATCCCACAACCAGTAAATGGCAGAACAAAGTAATTAACTCAGATCTTTCTGACTCTGCTGTTCTTTCTACTAGCCTATGCTCTCTTCTGCCAGCAAGGTGGAGATTCATGGGGAGAGACCAGTATTTACTACATGGCTATTGGAAGAAAGCAGACCCAAGTATATTTTCTTCATGGACTAGATCAGAAGGGCACATTAAAGGATTTTGCAAATTAAGATTAAATGGACCCTTGGTTTACTGCTTTGCCAAGTTTGGGCTTTAAAAGGAGCAAAAACAGGGCGCCTGGGTGGCTCAGTGGGTAAAAGCCTCTGCCTTTGGCTCAGGTCATAATCCCAGGATCCTGAGATTGAGTCCCGAACTGAATCAGGCTCTCTGCTCAGCTGGGAGCCAGCTTTCTCCTTTCTCTCTGCCTGCTTCTCTGCCTACTTGTGATCTCTGTCTGTCAAATACATAATTTTTTTTAAGAAAATTAAAAAGAGCAAAAGCAAATAGTAGATTGTTTCTCATCACTTTTAGGATCAAGGTCACGCTTCTTGGCTTAGAACACAGGCCCTTCCACATCATGCCTGCCTATCTGTTGTATCATCTCCTGCCACTCTCCATGCTCATCAGTCATTCGAACAAGCTGTCATTTATCTCGTACTCTCTGGCTGTGTCCATACAGTTTCCTTAGCTTGGATGCTCTTCTCCCTATCTCGTGTGCCAGTTGTAGCTAATGTACCTCAAAACTCAGCTCACACATCACTTCCCTCTCTGTTCTTTGAATAATGTAGTCAGTAGAAGGAGGCCTAGGGTTTGAATTCTAGCTCTGTTACTTGCTAACATGTATGATCTTAGACATGTTACTTAACCCTTTCTAAGCCTTGGTTTTCTCATCTATAAAATGGGAAAAATAATATTGCCCCCCCAAAGATTTATTATGGGATTGAATTAAAAATATAATCAAATAGGTTAGGGCCCCTGACTGGCTCAGTTGGAGGAGCATGCAACTCTTGATCTCGGGATTGTGAGTTCAAGCCTTACGCTGGGTACAGAGATTACCAAAAAAGCCAGAACAAGGGGTGCCCGGGTGGCCCAGTGGGTTAAAGCCCCTGCCTTCGGCTCAGGTCATGATCCCGGGGTCCTGGGATCGAGCCCCACATGAAACTTTCTGCTCCGCGGGGAGCCTTCTTCCTCCTCTCTCTCTCTCTGCCTGCCTGTCTGCCTACTAGTGATCTCTATCAAATAAAAAAATAAAATCTTTAAAAAAAAAAAGCCAAAACAAAACAAAAACAACCACAGAGAGAGAGAGATTACTAAGCAAAAACAAAACAATTGTGTATATATTCAAACATTTTGCCTGGAACAGGGTTAAAAATTCAATAAATGCTTTTATTCTCCTGGCTTCTCTCAAACCGTTAGTCATATTGTATTATAATCACTGATTTATTTGGAGGATTATTGACATGTATTAAATACATAAAGTTTTTGTTTTTTTGAGATTTTTTAATTTATTTGACAGAGAGCGCTCACAAGTAGGCAGAGAGGCAGGCGAAGGGAAAGGGAAAAAGCAGGCTTCCTGCTGGGCAGCAAGCCCAGCGTGACATGGGGCTCATGACCTGAGCTGAAGACAGATGCTTAACCGACTGAGCCACCCAGGCACCCCAATACATAAAATCTTTAAAACCTGGCAGTGATGAAGTATCAGAAGTGATATGTCAGGATTTTGTATAATTTTCAAGAAATCTTCAGACTAGGATACAGAATCTCTTGGCTTTGATTTAGTCATCAGGAGAGTCCTGGATTTCATTCATTTGGGAAACAATTTAGTTCTTTGGTACCAGAACATTTTTCATGCACAAATATTTCTTCTGGTCATTCTGCCCTTTTTTTCCCTCCCGTCAGATCACAGAGTTGAAGGCTGATTTCCAATACCAAGAATCTCAGATGAGAGCCAAAATGAACCAGATGGAGAAAACCCACAAAGAAGTCACAGAGCAATTGCAGGTGATTCTGCTTATTTTATGTGATAAGCCTGGTGTATTTAGCTGATTGTATTTTAAGTGATTGTCCCTTATATTTTTTTGTTCTCAGGGAATTGACAAATTCACATTAACTCACCTTATAGTTGTCTTTTATTGTTTGACTGTTGGGTGTGTTCTGATCTTTTTCCCTCAAAAACAGTGGAAGTAATAAATGTGTATTTTGATTTTTGGATAAGCCAGATGTGATTCCAGATGTCTGGATTATGCATTCTGTTTATCCAGCACGTTAAGGCACTCCATGGTTTGTTTTTGTTGCACAAAGCATCTTTTGTAACCGTGGATCCCAGGAGGTTGTAGTGTGCTGATTAACCTCCAGCAAACACTGTCTTCCTCTAAACCAAGCCCTAGAGCTTTCTGTTGTTTTCTGCCTCAAGAGCTTGGTCTCTTCCTGACCCTCTATATTGTATGCCCTAGCATCTGCATGAAAAACGTGTCCTGTCCTGTTAAAACATTCTTCTTGCACTGACTTTTTTTGTTTAGGCCAAAAACCGAGAGCTCCTGAAGCAGGCAGCTGCCTTGTCCAAGAGCAAGAAGTCTGAGAAGTCAGGAGCTATAACCTCTCCATGAGAGATCATAAGGAGGCTCCCAGCCAACAGCAGCGGGATTCCTGGGTTAGGCTTGGTGACCGGGCTATTCTCTGGGAATTGCAAGCTTTCTTAAGAAATCTCTATTTTATTACAGTTGCCCTTCTTTGTGGGATTGCAGTGGGCTGAATGGAAACATCTGGTTAGTGCTGTGTCTTGACTGCATGCTTGGATGTTTGGGGTTCCAAGCTCTCTGTTTCGTGCTCTCACTCCTCTTCCCCCCCACCCCCAACCCCCAGTCCTACTCTCTGTCTCTTTGTCTCTCCCTTTTGGTACTATTCTTTGTGTGTGTGTGGTGGTCACTGCTCAGTGTTACGTGCAGAATGATTTTTTGTTTGTTTGTTTTGTCCATCATTGCATCCTGCCATACCCATGAGCAAATAGTTTGGCATTAATTACATATCACTGCCACCCTCTGAACTTTCAAAACTGCCACCTTAAGACTTGGTAAATGGAAGAGGCTTTCTCTCTCCAATAAACCTTTTGCTTCAGGGTATATTCTTGGGTTTTTTTCCAGGTATATTATGTATGAACTTTGTACTATGTATAGCCAGAGTTTTATTTATTTTTTAAAAAAAGAAACTTTTTCTTGATAAAGGAATAATGGTAGCCTAGCTTGTTCTTCTTGTAAAAGTGATGCCTCTTAAAAAAAAAAAGTTCTACTCTCTACCTTTTCGTAAAGGAATAAGACCTTTTCTTGTTACCTTGGAGTCTTAAAAACTGATTGCTGAGGTGAAACAACTCAATGCAGAAGTATGGAGTTAAGTGCCTTTTGGAGGATTTCTTGGAAGAGCATTTAAGAAGAGGATACTTAAGGGAGATAGCAAAGATTTGAACAGTCTGTCTTTTTAAGTAAGGGCAGAAAGAAAGGTTGTCCAGGTTTTACTGGACATTTCCCTCCCCTATCCCTTTCTTGATTGTTTTATGAGACTGATTTTAAATTCTCACACTGCCACTTCTTTAGAAAAAAAAAAAAAGCACCCTTATATCAGTTGTTATATTGGGCCATTGTCAGAGAACTTTTTTTTTTTTAAATGAGCAGATTCAAAATAGAATCATACTCGAACTACAGAGCATTTTGAGAGTCAGTATGAGCTGCTCAAGTATGGACTCTGAATCTGATTGCAAGAATTGATATCACCGTACCTTCTCCCTACTCCTCCTCATCCACCCCAGCCTGTACACTCCCTGCTTTGAATGGAAATATATTGAAAACAGGTGCTTATCAGAAGCAGCTTGGCCTCAGCCAGAATTGTTTGTGTCCTGTTTTCCCTTCTTGACCCAACAGGCACATGGATTTACTTTTCTAGGAGAAGAGATAGATTTGCACTTCTAGCCATTCTCTCAGGTCCTCTATGGGATGTTTGTGAAAGAAATGAAAGATGTGTAATATGCCATGAAACACAGTAAAATCAACTACCTTGGAATCTTTAATGGAGAGGGAGGGGTGCTGAGGCTAGAGGTAACGATGAGGGCAGATGACCTTTGTACCTCAGTGTACCAAAATTGTAAGCAGTCAGTTTAACTTGCTAGGCAATTCCTAGAGGCAGATGCTTATGATTTGTAATAACATTCTCACAAGTGGAGCCATGCACAGAATTGGACAGAGATGTGGAAATGGGTGGCTTTTTTTCTGAGAAGAGAAACAATGGACCATGTTGCTTCTATCTCACTCTAGTAGGGGAAGTCATTTTCCCTTCTAAGCAGGGGGAACGGCAGTGCTAAATAGTTTTGTAACTTTTTGAATGAGAAACTTTTAGGTAAAGATAAACTGTCAGATAATATTTTTCAGACGCATTTACATTTGACTATGGGGAAAAGATGGTGAAAAAAGTTACAGTCATGGTTTTTTGGGTTTTTTTAATTTGGAAGACTTGAGAAATTCTGTTTCATGAAGTGATAATATAAAAACACATAGTTAGTTTTATACTAAATCTTTTTTTAAGGTCTTGGCATTTAATATAAAGCAGATTCACACATTTTCTAACTTTCCACAAGTTCCAAAAAGTAAAGGAAGAAAACTCAGTCTTAAAATTTTGGTTTTTAAAAATCATGACACTGTTTTACCATGAAATTGAGTAGCTAACTTTTGGTAACACCTTTTGTTCATTTGTATGTTTGTATAATGGACATTTTGAAACACAGGAATGTTTTGGTTTGTACAAACTTTGAAAAATGTGTGTTAATAAAAATTCAAATTGACCCAAGTATAATTGTTGGATGATTGATTGATTGATGGCTGGTTTACCAATGGACATACCCATGGTGCCCATCAGCCTAGAAAACATTTGTCTTGCTTGTAGACTTAAACAATTAAAAGCCTAACTGTGGTAACAGGGAGTTTCAGATCTCCATGATCAGAAAATAAACTCTCTTTTTTCTTCCACTTTATTTTCCAGTTTAAGTGCTTATTTTGTTATAAACACTATGCTAGACAATTGAAGGAAATTGACAAAGTTACTGTCCTTACAGGCTTCCATTTAGTGAAATACTGGACAACACTAGTTGTCTTGTTTCTTGATTTTGTATTTACCATTGTTTTTCAAAATATAGGATGAATCTTTATAAGGTATGAGTGAAAGGATTTTGAGATACCATCTCAAGAAGGAGAGGAATGTTACTAGTTTGAAACTTTGGTACTGATGGGTTTTATTTTTTTACTTTTATAAAGATTTTATTTATTTATTTGTCAGAGTGGGAGAGATAGTTAGAGAAGGAATACAAGCAGAGGGAGTGGGAGAGGGAGAAGCAGGCTTCCCGCTGTGCAGGGAGCCTGATGCGGGGCTTGATCCCAAGGTCCTGGAATCATAACCTGAGCCAAAGGCAGATGCTTCACAACTGAGGCGCCCCAGTACTGGTAGGTTTTAAAATTAATAACGGGTGCCTAGGGGCGCCTGGGTGGCTCAGTGGTTTGGGCTGCTGCCTTTGGCTCGGGTCATGATCTCAGGGTCCTGGGATCGAGCCCCGCATCGGGCTCCCTGCTCCGCAGGAAGCCTGCTTCCCTCTCTCTCTCTCTCTGCCTGCCTCTCTGCCTACTTGTGATCTCCGTCTTTCAAATAAATAAATAAAATTAAAAAAAAAAAAATAACGGGTGCCTAGAGTACACTGGAATGTTTATAGTCCCACAGTAGCCAAACTATGGTAAGAAACTAGATGTCAATCAACAGATGAATATACACACACACACACACACACAAGGGAATATTATGCAGCCATCTAAAAACTCTTGCCATTTGCATTGATTTGGATAGAACTAGAGGATATTATGCTAAGCGAAATAAGTCAATCAGATAAAGAATTATGATCTCTCTGATACAAAGAATTCGAGAGGCAGGGCGGGGGTCATGGGGGGAAGGGAGGGAAAAAAAATGAAACAAGGTGGGACCTGGGAGGGAGACAAACCATAAGAGACTCTTAATCTCAGAAAACAAACAGGGTTGTTGGGGGCTGGAGGGTGGTTAGGGATAGGGTGGCTGGATGATGGATATTGGGAAGGGTATGTGCTATGGTGAGTGCTGTGAATTGTGTAAGACTGATGATTCATAGACTTGTACTCCTGAAGCAAATAATACATTATATGTTAATTTAAAAAAAACACATACTTTTCAGACATTGTCACTGTCACATCCTGATCATTCTATTCCATAGACTCAATGACAACTTACTTTTCTTCCCTAAATTAAAGACTGTCTTATTTTGTAGGTACCATGGTCTGAATGTTCCTCCCGAATTGATATTTTGAAAACTTATCCCCAAAGATTATAGTGTTAGAAGGTGGGACCTTCCTTTGGAAGGTGCTTAAGCTCTGCCTTCATGAATAAAATTAGAGATACCTTGCCTCTACCAATGTGTGAAGACGTACCTTACATAGGACCCCTCCATATGTAACTTCACCTTCTCCAGTATAGTGGGTCAAGGATATCACACTTCTTTCATGGTGGCTCTAGACCTCCAAGCACAAGTGATCCAGTGAACAAAGCTGAAGATGCAGACGTCTTCTGATGTGTCCTCAGAGGTCACATTACCTTACTCGTGCAGCAGTCTATTGGTTGAACAGTCAGAACCCCATCCAGAGTTGAGGGGAGGAATCATAGATCCCTTCTCTTTATGAGAGGATGACAAAGTAGAAGAGCATGTTGGATGGAAGCTATTGTGGTGGCTAACTTAAAAAATAGAATCTGCCACGTAGGGAATAGATTCTGGAACCAAACCAAATCCAAAAGAGCAAGACAGAGCTGCAATGTCTTTCATGGTCTACCTTCAGATGTGACTCTCCGGCATTTCTGCAATACCTTACTGGTTACAGAGGTCAAATTACTGACACTATTCAAGGTAGAATGGTGCCACCCACGTGGAGGCAAAGAGGTAAGGATCATTGGGGTCTGTCTTGTAGGCTGGCTACCACATTGCCTATAGAACTGAGTAAAATGATGTGAACCTCTAGATTTGGAAGCCAGAAATGAAAGCTGTCAGTTTGGGGGAAGTAGTTCATATTCCTCAGCTCTTTGTGGAATCAATGACTACTTTCCCTACCAGTGTCTGTCAGGTTGTTATTGCAACAGATTATCAACTCTGCTTGAAAATTGATACCGGTGCCATGCCACAGTTAACTCTGAAGTCAGATGCCAGAATTTGAGTTCTGTCTCTACCTACTTTGTGGTGGTTGTGAAGATTAAGTCACATCTGTAGAAGTCATTAGAACAGTGCTTGGCATTTAGTATGCACTAGATTTTGTGAGCAATTTTTATGTGTGACTTCTATAGAATCTACATTTTCTGTTTCCTGAGAGAGAAGGTAATAGAGTCACAAATTGGAATAACCATGGATGTTCACTTGTTTTTGGTTTCTATAGTTACTGTATCCTAAGATCACATTTAGGCCCTCAGAACACTCATGCAACCCACAACTGGTATATCCTTTTTTTGACTCCAATCTACACATCCCATGCATGGCACTTTATCACACTGGTTCATGACACACTGGTGTCATATATTTTTTTAGTTTAATAAGATATCGTTTGCATACAGTAAAATTTACCCATCTTCGTATATAGATCAAAGAGTTTTTATAGCTGTATACCATTGTGTAATCACCATAATCAAGATCTAAAACATTTCTATCAACCTCAAAACTTCCCTATGCCCTTTGGTAGTTAATCCCCTTCCCCCAACCCCAGCCCCCGGCAACCATTAATTTGATTTCTAGCTCCGTAGCATTGCCTTTTCCAGAATGTGTCATAAATGGAATCATACAGTATGAAGGCTTTCATGTCTGACTTCTTTCATTCAACACATGCTTTTGAGATTTGCCCACACTGTTGCATGTCTCAGTAATTCATTCCATGTTTCAGTAGTCTGTTCCTTTATTTTATAGCTGAATAGTTTCCCATCGTGTGAATACACCACAATTTGTTTATTCAGTAGCTGATGGGACATTGAGTTATTTCCAGCTTTTGGTTATTATGAATAAAGCTGCCTTGCACATTTATGTACAGATCTTTATAGAAACATGTGTTTTCATTTCTCCTGGGTAAAACACCTGGGGGTGGGATTGCTGGATTGCTGGATTGTATGGCAAATTTGTTCGATTCTCCAAGAAACTACCAAACTCCTTTCCAAAGTAGCTATTTGATTTTGCATTCCCATGAGCAATGTATGATGAGTGCCCATTTGAATAGTTTTCGTTGCAACCTATGTGAATATCTCCATTGATCCTTTCCAATCATTCCCAAGAAAACTTGCCATATTGGTGATAATGATACTTTATTTTTAAAATAGGAAACTTATTGGGGCACCTGGGTAGCGGCTCAGTGGGTTAAAGCCTCTGCCCTCGGTCATGATCCTGAGGTCCTGGGATCGAGCCCCACATCGGGCTCTCTGCTTAGCGGGGAGCCTGCTTCCTCCTCTCTCTCTCTGCCTGCTTCTTTGCCTACTTGTGATCTCTGTCTGTCAAATAAATAAATAAAATCTTTTAAAAAATAGGAAACTTATTTACTGATGTACAGCATACCTCAGAAGAGGACACATTACATGTATATGACTTGATTTTCACAAAGTAAACACACCTATGTAATAATCACCACCCGAATCAAGCAGACTGCTACCAACATCCTAGAAGCTCACTTTATGTGCCCATTCCCAGTCACTTCCTCTCTCAAAACTAACTACATACTGTCCTGACTTTTAATAATAATTTTGCTGATTATGAATCTAATCAAAATGGATTAATACAGAATGTACTCGGGGCACCTGGGTGGCTCAGTGGGTTAAGCCGCTGCCTTCGGCTCAGGTCATGATCCCAGGGTCCTGGGATCGAGCCCTGCATCGGGCTCTCTGCTCAGCAGGGAGCCTGCTTCCTCCTCTCTCTCTGCCTGCCTCTCTGCCTGTTTGTGATCTCTCTCTGTCAAATAAATAAATAAAATATTTTAAAAAAATACAGAATGTACTCAATTTTTCTTTCTCTTCCTTTTTTTTTTTTTTTTTTTTAAGACTTATCCATTTGAGAGAGAGAGAGAGAGAGAAAGCATGAGAGGGGAGAATGTCAGAAGGAGAAGTAGACTCCTGGTGGGAGCTGGGAGCCCAACGCTGGGACTCAATCCCAGGACTCCAGGATCATGACCCGAGCTGAAGGCAGTTGTTTAACCAAGTGAGCCACCCAGGCGCTCTATACTCAATTTTTTCTGGCTTCTTTTGCTATACATTATGTTATTTAAAAAATTTTTTTAAGTAGGCTTTATGCCCAACATGGGACTTGAACTCATAACATCAAGATCAAGGGTCACCGACTGAGCCAGGCAGGCACCCCATAATGCATTGTTTGGATGAGTTCACCCACATTGCTCACATAGGAGTAGGAAATTTATTTTTGTGTTCTATAATATTACTACAATTTATCCATCCTACTGTTGATGGACATTCAGATCGTTTCCAGGTTGGAATTAGTAAAAATAAATGCTGCTCTGGCCTTCGTCATGATAGCCTCAAATTTGAAACAATTGAAATGTCCATTGATAAGAGAATGGATAATGCAGGGACACCAGGGTGGCTTAGCTGGTTGAGCACCTGCCTTTGGCTCAGGTCATGATTCCCATCCTAGGATCCTAGGATCCAGGATCCGGCTCCTTGCTCAGCAGGGAGTCTGCTTTCCCTCAGCCTGCCTGCTCCCCCTGCTTGTGCTCTCTCTCTGACAAATAAATAAAATCTTAAAAAAGAGAGAGAGAATGAATAATCAAATTGTAGTATATTCATATGATAAAACAGTACTAAATGATAAAAAAAAACTAAACCACTGATATATGCAACATCATGAATAAATCCCCAAAATATTTTGTTAATTGAAATAAGCCAAATCCTAAACAATACATAAAATTTGATTCCATCTCTATGAAGTCTAAGAACAGGGAAAACAAATCTGCAGTGATAAAAATTGGAAAGTGATTTCTGGGGATGATAGAAACTGATTACAAAGGAGCACAGCTTGTTAGAGCAACGTGTACAAACCTGCAGTTCACTGGTGTTTTCGTACAACCCACACCCATTTGCTATGTTCCTTTTTTCCCCCCTATAGAGTATACGATAGAAAGGAGCATAGCTCAAGGAAACTTCGTTGGGTGATTAAATGGTCTATATCTTGAGATAGGTGGTTGTTCTATGGATGTATACAAATGTCAAATTGAACACTTAATACCTGTACATGACACTGTATTGTAAGTCAATTATAACTCCATCAAAATAATACAGAAAAATGCTGCTTAGTCCTAAAAAATGCAATTATGAACACTCCTATACTTGGTTTTTGAAACACATATGTATTCATATCAGTTGAGTATTTAGTTAGGGGTAGAATTGCCCGGTCATAGAATATGTATGAATCACGGCTTTGCAACGTAATAGCTGTAGAGCACTGGGCAAGTACTCAGGACCTCTAGAGAACACCAGATTCCTTATCTGTTACCAAGGAGCTAATCTCCCAGTGATGGGTGCAAACCAAGAAAACTGTTTTTGTCGGTTAACAAAAGGACATAATGCTGAGAAAAATCACAGATTTTCAGGATATTTGCTATTCGCAATATCAGTAGGAATGAAATATTCCACTCCTGCCTGGAGGATTTGAGTTACTTTGACACAGAGGAGCAGCCTCAATTTCCAATCCAGGTGCAGAGCTTCAGATAAGGGGTTTCCAGATACAACAGTCCACATTTATCTTCACGTTGTAGTTTCCAAGGAAACAAGATCCTGAGTCCTCTTGTTAGCTCAGGCCTGATGATAATCCCCTTAGCCTGGTGTGCTTTGAGGCTATCAAAACACTGCTTCTTTTAAATTTTACCTACACTCCATCTTTTCCCCAAATCCTAGGATAACTCTATCTCCTCCTGTGCTTGGTGAGACACCCCATGATTCCTCTGACGTGCAGTCTTCCTTGCAGCATTAAGTTAATAAACCTAACTATGTCAGACCACAGGTGGTCTTTATCAGATAGGTTTTATCTTGGGAGATGAGGTTCATAAAATGTGTTCACATTGCCTGGATAGGCATTTAAGAAACGGTAGTTATTTTTTACTCTTCTTGTATAAACATAATAAATGTTCATTTGACATCCAGTATTTGCAAGACACAAATGTATTGCTATAACAGCACAAGATAGCACAAGGCACAGATGGAAAACCACTTTTATTTTAGATGGAGAAAGAAAACAGTAACAAAACCTTATGTCTTCAATTCCTAGGAGAAAAATACCTTTACTGAATTTCACTCTAAATAGAGTCAAGTGTAAATGAAAAAATACTCAAGACTATTTTATAGGTAAAAATGTACAACTTACATGATTAGCTAGAAGATTTGATATAAAACTATGGATTCTAAGAAACGGTAGCATTTTAATAACCAGAATGAGAGCTCACAAATGTCATCTGTCCCTTTCTATAGAGAAATGCTCTTAAAAATGCCACAAAGAGATCTGCGTACAAGATCTCTAAAGCTCTTTCCCTCATTTGGGGTCTCCTCCCAAATAGGCAAACAGCTTCCTCTCTGCCAATCCCCAGAGATTGAAGAGTAGGCAGGGGTGGGGTTGGGTGAAGAACACAGGAAACAAACATTGCCAGTTTCCCTTTCGCTTCTCCCTGTCTAGATCTCTTCCAAAATCCAAATCCTACCCACGTCTGCCCGTTTACGATAAGCTCACAAAATGCATTCTTCTATGGGAACATTGAGGTCATACAAATTACTTGGGGAAATTACAAATTACAAATCTGCAAATTACTTGGGGAATGATTTTTCCCCACCCTCAAGGGAATGATTTTTAAAATTTGAGAGTGTAGTTTTCAAAAAAAAAAAATCCTGGTTTGGGATATATAGTAAAGGAAGAGGCTGTTTGGGAAGGATTTAGATGGAGAATGAGTTTGGGAATGTGAGAATGCGTTTAGGGAAATATCGAGATGAGTATGGAGTTAGCTTAGTGTTGGGTTTGCAGTCAAACTTCAGAAAAGCAAATTAACCACTGTGGTCTTCATTTTCTCAGTTTTGCAAAAGGGAAAATAACTCTTGTTTTATCGAATTACTTTGCTTCAACAATTAAAAAACCGATTTTCCATTATCTATTCTGAACGTAAAAATATGGTTAGAACATTGTCCTTTGCTATGGTAGAGCTTATGAACAAATGAATTGCATTGAAGGCTCATACATAGTATATGCTCAATAAATATTATTATCATCGCTTTATTGTTTAGATTAGAAGAGGGGTGGAGGGAGAAATGAAAGCGGTCTGTAAACCATAAAAGCGCTCTGCAATTACTACAAAGCCCTGCAGGACCCAAGTAGAGTGAAGAATTTCAGGAGTTTGGTTACCGATCTGAGTTTCAGGGTTGTCGAATTCTCCCATATTTGGGCCTGAATTCTCAGACTAGAACAGAATAGGCTGTCAGGGCTGAGATCATCTGGTACAATTTTATGCTAATCGAAAATTCTTGCCTCCTGTCACCGTGCTCCGGCGAGAAACAACACTACCGCACCAGCTCCTCCAATCCGAGCCCCGACCGTGTGACGTCACGCCCCGCCCCGTTTCCCCAAGGCCAAGGCGTCCAGTCTCTAAGCTACGGTCCCCGGCACCAGTTCCAGCGGCGCCTGCGCACTGTGGGGCGGGGCGCGTGCGCGCGGCGTGTGGGCGGGGCTAGTGCGCACGCAGCACTAGTCCCTTCCCCCGCCCTTTCTCTTCTCGGTTTCCCCGTCAGGCTGCGGGTTCAGTCTGGCGGCTGCTTCCGGTAGGAGCTCGGTGCAGGAGAAGTCGGTCCCAGTTCCTCGTCATGTCCTACGGTCCCTTAGACATGTATCGGAACCCGGGGTCCTCCGGGCCCCAGCTCCGGGACTTCAACAGCATCATACAGACGTGCAGTGGCAACATCCAGCGGATCAGCCAAGCCAGTGAGCTGGGGGTCCGGGATGGGGGGCAGGGGCTGCCCCGGGGACAGGCCCGGGTAAGGTTGTCGGGATGCGGAGCCCGGCCGAGGCTATGGCCAAAGCCACACCTGAGGCCGTCTTCGGGCTCTCCAGTGCGGGGGCGGCGGCTGCCATCCTCGAGTCTGTCAGGCCCAGGCTCCCCGAGGGTCCCGAGCCCCAGCTGAAGCTTGAGTTTCTTCTCAGGTGTACTGCCCTTATGGTATGGGGGCCAAAGCAGGAGCCTGACAGCCTTAGGGTGGGAGGGGTATGTGTGTCATCTCGGGAGCAGTGAGTGAGTTCACTTGGCGCAGTGGTCAGCCGAGTTTTTCCTGTCATCTGCCTTACCCCCACCCACCTCTCTTTCCTCTCTGGCCAGTTTGGATCGCGAGTTGTTTACTGATCAAGACTTTAAGTTACATTCTGCTCAGCTTTTTGCTCCTTGGAAGTCAGCAGCTTTCAATTAAGGGAAGTGGAGAGTGCATGTGTTTGGGTGACTTAATACCCAGCTCTTCCTGTAATGAATTTGGAAGTCAGATACAATGACATGTATATGAGTGGTAAGATAACTTCTGTTTTAATAAAGAGAATTCACCGAAAACATTCCCATTTACATGGTTTTGTCTTTTGTAGCAAAAGATCTGCACATATTTTTGGATTTCAAGCTGATGAAACTTCTGCATTCCTTCCCTGTTCAGCAGCTTTTTTAAACAGATCTCTTAACACAGAGAAGTTCAGGGACTTGGCCACAATCACATAGCAAGCAAGACATGGTAGAGTTGGTGGTGGATTTCAGAATGTCTTTGCTCATCTTAAAACTAACCCCCACCCCATCACTAAGGTCTGAGTAAGACCGATTGAGCTGATTGAGTCAAATATAGGCAGTTTCTTGTGTGGGAAAATCATCACAGAGCCTTATAAACAGGTCAGTGGCACAACTTTACTTGGAAAGAATGGGGACCAGCATCCTTGTTTGTTACTGTGTTTTTGTGAGCTTGGCTGTACTCTGTTAATAGGTAGAGCTCAGTTAGTCCTGGATTATAATTATGTTCTATATAAAGAGGGGGAAAGTTTCTGATGAATAGTGTGAGACTGGGTGAATTAGAAGTGGAAGGAAGATGACATGGCCTGCTATGTATAAAAATTAAAAAGAAAATTAATGTGACCACTGGTTTGAAAGTATAGTACTTTGTGTTCCAATATATCCTTTTGTGAGGAAACTGTAGTACCAGTTAGAAGATTCTGGTTCAAGGCTGAAAGTTTATTGTTGAGGCTAAACCTAACCTTAATGTCTATCTGTGAAATGTTCTACATGTATTTGTTTGAGTATTAGGCATATGAGTATAGGAACTGGCATGGCGTGGATTCTTTCAACAGGGAGCCCTTAGAGTACATAACAACTAAAATATAAAGTTGAAAGGGTTCGGTACTATAGAAGAGATCTAGCAGCATTGAGTAGGCATTCAGGGGAGAAAGATACCGTTTTCACTTGGGAAGGATCTGGGGGGTGGGGTGAGGGAAGGGGCAGAAGGAGAAGTAGGCTCCCCACTGAGCAGAGAGCCTGACTCAGGGCTCCATCTCAGGACCTTGAGATCATGACCTGAGTCGGAGGCAGCTGCTTAACTGACTGAGCCACCCAGATGTCCCTTGGATTTAGTTATTTAGAAATGTATAAATTGAAAAAAAATTTATAAATTAAATTGGAAGGAAGAGACTGGAATTAGAGACACCAGTTAGGAATTGTGAAAATGAAAAGGAAGGAAAGGAAAGGCTTCTTTGGTGACAGAATTAAATAGGATTTAGCTGTTGGTTGGGTATCTGGCTCAAGGGATCATTGGAGCCAACCATTAAGAACACTAATAGAGGGGCGCCTGGGTGGCTCAGTGGTTCAGCCTCTGCATTTGGCTCAGGTCATGATCTCAGGGTCCTGGGATCAAGCTCTGCATCGGGCTATCTGCTTGGTGGGGAGCCTGCTTCTCTCTCTCTCTCTGCCTGCTTCTCTGCCTACTTGTGATCTCTGTCAAATAAATAAATAAAATCTTAAAAAAAAAATAACACTAATAGATAACATATTGAGTACATACTGTGTGCCAGGCAATGCGGGAAGTGCTTTATATGCAGTATCTTACTTAATTTTTTAACAACTCCATTAAGTAATTATCAATATTATTTACTTTTATGGGTTAGGAAACAGGCTGAGAAGGTTTATTTTTTATTTTTTTAAAGATTTTATTTATTTATTTGACAGACAGAGATCACAAGTAGGCTGAGAGGCAGGCAGAGAGAGAGGAAAGCAGGCTCCCTGCTGAGCCCAGGACCCTGGTACCATGACCTGAGCTGAAAGCAGAGGCTTTAACCCACTGAGCCACCCAGGCACCCCAGGCTGGGCAGTTTTAAATAATTACTGAGAAAATGGGTGCTTGGGTGGCTCAGCCGGTGAAATATCTGGCTTTAGCTCAGGTCATGATCCCAGGGTCAAGGGATTGATCCTGATGTTGGGCTCCCTGCTCAGGGGACAGTCTGCTTCTCCCTTTCCCTCTCTCTCTGCCTCTCCCCCTGCTTGTGCTCTTCCTCTCTCTCTCAAATAAATAAATAAAATCTTTTTTTTTTTAAGATTTTATTTATTCATTTGAGAGAGAGACAGTGAGAGAGAGAGCATGAGCGAGGAGAAGGTCAGAGTGAGAAGCAGACTCCCCATGGAGCTGGGAGTCCGATGCGGGACTCGATCCCGGGACTCCGGGATCATGACCTGAGCCGGGATCATGACCTGAGCCGAAGGCAGTCATCCAACCAACTGAGCCACCCAGGCGTCCCAAATAAATAAAATCTTAAAAAAAAAAAATTACTGAGCAAACAAGTGGCAGTGGCTGAATTTGAAACCAGGTCTATCTCTTATGACCAGTAATTAGGATTTTTATAATTTTTAATTAATATTACAGTATTGTAGCATCTGGCAGTTCAAGTTAGAAGTGACTTGGTTTTTTTACTCTCCATAGGAAACTAGGGAAAACCTGAGGCTATAGAACTTTCTCATGTGGTGTGTCTAACCTCTGCTGCTAGATTGTTAGCTCCTTTCATGAAGCATGGGGCATGACTTACTCATTTTTATATTTCTAGTACTTATCTCAGTCCCAAATATATGATAGATTCATACATTTACTGTTGTTAACAGATACTCTTTGAGCACCCTCTATACACTGGGGTTGGCGTCATGAATAAGACAAAATCACTGCTGTGAGAGTGTGTGTGAACATATGTGTTTGTATACAGGTGTGTGTGTGTGTGTGTGTGTGTGTGAGTTTCTCCAGTAGTAACAAGTGCTGTGAAGAAAATGGCTGGGTAAGGGGATGGAGGTGAGGAGAGAAAGAGGGTGGGTGTTGTATATTTTAGATCAGATGGTTAAGGAAGGGCTCTGTGAGGAGACATTTGAGTAGACACCTGAGTGAAGTGAGGGAGAGAGCTGTGTGAGTAGCTGGGGGAAGGCATTCTGGGCAGAGGGAATAGCAAAAGCAAAGATAGTAGTGTGTTCTTCTTCTTCTTTTTTTTTAAAGTCGGCTCAGTGCCCAGTGTGGAGCCCAACTCAGGGCTGGAACTCACAACCCTGAGATTGAGATCTGACCTGAGACCAAGAATCAGAGGCTTAACCAACGGAGCCACCCAGACACCCCTGAAAGTTTATTTTTAAGTAATCTGTACACCTGATAGGGGGCTTGAACTCACAACCCTGAGATCAAGAGCTGTGTGTTTCACCAACTGGGTCAGCCAGGTGCCCCCTCCAGGGTGTTCAAAGAATAGCAAGGAAGCTAGTGTGGCTAGACTGTGGTTAAAGACGGGGAGTATAGTAAGAAAGAAGTCAGGGAGGTAGCCAGGGGTCATATCATTTAGGGTCTTGATGCTTACTAAATGGTACATCTGAATGAATGAGCTTTTCTACCATCTTTGGAGTCTTCCTGCCACATTCTCCCTGTACTGTGTGGTAACTGCCACATCTTAGGACCTTGGGTGGTGTCAGTTGGAATTCTTCCCTGAGGGTTGTTTGGTGAGGAATTAGGAGTTTGCAATTAGTAGAGTTACACTGTTTCCACCGTGTTATCAGGTTAATGACTTTCCCCACATCTCTCCAAGAGCTGGTTGGTGGTCATACTAAGTGTCCGCTCTGAATGTGAGCTCACAGACATATACCTGCGGGGAGTATGTATCTGTTGAGAATTTGAGAGGATAGTTGTTCTTTTTTCCCAGCTGTTCAGCCACAGATGTGGGTTTGAAATTGCTGAGTGTATCAGCTGAAATACAGCAGGCCACCACTTGGGTTGTTAAGGGTACAGCTAGGGTCGATTGCCTGGTACAAAAAGGGCTGTTATCCGTATGGGTGGGGTACAGAAGAAATGTACTTGACTGTGCCTATTATGGAGTGGGGATCTGGGCAAGTATTCCTGTGTCAGATATAGGAAAAAAACTAATAGCCTCCAAGTTATCTCTGAAGAGATTAAAGAACAGCATTTCTCTTCTTTAATGTTGCTTACTTATTGCTATGTTTTTTGTTTTTTTTTTACTAAAAAAAAAAAAAATGAAAGGGAGTTGAATTTTTAAAACCAATTATTATGAAGTCCCATAGGCTGTTTTTTCAAAGTTATTTTCACATTTGCGATTTGCTTTTTATTTCATTGCCATCTCTTAAATCTTCCTGATCTCAGTATCTGTATCACAGCAGCAAACTCTCAGTGTCTCTGTTTCCATTCCATTCATCCTGATAACTCTCTCAGTAGTAGTATGTCTAAAATCCTGTTTTCATTATACCACTCACCTTCTCAAGAGTCTGCCTTAGCTCTCTCTTTGTCTGCTGCATCACTTTCTACCTTTTCATTCTCTGTCATCTTTTAACCAATCTGTATGCCCAGTGGGGGGCTCAAACCTACAACCCTGAGATCCAAAGTCACACACTGTACCGCCTGAACCAGCCAGGCGCCCCTCACTCTCTGCCATCTTAACCCGGATCAGCGCGATTGTCTCTACTTCTCTGCACCCTTTGCCACAGGCAGGCTATTTTTCTTAACATCCTTAAACACTGGTTTTTGCTCCAAGTTTTTACTCATTCTGTGCCTCCTTTAATATCTTTCCCTAACTCACTAGCTATCTAAATTATACAAATCCTCTGAGCTGTGCTTCAGTCCTGCCCTTTGTAACTATCTAAGGTCTGTAGATAGTTAGGTATACACAATATGCATTGTGTAGATACAATGTGTAGATTTGATTTTGAAAGAAAGTCAAATCAGAAATAGCATGGGTTTTAGGGTCAGCAGTTCTGTGACTGAGTCCTTGCCCCTATATGCGCTGTTAACCTTGGGCAGGTCATTTCCCCTTTTTATCTATAACGCTGTCTGTAAAATGAATAGAATTGTCCGTTGTTGTTTTTAAGATTTGTTTGTGTATCAGAGAGGGAGAGAAAGAGCACTAGCAAGTAGGTGAAGGGCAGAGGGAGAGAGAATCACAAGTAAGAGTCCCTGCTGAGCGTGGAGCCCCATGTGGGGCTCGATCCCAGAACCCTGAGATCATGACCTGAGCCAGAATCAAGAGTTGGCCACTTAACTGCCTAAGCTACCCAGGTGCCCCATGAGCAGAATTATTAAAGTGGGGTTTTTGAAAGTAGAGTGACTGGCACATTGTAGACATTCAGTTAATGGTGATATTATTGTTTGAGTCTCTTGCCCTACTATGGTAAAGTAATTAGGTGAGCGGGTTTGGGAGTCGGACTGTCTGGGTTTGAATCCTAATCTGCTTCTTACTACCTGTGTAAACATACAGCTTTACCTCTGTAATTCTCAATTTCCTCATCTATAAAGTAGAGGTAAAAATAATATCTACTTCATAGGGTTTTGAGAATTAAATGATGTAATTGTGTAAAGTGCTTAAAACAGTGCCTGCAACATAGTAGATGTTTAAGAAATGTTGGTTATCCTTTTGTTGTTGTTTCATTGAATTTGCAAGCACTTTTCATTCACAGTTTAGAACTTTTCTGGTATTCTTTAATTAATTTTTTTTGACCTTGTCATTCTGACCAGGGAGATTATTTTTCATTTTCTGGGGCTAGAGTCCGCGTGCATTGTATGGTTAGTTCTATTTAATTCCAGTGCCTGGCACAGCAATGGATATGTAGTTGGCATTCAGTATGTACTTAATTGATGTTATCATTGCTAAATATATTGTTCTTGGTCTTGAGTTTGATAATTATACCTATCCTTAATTGAGTTCTTTTATGTGCCAGACACTGTTCTAAATTTAGCTCCACATTATCTCATTTTATCTGTTCAAAAACTGTATCAGAGTTCTCTTGTTACTCCCATTTTTTAGGTGAAGAAACTGAGGCACAGAGGAGTGAAGGCTTTTGCTCAAGATCATAAAGCTAATTTGGATGCCTGGCTGGCTCAGTTGTTGGAGCATGCAACTCTTGATCATGGTGTTGGGAGTTCAAGCCCACATTGGGTTTAGAGCTTTCTTAAAAAGGATCATAAAGCTAAGAAGTGGTAGAACCAGGAAAAACACATAGGCAGTCTTAATTCAGAGTATGCTCTTCACCATTACATACGTTGTCACTGGTACAGTAAATGGAAGATTGTGCCTTTGATATTTAGTGCTTATGTTTGGTTTAGAGCCTTAATATTATAATATAGTGACTACATTTTTCAAGTCAGGTCATTTTCATTGTACCTATATGAAAACAGAATATAAACCTGATTTTCAGAGTAAGACATTGAGATAACTTCATTGTCATAATCACCACATAGGCTATCCTTTTCCCATTTGGAAATTTTCGTTTGGTGTAAATAAAGATTTTCCTTTGAAAAAGAAACACTGCGATGGTCGTTACTTTGATATGACTAGACTTCGATTTGGATTAAGGTTCATTTGGAGATTTGGGGGTGCCTCAGTGGCTTAGTCGGTTATGCATCCAACTCTTGATTTCAGCTCAGGTCATGATCTCAGGATCCTGATCTTAGGGTTGTGAGATCGAGCCCTGTGTTAGGTTCTGTGCTCAGTGCAGAGTCTGCTTGAGATTCTCTCCCTCTACACTACCCCCCCCAATAAATAAATAAATAAATAAATAAATAAATAAATAAAATCTTTTTTAAAAATTTAGTTTAATTTAATTTTTTCAGTGTTCCAAAGTTCATTGTTTATGCACCACACCCAGTGCTCCATGCAATATGTGTCCTCCTTAATACCTACCACCAGGCTCACCCAACCCCCCACCAAATAAATAAATAAAATCTTAAAAAAAAAAGTTCATTTGGAGATTCAGATTCTACTTAAAGCTGGTATCAGCTAAAAGCACATAAGGAGTATTCAATTTAGAGTAGTTTATAGTGTGGATATCAGCTGTAATGTACAACAAATTGATTTGTTTTGTAGTCTTAAAAGTTCTAGCCAGGACATGCTTTTAAAAATAAGAGGTCAATGATAGATATTGAGATCTAGTTTTAAAAATAACAAAATTGCTTACACAGAACTTAAGGACTTGTCTTTATATTTGGCCTAGTCATCTGGTTTCCAGATTATATAGCATTTCATAGACTATTCTTTTCTTTTTTTTTTTTTTAAAGATTTTATTTATTTATTTGACAGAGAGAAATCACAAGCAGATGGAGAGGCAGGCAGAGAGAGAGAGAGAGAGGGAAGCAGGCTCCCTGCCGAGCAGAGAGCCCGATGCGGGACTCGATCCCAGGACCCTGAGATCATGACCTGAGCCGAAGGCAGCGGCCCAACCCACTGAGCCACCCAGGCGCCCCTCATAGACTATTATTTTCATCCAAAATGTTGTAACAAGTCTACCTAAGGTAAAATTTTTATTTACCAGAGTGCTTAGAAAAGGAGTTTTCTGACTAACCAAGTTGACCAGAAAGTCCTTATAGATTCAATCCATTTTTATAAAAATCTTTCCAAAAAGTATCACTTTACTTCATTGTAAGTACACTCCAGTGAAAATAGCTGTGTATAGGAACATCCTATTCCTTTCTGGGCTTTAGGTTTACTAAGGGATAATATTCTTAGATATAAAATAGATGGGTCATTGAGTCACTATTTTTTTTTAAAGATTTTTTATTTACTAATTTGACAGAGATCACAAGTAGGCAGAGAGGCAGGCAGCGAGAGAAAGAGGGGGAAGCAGGCTCCCCGCTAAGCAGAGAGCCCGATGCTGCTCCATCCCAGGACCCTGGGATCATGACCCGAGCCAAAAGCAGAGGCTTTAACCCACTGAGCCACCCAGGCGCCCCTTGAGTCACTATTTTTCAATAGATCCCTGAAGTTGGTGGTTATGGAGGGTAGTACACAAAAAATTCTGCTTCTTTGGATTCTAGTAAAGTAAGACACTACTGTCCTTACGATTTGAGTTTTGCGGTATCTGTTACCTGAGTCTTGCTAGAAACTCTTAGGAAAATACCTTAATATTCAGAAATTTAGTAGGAGTTGATGGAGGCTTGGATTAATTCTAGTGCTTAGTTAGGAAATGACTCTGTAAATCCCTTTTCCCCGAACTTTTGTAATTGGCACCCCCACAAATTCAGGTACCCTCAACAAACAAAAGAAGTCAGAAAAGTCTAGATGAAAAAAGTTCTCAGTTGAGAATACACGAAGAATAGTTGATTTTTAATAGATTTTTTCCATGTCCTGTAAAATACCATTGTTCTCTAGGGTATTTACTTATTTTTATTATTATTTTTAAAGATTTTTTATTTTATGTATTTGACAGAGAGAGATCACATGTAGGCAGAGAGGCAGGCAAAGAGAGAGGGGGAAGCAGGTTTCCTGCTGAGCAGGGAGCCCAGGACGCTGAGATCATGACCTGAGCCAAAGGCAGAGGCTTAAACTGAGCCACCCAGGCATCCCTCTAGGGTATTTAATACAAAAAATTTTTAAGTTTATTTTTTAGTTAATCTCTATACCCAGTGTGGGGACTGAACTCACAACCCTGAGTTCAAGAGTCACATGTTTAGAGTTTCTGGGTGGCTCAATAGGTTAAGGGTCCATCTTCAGCTCAGGTGGTGATCCCAGGGTCCTGGGATCTAGTCCAGAATCCCGCTCCCTGCTCAGTGCGGGGAATCGGCTTCTCCCTTTTCCTCTGCCCCTTCCCTAGCTTGTGCTCGCTCTTGCTCACCCTCTTTCCCAAATAAATAAATAAAATCTTAAAAAAGTCACATGCTCTTCCAACTGAGCCAGCCAGGTGCCCTGGGTATTTAATAGGTTTTGATAGATGATTATTGATACCTTGATACTTTGACATGTCTCTAGAGTTTCTAAGGAGGGTACTCTGTAAAGACAGTCAATAAGATGAGATCTGTTTCCTTAAACTCTTTGTAAGACCTGCCTTAATATGTCTTCATATATTCAACCAGCTATTTTCTGGAAGTGTATATGTGTGTGTTGTTATGCAAATTCAGAAATGAGTAGAATGTGGCCCCTGCCCTCCTGGATGGGAGGACAGAGCACATACTTCATCCACTCCCATTTGTACGCAGGTGGAACCTCTCTAAACCAAACTCTGGCTTGCAAAACGCACTCCTTGATTACACAGCATCATTCTGGGACTAGGGCTTATTTATTATCGTTTTAGCACCGAGCAGGATGGGAGGACTCAAAGAACATTTATTCCTCACACAGTTGTAAAGATTTAATGAGGAAAAAATAGTATAGATGGTAAGTATTGTAACGATAGGAAGTGCTCAGTATGTGTTAGTTAAACCTGATTATCACATACAATTGGTGAAGAGAGACCCAGCAACATGAAATAACTTGCTTGGCACCATGCATCGAGTTAGTGGTCAAGTGTGGCTTAGAGGTCAGGTCTCACTATTCCCAGCTCATGTTCTCTCATATCTTCTGCCTTAAAGAAAGTGTCATGATATAAAAGGGAGGTTAACTCAACCAACAATGACTTATGTACCCACTGGGTGCCTGGCACTTGGCTGGATTCTGGGGAGTACACAGGAATGTTCCCAAAGGTGGGAGGGAGTTGGGGAAGAGAGCAGGTTAGAGCAAGGACATCAGCCTACCTCTGCCAGAGAGCTATTGAGTTAGGGAGGCGTCAGATAAGCAGGGTGGGGCTAAGTGGAACACTGGAATTGAGGCCTGCCCTGTGTCACTCCATTCTGTTTCCCTTAAGCCTTAGCCTTTTGAGAAAACATAACGTGGCACAAAGAATATAGCCATTGGAATTTGCCCTGGGTTTGAGTTCCGGTTATTATGATACCATGTGGCTTCCCATTTCATTCCAGTTTAAAGTTCTTGCTCTAGTTAAGAAGGCCCTATATGATCTGGCCTTTACCTCTTTGGCCACTCTCTCGCTTGCTCTACTGTAGTCTCACTGGCCTTCTCACTGTTCCTCCTTCACAAGAAGCACTTTGCCTTGGGGGTTCACTTCATACTCTGTTAGAAAGCTGCCCCACGCCCCCCCCCCCAAAAAAAAACCACAAGCAAGCAAGCTGCTTCCCCATGTCTTTGTATGGCTTGATCTTTCACTTCCTTTCTATCTCTTCTCTGTGTCACCTTCTCAGAGAGGTTTTCTCTGACCACACTGTGGAAGCTAGTATACTCTCCCCACCCTGTCTTTCCAGCCCTTACCTGAATTTCTTTTTCTTTTTTTAAAAGATTTTTTCTTTTTTAAAAAGATTTTATTTATTTATTTGACAGAGCGAGAGCATAAGCAGGGGGAGCAGCAGACAGAGGCAGAGGCAGAGGGAGAAGCAGGTGTCCCGCTGGACAAGGAGCCTGATGTGGCACTGGATCCCAGGATGCTGGGATTATGACCTGAGCCGAAGGCAGACGTTTAATGGACTAAGCCACCCAGGCGCCGTTATTTATCTTTATAGTACTTAATCACCACCAGAGATACATGCTTACTCTCTGTCTCTTTTCTCTAAAATGTTAGCTTCTTGGGTGCCTGGGTGGCTCATTTGGTTAAGCAACTGCCTTCGGCTCAGGTCATGATCCTGGAGTCCTAGGATCGAGTCCCACATTGGGCTCCCTACTGGGCAGGGAGTCTGCTTTTCCCGCTGACCTCTCTCCTTTCATGCTCTCTTTCTATCTCTCTCTCAAATAAATAATAAAATCTTTAAAATCTTAGCTCTTAAGAGCAGTTGTTTTCTAGAGCATAGGACATAAAGAGTAGGTACTCTGAATGAATGAATGGATGAATGAATGAGTGAGTGGACTAACGGATGAATTCTGTCTCAGTCATAAGCCTCAGTGTACCCATCTATAATACTGAGATAATAATGCTTATTTAAAGGGTTGTTGGGATCAAATAAAATCATGCTTATCAAGTATAAAGGAAGGATACTCCTGTTTTTCCTCTACTTCAATACTTCTGACATTAGATCTGTGGATTTTCCACACACCAAACAATTCTGAGATTCTCCAAACACCAGTTAGATATCCTGCAATTTAACCCAATTCTGACACTTCTACCAGGAGTTAGTATCAGATGCCACAAGGGCTGAGTCCCATGTAACTGTTCCCCTTCAGACACCAGTTGCATCCGGTTGTTACTTGTGCTTCTGACCAATGGACTCTAAATCAGAGATTCCCATCAACCACCCCTTGGGTTTGATTAATTTGATGGAGCAGCTCACAGAATTCAGGAAAACATTTACTTATTACAATATCAATTTATTATAAGAGGACATAATTCAGGAACAGCCGGATGGAAGAGATGCCCAGGGCAAGGTATGTGGGAACTAGCTTGGACACCCTCCAACACCCTCCCTGTATATTCGCCTGTTGACCAACCCAGAAGCTCATCGAACAGTGTTCCCGAGTGTTTTTATAATGCTTAGTCTCAACCTGCAGCGCCCATCATCCCCACCCCCTACCGCCATTTCCCTAAAGTCAGTGGGTGGGGCTGAAAGTTCCAGCATAATCACTTGGTAGTTCTGGTGACTAGCCAACCTAAGGCAGTCTTGCCCTACCTCACCCTAGGAACTTAAACTCAGTGTGCTCAGAAGGGGCTCTTTATGGGGTACCTAGAGGGTTCAGTCCCTTAAGCAGCTGACTTTTCACGTTGGCTCAAGTGGTGATCTCAGGGTCCTGGGATCGAGCCCTGCACAGGGCTGTGCACTCAGCGAGGAGTCTACTCGAAGGTTCTTCTCTCTTTCCCTCTGTCCCACCCCCTGGTCCTCTCTCTCTTTCTCAAATAAATGAATAAATCTTAAAAAAAAAAGGGGGGGGGAATCTTTATGAATAACAAAAGACACTCCTATTACACACAAAATTTCAAGGGTTTTAGGTGCTTTGTGCCAGGAACCAGGGACAATGACCAAATATATATACATATATATATATATATATATATATATATATATATATATGATTTTATTTATTTATTTGACAGAGACACAGCAAGAGAGGAAACATAAACAGGGGGAATGGGAGAGGGAGAAGCAGTAGGCTGCCTGCTGAGCAGGGATCCTGATGCAGGGATCAATCTCAGGACCACCTGAGCCCAACGCAGACGCTTAACCAACTGAGCCACCCAGGCCCCCCACAAATATATTTTTTATTATAGCATGTCAAGTACCTAGCCCTGTGTCTGGCACATAATAAGTGCCCAGTTAATGCTAATGTCAGCCCTCTTATAAATTATTTGTATGGCTAGCCAGCTGATAGCTCTGTTGGTATCTTGATTCTAATTTGACTGAGATAAGAGGGGAAATTCCACATGTTAGTAACAGAAAATTTATATCTTACAGAATGTTGTCTTAGCAAAATACATTCATTAGAGTGCTTGCTTTTTCCTGTGGAACCATTAAGCTAAAAGTAACGCTTAATAGAATAATTAATCTATTTTAGGAAAGTTGGTCAAAAGGCAAAATTTAAATCACTTGAACACTATATTTCCATTATAAAATTGAAGTTACATTTTTGCTAAACAAAACAAAAACACGGTCTCAAAGTAAGATAAAATCATAATTTGAAGTGCTAGAAGTTTATATATTTTTTGACTTTGGAATTTTTTGCTTTCTAACACGCATGATGTAGTGATTTTGGCTAGACAGAAATAACTTGTATATATTTCTAAGGAATAGGCTGTTCATTTTCTGCTTATGAGTAGAGAGTCACCAGCAATCAATTAGATTTTGCTTCATCATTGTTTCTTATCAGACTTAGAGGCTATTAATTCATCTGTGTTTGTGTAAGGTAACTTGGTATTTAATAAACTTCAGCTTGCCTTTTTACTACTCTCTCTCTCTCTCTCTTTTTTTTTTTTTAGGATTTGTGTATTTGTTTTAGAGAGAGCATGGGGGGTGGGGCAGAGGGAAAGGGAAATAGAAGCAGATACCCCGCTGAGTTCAGAGCCAGTCTACAATCCTGGGACCCTAAGATCATGACCTGAGTCAAAATCAAAAGTTGGACTTTTAACTGGCTGAGCCACACAGGTGCCCACTTCTTTGTTACTCTTGGTGACCAGATTAGGAGCAAGATTATGATTGACCCTCAAATTTTATTATTTTAAGGAGCACCCTATCATAAGTTTAAATAAGTGAAGGTTTTTTTTTCTTAGTGGACATGGAAGCACTGTATGTACGTTGTCCCTGTAATGTATACAAATGATGATTGATTTCCTCCTCATTTTCCACTAAGCCAGTCATTTAGCAGTCTGATATCTCACAAGTGAAACTTTGGCATTAATGCTGAGAGAATAGGAAAGGCCTTCACAAAGGAGACGATGTTTTGGCTGGAAGAGTCATGTACCTATTGTGTCCTGTTATCTCTTGAAGTTCTGGTGAAACTTGAAGATAATCGTGTTTCCTCTGGGCAGGAAGTACTCTGTTATTATGTTCTGTACTCCAGCAACTTGGAATAGAAGACAGCAAATGCTCTTCAGAAGCAAGCAAGCAAGGGTACCTGGGTAGTGCAGTCAGTTGAGCATCTGACTTGGTTTCAGCTCAGGTCATGATCTCAGGGATGTGAGATCGAGCTCAGTGTCAAGCCCCATGTCAGGCTCTGGGCTCTGCATTCTTCAGAGTCTGCTTGGAATTCTCTCACGCTCTCCCTCTGCTCCCCTCCACCCTCTCCACCATTGCACATGTTCTCTCTCTCAAATAAATAAATCTTTTTTTTTTTAAAGATTTTATTTATTTATTTGACAGATAGAGATCATAAGTAGGCAGAGAGGCAGGCAGAGAGAGAGAGAGAGGAGGAAGCAGGCTCTCCGCGGAGCAGACAGCCCGATGCGGGGCTCGATCCCAGGTCCTGGGATCATGACCTGAGCCAAAGGCAGAGGCTTTAACCCACTGAGTCACCCAGGCACCCCTCAAATAAATAAATCTTAAAAAAAAAAAAAAAAAAAGCAAGCAACAACAAAAAGAAATACAAGAAAATTCCAACCTCTACAAATGAATGAATGAATGAATCTAACTCCTTCATCCTCCCCGCCAGTCAGGAGAGGAACAGAAAGCAGGACACAAAAGAAATCAAAAGGTCAACTGCAGGGGCACCTGGGTGGCTCAGTGGGTTAAGCCTCTGCCTTCAGCTCAGGTCATGATCCCAGGGTCCTGGGATCGAGCCCCGCATCAGGCTCTCTGCTCAGCAGGCAGCCTGCTTCCTCCCCTCTCTCTCTGCCTGCTTCTCTGACTACTTGTGATCTCTGTCAAATAAATAAATAAAAATCTTAAAAAAAAAAAAAGCCAACTGCACTTCAAAAAAACCCACCCCAAACCCAAAAATATTTAGAATAAGAGAAAAAAAAAAGAAATCAGGGCTCTATTTCTGGTGCACAAATCGGTGAGGTCCAGGGCTACTCACATTCCCAGGCAAGCTGATGTTGGAGTGTTTTTCCTTAAAAGTAGATGATCAGTTTCTCTGGACCTCTGCTTTCCTAGTCCAGGGCTAGAGGCCTAAATATCTAGAATTTAAACATGACCGTCTTAGCAAAATATCTAGGACGTTATCTGAACAAAACCATATATTTGACTTTAGACAACATGGTTTAAAGGACATAGGCCTTGTAGTACAATGTATCTGGGATTGAATTTTTTGCCGTTACTTAACCATTGTGTACCCTTGCATAATTAACTTATATAAATTTAACTTTTATAACTTAGCTAAATATATTTCCTCATCTGCAAGATGAAGATACCTACTTTAGACCATTGCTGTGAAAATTAATAAAATAATGTATATGGAACTTCTAATATAAAAGCTCCTGGCACATGGAGGTGCTCAGTCAGTGGTAATTTATTATTATTATTTTTTCAATTAGCAGTAATCACACCTTGTATAAACCTCATTGGCTACGATACTGCCACTGCACAAAGCTTATTATAATTACTTTTTAATGGTAATTTATTATTAACAACAAATGTATATTGTCTTTCCAAAAATGTTTGCTATAAAAAATTATTGTGAAAAAAAGGAAAAATTATTGTGTACTATGAATTTAAATTTTAATTGTTGCAAGTTGATATTTGGTAGTAAGACCCTTGCAAAGGTGTTGAAACTTTAAACCAGCAACATGGGAAATCTGGAAAATTTTGGAAGTTCTTTGGGAATGATGAACAAAACTGCCACCCTCAACTTGGTGACATAGTTATCTATAGGAGAAAGGTGAACCCCGTGATTAGTTTTAGAAGGAATAGACATGCCGAAGTTTCAATCATAGCATGCTTTCTGTTAGTTGCATGAACTTATTCAGGATGTGGACAGAGAGACCAGTGATCTAAGAAGTAGGATGCTCATGATGAATGTATTTTTCTTTTCCCCCATCTCCCCAGCTGCTCAGATAAAGAATCTGATGAGCCAACTAGGAACTAAGCAGGATTCAAGCAAGCTACAGGAAAATCTGTAAGTAGCTTCCTAATGTGGTTGGGTTCTGTGAGGCCCTGTGAGAATTCTTTTGAGGACACACCCACTGTCCTTGCTGCATGGCAGCTTAGGTTTCCAGGAAAGCCTGTGGAGTCAGCATGACAAGCAGTGGGACACGAAGTAATAGCTGGATCTAGATGAGGGACAACAAAATATATTCATGGGTTGTGATCTCTACTGCCTTTCAAAATCCTTGAACACAGATTCTTTCTTCCCTTGGGCTGTTTAGCAGAACCCTCTGAGGAAGTAGGGAAGCGAACTTTGACCACTATTAGTCTGTAGTCTGCCAAAATGAGCCTCCTTGTTGGCCCAGGTACTCCTGATCATCTGCAGAGATCATCTAGTCTAGTGGGATTTCCAACCGTAAAAATTCAAAAAACGTATTCACAATGATCTGAGGGGTGTCTGAAGAAGAGGAGAATGGACTTGTAGTAGGGACTCACGATTCTTTTTATTACATCCTTCTTGACCCCATTTCTGCTTTTAGAAGTTCTTTTCTTCATCTTTAAAATATACTGAGCAATATTCTTTGTTTTCTGTCCTCAACAGTGTGAAGTGAGAGAATGACTTACTACTTTGAGCTTTTTCCAGGGAGATGTGAAAAACACATCTTTGGATGTGTTAGTAATGTCTAGGAGGTACAGGCTCCTGCTGCCTCCTTCTTGTTTTTGACTCCCTTGTTTTTTTTTTTTGTTTGTTTGTTTTTTATCTTGGAGGCCCCTTTGCAATGAAAAAGTAGTACTGATTGAGTAGTATGGTTTCTCTGTCCTCCCTTAAAACCTCTGTAGAAATGGCCATAGAGTAGAGGAAAATCATGACCAAAAGGGGCTCTTTTTGTGTTTCCACTACTTTCCAATCCCACTTAATATGATGCATATTCCTCCTTTTTTAATATTCTTCCTCTTATACTCCTTATATGTTTTTATGCAGTACAGGGCTTCTTTGTTTTGGAGGGAGGAGCCAGAAAGTCAAGCATGAAGGACAATAGGGAGCCAAGAATAAAGCTGAAAAAGTACCAGCTTTAAGCAGGAACATGGGAGTAGATCTTCGGAGATTGTTCCTTAGGGTAGAAGCTGTGCTTTTAATGCATGTTTCATCCAAACCCCAGTGTCTGGATCCCATCTCCAATCAGTGCCTGGACAGACAGCAGCTAGGCAGAACTGCCGGGTGATGGACGGGAGAGTTTTGTGAGACCTTGGTGTGTTCAAACTATCAGATTTAGATGTGGGGGAAGTTGCTCTTATATTTCTATCAGAACTGCTGGTAGGCCTTTCTTTTCTTCCCAAAGACTTAAAATACCTATCAGCAGGTTTCACTGAGGTAGGTTCTTTCTTCTCAGTAATATGGAGATGCCTTGCAGTGGGTCTGACTGAGTAGTATTTCTGGAATTTTTTTTTTGTGTGTGAAACTGGGCCTCTGGGAACCCATTCTTTCAAACACCCCCTTTATTCCTTGTACTGGGGCACTCTGAGAACTAACTGTACTAACTGTAACAGCTCTCGAGCTGTGGAAATAATCCTGAAACATGTCTTTTCTCTCTTAGGCAACAGTTACAGCATTCAACAAATCAGCTCGCCAAGGAAACAAATGAATTACTGAAGGAATTAGGGTCCTTGCCCCTTCCCTTATCTGCTTCAGAACAGGTTGGTATTTTCTGGTATGTGTGTTTGTTTAATAGGAAAGGACTTTGTTTTAATGGGAAGACAGTGTGTGAAACAAAAATAAGTTGGTCTTTGGTGCCAGGTAGACCTTCTCTGACCCTCAGTTTCCTTATCTGTAAAATTGGGCTATGTGACTATTGTGACAATATAAAGAATGTATGCACTGGGTCTTGTAAAGTGCTCAGCATTCAGTAGCTACTCAGTATCGGCTGTTATTATTCATAATAACATACTATTATGGGTGCCTGGGTGGCTCAGTTGTTAAGCATCTGCCTTTGGCTCAGGTCTCCTGGGATCAAGCCCCACAGTGGGCTCCCTGCTCGGCGGGAAGCCTGCTTCTCCCTCTTCCACTCCCCGTGCTTGTGTTCTCTCTCTCCCTGCATCTCTCTCTCTCTGTCAAATAAATAAATAAAATCTTAAAAAAAACCCAACAACCCATACTTACATATTGATAAAATTAATTTAACTGGTAAAGAACTTCAGTGTTTGCATCACTAGGGTTTGGCCAGTAGCTTTATGTTGCAGGTTAGGTCCTAGTTTGTCTTGTAGTCAGTTTCTATAAATCTCAATCAGATGTTTTGCCTTCTATTTTGCAGTCACTTTCATGTCCCATCATGAGTCATTCGTAGGTCTCAGGTTGAAGAAATGCCCAGGGAAATTGAAATCCTTTAAAAAAAACACAATTTTTAACAGGAGTTCATTGTTCCCTTGATGTTCCAGGCCTTTTCTTCACACATTCCAGAAGTCAGTGTGCCTCTACCTTTATTGTGGCTTCACCTGTTTTAATTATCATTCATAGTTCTACCTCAAATCCTTTCTCTTCCAGGAAAAAAAATCAAAAACCTTCTCCATCTACATTAGCCTACTATGATTCCATTTTTCTTTAGCTTCTCTACCATTCCTAGGAGCACTTGACTTGTTTTCCTTTTTATTATTGAATTTTTTTCTGATGATGTCCTATCCCTGATGGCTATAAAGACAAAGCCTACAACTTCCCCATTCTGGGTTATTTTTCACTCTGAGTTGTGCCTGGTTGGAACATGAAATAATTTTAGTGTGCTGTGCTCATCATTTAGAAAATAAAATAGAGGGGCACCTGGGTGGCTCAGTGGGTTAAGCCTCTGCCTTTGGCTCAGGTCATGATCTCAGGGTCCTGAGATCAAGCCCCGCATCGGGCTCTCTGCTCAGCAGGGAGCCTGCTTCCTCCTCTCTCTCTGCCTGCCTCTCTGCCTACTTGTGGTCTCTCTCTCTCTGTCAAATAAATAAATACAATCTTTAAAAAATAATAATAAAATAGAGTAGGAGTATCTGAATGTATACCATGTAATAAAGGAAACTATTCTTACAGGAAGCTTTCACTTCATACATATGTGTATATACGGTACTAGGTCAAGATGTCACATTATTTCTGCATGTCTCCATCAAAAAAGTTTAAAAATGTTGGTTTAACCCATACATGGCAAGCTCTTTAATGGAGCACATGTTTAGTCTGTGGAGTTTTGGCGCCCCCCCCTTGCACAAAAGAGAGGAACCAAGACTAGATGGTTTGTTGTCATGCTACAAAGGAGCTCTGATAAAAAGTAATCTTAAGGGGCGCCTGGGTGGCTCAGTGGGTTAAAGCCTCTGCCTTCAGCTCAGGTCATGATCCCAGGGTCCTGGGATCAAGCCCCGCATCGGGCTCTCTGCTCAGCGGGGAGCCTGCTTCCTCCTCTCTCTCTGCCTGCCTCTCTGCCTACTTGTGCTCTCTGTCAAATAAATAAATAAAATCTTAAAAATTTAAAAAAAAAAAAGTAATCTTAATGTAATCACCTTTGGTTGTCCATAGGTGTGCTGTTATTCTTGCTGAAATTTCACGTAGAGGCCAGTTCCCCTTGCCGTCCAGTATCTCCAATAAACATCACCTCTTTTGTCCTCCCAGCTGGGCACTTAGGCTAAGCTCCACTTAGGGAATACACACTTGTGAATGGTTCTAGTTAGTAACAAAAAAGGAGTCTAAGGTTTTTTTTTTTTTTTTTAAAAGATTTTATTTATTTATTTGACAGAGAGAGAGAGAGAGAGATCACAAGCAGGCAGAGAGGCAGACAGAGAGAGAGGGATGCAGGCCCCCCGCTGAGCAGAGAGCCCGATGCGGGACTCGATCCCAGGACCCTGGGATCATGACCCGAGCTGAAGGCAGGGGCTTAACCCACCGAGCCACCCAGGTGCCCCGAGTCTAAGGGTCTTGATGAAAGCAGAAGTGTTGGGAGTACTTAAGAGTTAATAGTAGCCTAAGCAAAAATAAATAGAAAGTTATATCTGCTACCAAAAAGAGAGAGAGAGAGAGAAGGATTTAATGTAGTCCAAAGTCAAATAGAAGTTATTTTTGGGTCATGCATGCTATTGTTCCCTTCCGTCATCTTGGATCATTAAGAACACGAAATAGATCTGCAAATAATTTTTTTTAAGATTTTATTTATTTATTTGATTTATTTATTTATTTATTTATTTATTCGTGCCTTGGTTTTCTGATCTGTAAAGTAGGGACTATAATATAGGTTGTTTAGGTTAAAGTGAGTTATTATGTTGAAGTACTTATAACCGTATTAGTACATGGTAAGTACTGTATTAATATTAGCAATTACAGTGGGGCTTCCATTAGCTTTCTTTATAATAGTTAAGTAGTTAAAACATGGGCATAATCTAGAAGGAATGTTTACATAAAATTTCCTAGATCAAATTTTCTTTGATAGGGTATTATGTAACAAAGGCCATAATTGTGAAGAGGATGATAACATGGGAAATGTTTATGATATACTTCAAGATAGCATTTTTTGTGGGGCACCTATCTGGCTTAGATGACGGAGCATGCAACTTTTGATCTCAAGGTTGTGAGTTCAAGCCCCATATAGCGCCTACTCCCAAAAAAAAAAAAGAAAAGAAAAGTGTTTTTGAATAGTAAGATTAGGGAATGATGATTTTTTCCTCTTATTGTTATAATGTTAATGTGAAATTTTTTTTTAAATTCCAGAAAAAGAGGGAAATGTTCCTCATGTAAATTTGCTCTCAGGGGCACCCGGGTGGCTCAGGTTATGATCCTAGAATCCCTGGATTGAGCCCCACACTGGGCTACCTGCTCAGCGGGGAGTCTGCTTCTCCCTCTGCCCTTTACCCTGCTTGTGCATGCGCTTGCTCTCTCTCTCTCTCTCTCAAATAAGTAAATAAAATCTTAAAAAAAAAAAAAAAACAAATTTTCTTTCAGGGCACCTGAGTGGCTCAGTTAAGCATCTACCTTTGGCTCAGGTCATGATTCCAAGTTCCCAGGATCAAGTCTCCCATTGGACTCCTGGCTCAGTAGGGAGCCCGCTTCTTTCTCTCTCTGCCCCTCCCCTCTGTTCATTCACTCTCTCTCTCTCTCTCTCAAATAAATAAAATCTTAAAAAAAAATAAATTTGCTTTTAGTATTACCATAATTCTCCCAGATGTGATATTTGAGTCATTCTTGACTTTAGCCCCCTTGCAGCCCTATAGGCAGTTGCTAAGTCATAATGTTTCTTAAATTCATGTCTTTGGGGTTCCCATTATTGACACAATGTCCTCCTGACCTTTAACCTAGAATATTACAAAAGTCTTTTTGACATGCTTCTTTTTTCCATCCTACCCTGTACTCCATGGCAGACTACTTTTTCTAAATTATCATTTTGTACCCATCATGTTTCCTGCTCAGGAATCTTTGTTGTTTTTTGCCTTAGGGATTGAACCCCAAACTCATTAGCTTAGCATTTAAAACCTGCTCCGGTCAGCCCCTTCTCTGTCTTTCCAGTTCTGTCTTTTAGCTAGTCTTACGAAAAAAGCTTTGGTTCCAGCCAAACCATCTCCTTATAGATGCTCTTCAAATATTTACTGTCACGCCTTTGCTCACACTGTTTCTTTGACGAATTTGCCTTACTCCTTCCATCTGCTTATTCAGACCTTTCTCTTCCTTCAGTGTTCACTTTCTCTTGGCCTTTATGGCTACTTGAGTTCTTAACTGATTATACCTGCCTCCAAACTCCTATAGTATTAATAGGATATAGCAGTTATTTATAATGACTTGTAATTTTTGTGTCTATATCCCTTATCTATAAGTAGTTGGTAAGCTGTTTGAGGTCAGGGATGAGTTTTTACTTCTGTGTTCTCAGCACGTAGCAGGAGCTCTCAGCATGTGTTTTTTGAGACACAGAATCAGTAAGCTTAGTAAAGATAGCCTATAAGAGTTTCCAGGTTCTCAAAGATTTTAAATCTCATTACAGTATAAAGGAAAATGATTCTGTAGTTTTCAGGGACACTATGAACTCAGTGTGGATGAATATTTTTTAATATTTTAACATAAAACAATCTCTTTTGGGGTTCAGTCTGAGTCTAAAGTTATTTATTCTGCTTTTAGATTCTCCAGGGAACCAAAATTCTCAATTGCAATTCCCTCTGATATTACCTTACAAGGTAAATGACACACAGTTCCAAGTTTGTCAGAATGAAAGAAGGAAAACTCAGACTTGGTCTATGGCATTTGAGGGATTTGAGTTAGCAAAGAACAAATTTATTAAGGAAGAGCCTGTTTTATAGTAATTTTCCTGGTTAGAAATCTTTAGGGGGAATAATTTTGTTTTTAATGGGAATTAGAACCAAATGATTCAGGGTTAATATGAAATCTCAAGTCCTTCTTTATTTCCGTAGCGCCAGCAGAAACTTCAGAAAGAACGCCTCATGAATGACTTCTCTGCAGCCTTAAATAATTTCCAGGTTGTGCAGAGAAGGGTATCTGAAAAGGAAAAGGAGAGCATTGCCAAAGCAAGAGCTGGATCTCGTCTCTCGGTGAGTTGATTCTGCAAAGAAGACCCTTGCAATTGCACGATGTTCTTTCCCACCTTGTTGGGTTATTTTTTTTTTCCTCTCCTATTTCTGACCATTTTGACCCTTAGCTTTTGTTGTTAATTGCTCCCCTTAATAATAATAAATATAGTCATTAGCTGTTGTGAAAATACCAGACTGGCTCAACTGATATAAAAAATATGTATGCAGGGTACCTGGCTGGCTCAGTTGGTAGAGAATGTGATTCTTGATCTCAGGGTCGTAAGTTCAAGCCCCACGTTGGGCGAGGAGCCTACTTAAAAAAAATTTTTTTTAATAAAAATAAATTTTAAAAATATGTATGCCTGTAGTCTAAGACTAGAAAAGAATATGCACAAAGATTTGAAAAAGTGACAGAATTATGTGTAATTTCTTTTCTGTTATTTTATTTGTCTTATATTAAAAATTAAGAAAAAAAGGAACAATGAATCTATTTCCTAGAATAAGGCGGCCTAGATTATTTGCACTAGACCTCTCTCTGAAACAAATTAACAAATATTAAATTTTAACAACCCAACTTCTCAAAAGTATCAAAGAGCCATGAAAATATTAAGGTCAAAATCTAAGAGAAGATGAGAACCCATAGAGAGGTAAGCAGAGCACTGAAACTGTTTGTGCATGGAGTACATTTACTGAGGGCAAACTTAAACTTCAGTTTTGATGTCCTTATGGTATGAGGGGGAAGAAAAGCCCAGAGTCCACACAAAGTGGGAAATCTAAAAGAAGTTGCTCCTCCAATCAAACTGGACCCCAAAAGACTATATCCTTCGGGTATGGGTAAACCAAAAGTAAACCCTTCTTTCCTACAAAAAGATTGCATTAGCACTGAACTGAGTAGGAGGTAGAGGACAGCAAGAGAGAGGGGAAATCCGACACTAACTTGTATCACAGAGGAACTTTGGGGCAAATTTACTGCTCAAATTCATACTGTATTAATGATCCAAAAGCATCAGGCTAGGTGCCAGACAGAAACAAATACAAATAAATCCTCTCTGGTTAGACACGTTTATCCTAGCCCTGAAAGAATACCCTCAAACAATTTTTGAAGTGTTATGAGCAGCACAGCGTTAAAAAAACCCACGTAGGGGCTCCTGGGTGGCTCAGTGGGTTAAAGCCTCTCCCCTCAGCTCAGGTCATGATCTCAGAGTCCTGGGATCGAACCCCACATCGGGTTCTCTGCTCATCGGGGAGCCTGCTTCCCCTCTCTCTCTGCCTGCCTCTCTGCCTACTTGTGCTCTCTGTCTGTCAAATAAATAAATAAAATCTTAAAAAAAAAATACCAAAGTACACAAAGAAACAAATAACTCTTAAGTAAAGTAAGAATGAATAGAAACAACAGTGAGGTGAAATGGACCTACTTCATGTATTAGAATTATAAGACAACTGTCCTTATTGTATTTAAAGAAAATCTTGAAAACATCTGCAAGAAGCAGGAGGCTACAGAAAAGACTTTGGAAAAGAGTTAGAATACTTTCTAGAATTGAAAAATATAATGTGGAAACTAAAAACAATGGGTAGGTGATTTCACTAGGAAATAGAAAATATTTTCTATCTCACGATATTATGTATCAACATGTAGGACAGAGGGTTAAGAAGTTCAATAGGAAGAAAGCTTATGAGAAAGGGAGAATGAAGAGGAAGGATCTGACCTAGTTTTTATTGGAGTTTCAGAATAAGAGTGGAGCAAACATAGAATAGAGGGGAATGACTGGTAATATTTTAGAACTTATGAGAGACACTCATTTGCAGTTTCAAGAAGCCCAACAAATCCCAAAAAGAATAAATAAAAGACTCTTATCTAGATACATCAGAGAGAAACTTCAGAACACTAAAGACAAAGAGAAAATCATAAAAATAGCCAGGAAAACAAGATACTACCTTCAGAGATACAGTAGTTGGATTGGCAATTTTCTTCTCAGCAGCAACAGGGGAAACCAGTCGAGGGCCATCTGTAATATTCTAATAACTGCCTGGGAATCTAAACCCAGTGAAAGAAGATATACGGAATGAGAATTAAAGACATTTTCAGTCAAAAGTGAGTTAGCTGTCAGCATATCTTACTTAAGAACATTCTAGAAAATATACTTCAGGCAGAAGGAAGGTGATCCCAGATGGGAAGTCTGAAAAGCAGAAAAGAATGAAGAGCAAAGAAGGTGGTAAATACATGAAAAAATAAACTACAAACAGGGAGAAGATACTGTTATATGTATAATTAGCAAGGGACTAGTAACCAGAATAGATACAGAACATATAAAAAATTCCTGTGAATCATTATGAAAAATATACAACCCAATACAGCATGAGTTTCTCAGACTTTTTGATCTCAGGACCCTTTTACACTTAAAATTATTAGAGACCCCAGTGAGCTTTTTATTTGTATGAATGGTGTATATTGATATATGTTAGAAATTAAAACTGTGAGGTTTTTAAAATGTTTATTCATTTATAATTAATAATAAACCCAATATATAGTAATATAAATATAAATGACATTTTAATGAAAAATAACTTCTTTTCCAAAACAAAAAAGAAATTAGTGGGAAGAGTGGCATTGTTTTCATTTTTGCAAATCTTTTTAATATTTGGCTTAATGGAAGGAAGCTGGATTTTCACATCTGCTTCTGTATTCAGTGTGATGTGATAAGTTGTTTTGGTTGAGGTATCTGAAGAAAATCAGACTTACAGGGATATGCAATTAGAAAAGGAAGGAGTATTTTAATTAATCTTTTCAGATCATTGTTGATATTATTCTTTGATACTACATCAAAACTTAACAGAAGTTAGTGGAATTACGGAGTCTAAAAAGGTATTAATGACTTTTTCAGACTCTGCTACATTCAAATCTGTTGGTCGTATGTTTTGATTGGATCTTTTTTCCATGTATGATTTTTATATCATATATTTATCTTTTGGAAAATATTGATTTCCTGAGTTATGCAGGTCTTCCAAATGTTGATATATTTCATTATACAATATCAAAAGGTAATGTAGTATCTTTAGTTTTATCGGAAAAGTCTTTAGATATTTTAAGGGGGGTTGTGAATCTCTTAAGTTCACAAGTGGTGCCACCCAGGTGCCCCTTATTTTTTATTTTTATTTTTTAAAGATTTTATTTATTTATTTGAAGGGGGAGAGAGAGAGCGTAAATGAGAACAAGCAGGGGAGGGGCAAAGGAAGAGGGAGAAGCAGACTTCCTTGCTGAGCAGGGAGCCCCACTTGGGGCTCAATCACAGGACCCCAGGGTCATGACCTCAACCAAAGGCAGACACTTAACCAACTGAGCCACCCAGGCACCCTGAAAGCTAGATTTTTATCACTGGCAACATACACTGTCCATTGTTTTCCTTGATGTGACAGGCTTACATTGTTTATCTTCAAGAGTTTATCTGCCAGGGGTGCCTGCGTGGCTCAGTCTGTTAAGCATCTGCCTTTAGGTCAGGTCCTGATCCCAGGGTCCTGGGATTGAGCCCCTGACTGGGCTCCCTGTTCAGCAAGGAGTCTGCTTCTCCCTCTGCCTTCTACTCCCTCTTCTTTTACTCTCTCTCTCTCTCTTTCAAATAAATAAATAAAATATTTTTTAAAAAAGTAGGCTTACATGGAGCCCAATTGGGGGGCTTGACCTCACAACTCTGAGATCAAGTTCTGAGCTGAGATCGAGAGTTGGATACTCAGTGGTCTGAGCCTCCTGTGATTTTGCTCCATGAGTATAAACGTCAGCACAGTGAAAACGGCAAGTAACATCTTTGTATTATTTTGAATAATGGTCAAACAAACGGAAAAGTGCCCAACTTCTTTAATCACCAGGAAGCTGCAAATTGAAACCACAGTGAGGTAGTATTTCATGTCCAGATGTGGGGCAAAAGTGTAAAATTCTTTGAACACTGAAGGTGATTGTTATAGATATGATGCAACAGAAACTTTCCTACCTGGCCAGTTAGAGTATGAATTGGGACAACCACTGGAAGATATTTTGCCTGTGAACTTCTGAACACATCAGTTCTACCCTAGAGAAAACTGGAAATGTTTGTATCAGGATATATGTATAAGAATGTTTATTGCAGGGTGCCTGGGTGGCTCAGTGGGTTAAAACCTCTGCCTTCAGCTCAGGTCATGGTCTCAGGGTCCTGGGATCAAGGCCCACATCGGCTCTCTGCTCAGCAAGGAGCCTGCTTCCCCTCTTCTCTCTGCCCGCCTCTCTGCCTACTCATGATCTCTCTCTCCCTCTGTCAAATAAATAAATAAATAATCTTAAAAAAAAAAAAAATAAAGATTGTTTATAGCAGAGACACCTGGGTGGCTCAGTGGGTTAAGCTGTTGCCTTTGGCTCAGGTCATGATCTCAGGGACCTGGGATCGAGGCCCCCATCGGGCTCTCTGCTCAGCAGAGATTCTTTCCCTCTGCCTGCCTCTCTGCCTACAGAGACAGAGAGAGTGATCTCTCTCTCTCTGTCAAATAAATAAATAAAATCTTTTTTTTTAAATATTTTATTTATTTATTTGACAGAGGGAGAGAGAGATCACAAGCAGGCAAAGAAGCAGGCAGAGAGAGGGGGAAGCAGGTTCCCCGCCAAGCAGAGAGCCTGACGTGGGGTTCGATTCCAGGACCCTGGGATCATGACCTGAGCTGAAGGCAGGGGCTCAACCCCCTGAGCCACCCAGGTGCCCCAATAAATAAAATCTTTAAAAAAAAAAAGAATGTTTATAGCAGCATTATTTGTTGGAAACATCTGAATGTCCATCGGTAGTTGAATAGGTAAATACATTATGGTATATTCACATAATATCATACAGCAGAGAGAATTAATGAACAGCAGTTACATTCAGCATCAGGGATGGATCTGGCACAATCTGGCATGATCCAGTGAAAGCACGGAAAAGTATAAACAGTGGAATTTCGTTCATGTGAGGTTCAGAAGCAGGTAAAATGATATTAAATAAGGATACATGTCTATATTGAAAATACGAGAAAATGATCATTGGAAAGTCAGGATGGTGGTTACTTTAAGGGCAGAGAGGGTGTGTTGTAATTGGAGAAGGGGATAGAGGTAGGCTGGAGGGCGCTACCAGTGTTCTGTTTCTTGAAAAAGTAAAAATTTTAAACAACAACAGTAACAACAAAAAACCTCACAGTGTTCCTCTGGGTGGGTAGAACTTTGAAATTTTCCTCATTTTGCTTGTTCTGTTAATTACTGCCATTATGAAAAGGGAAAGACTTGTTTTTTAATCGGAATAGATTGCTCTTTTAACATTTTTTCTTAACTTTTTTTTAATACATGCATTAGACTGATTTTTTGAAATGAGTCTGTCGCTTTAGCGCCTGATGTGCCATACATGCCCGTTTTTTAATCTTTACATGTTCTGAAGATTTGTTTCCCTGCAGGTTTTCCACTTGTTCCCTTATTCTGCTTCCCTGCAGACTGTAAATAGGTTATCACTATTACTGTTGTTTACTCCTCTCTCCGACCCATGTTCCTCCACCCTATTCAGTAAGGTTACCATTCTGAGCCCAGATTTGCTTTGAACTACTTCACGCCCATTTTATAGTAGAGACAGATTGCCAGAGCCCTGTGTCGTCTTACAGATCCCGTTGGAGCCAAGGGTTGTTGCTTCTTTATACTGTAGCGACAGGAAGCCATTGTTTTGTGTGTCTGTCTGTGACATGTTTCTGGATAACAGCAGTAATAATGCCATCTGCTTTCTAGGCGGAGGAGAGGCAAAGAGAGGAACAGCTCGTCTCATTTGATGGGTAAGGAGTTATCCATCCAACCCCCTGGCTTGTTGAGAAGGGATTCTGTACTTTCTACTTAATTCTAATTTAAAACATCAGTGTGGAGAAGAAGGAAAAATAAAGGCAGACCTGGGGTGGGTAACTTATAATCCACCAAGTAAAATAAAAAAGTCAAAACCTTGTGCTTTTCCAAGATCTTTGAATTAGGGAAGAAACAATTTCAAGATAAATAAAAAAGCCAGAGAAATCCCTGATGTCTTTGTGTTGGGGAGAGGGCTTGGCTCACTAGGAATAAGTACGAATCTATGAATCTACAGATTAGGACTTTATCTCTAATACAGATTTAAGTTTTTCTAAGTTCTTGGGTGTCCGTTTACCCATCTGTAAAACAGAAGCAACTCATTTTTTTAGGAGTAGTGCAAGAAAAAGCAGACAATTTGCATCTGAAAGACATCTTCTTTCTTAACTTCTCCACACTGAGTTAACTGATTCCATAGAAATGTGTTGGTGTTATTAATTCAGAACTTAGAATGTTTTATCATAGTTATGTATCTGTCTCTTCCCACTACACTGTGAGCACCTCAAAGGGGTGCCTGATGGGCTCTACCCTACTCCATTTTGTGTCTCTAACGTGTGGAAGAAACTCTAAATACTGTGGAGACGATGTCTGATTTATGCATACTGTTGGAAAAATGCTTAATACTGGAGTTTCAAAATGTTTTATGTCTAGCATCATATGTAGTATGCCTTTCTTCTAAACGTGGTACCTGAAAAGAAGAGTTACAGCATTTCACTAGCTTTTTTACTTTAGTTTTCTCTTAAGAGGCATTTAACCCAGGAGCTCCTGGTTGGCTCAGGTGGTTAAGCATCTGCCTTTGACCCAGGTCCTGATCCCAGGGTCCTAGAATGGGGCCCCTGGGGCAGGCTCCCCGCTCAGCGGGGAGTCTGCTTCTCCCTCTTGCTCTGAACCTTCTCCTGCTCATGCTCTTGCTCTCTCTCTCTCTCAAATGAATAAATAAAAAAAACCTTAAAAGTATTTTTTATAAAAGAGGCATTTAACCCAAAATATAATCTCAAGGAATGATCTGAAAACCAGAAGGTGTGATTCTGTTAGATTAATTGGAGAAGCCCTGACAGGTCACTTAGCTTGCTTTTCTCCACCCACTTAGTACTAAAGAGACCAACACAGCTTACTCTCTGAGGGTGCTCTAGAAGAGGATGGGTCAGTGTGCTTCATTGACTTGAAGTCTCTGTCTGCTTTCCTTGTCTAGCAAGCTCTAGCAGGATTGCAGAGTAGGGGCGCCTGGGTGGCTCAGTGGTTAAGCCGCTGCCTTCGGCTCAGGTCATGATCTTGGGGTCCTGGGATCGAGCCCCGCGTCGGGCTCTCTGCTCAGCGGGGAGCCTGCTTCCTCCTCTCTCTCTGCCTGCCTCTCTGCCTGCTTGTGATCTCTCTCTGTCAAATAAATAAATAAAATCTTTAAAAAAAAAAAAAAAAGGATTGCAGAGTATACCTCTAACTAGAAACTAGCAAGGAGGCCCATCCCTTATAACCCTGTTTCATCTCAGTTTTGCCCAGGGAAGCTGAGACTTTGTTTTCTTGTGGTATTATCAACTCTTTGGCTCCAGATATGAAGAATGTGGCCCTTAAGGACTTTGTATCGATGCCAGAGGGGTTGGAGCCCTGGTAATGGCTTTGGATAGGCTCTGCTGGTAGTAGAAATGTAGGTGTCTTATGCACACCTTAGAGGGGAGGAATCAACTAGTGTGCTTATCTCCTTGCAGCCATGAGGAGTGGAACCAGATGCAAAGCCAGGAGGATGAGGTGGCCATCACTGAACAGGATCTGGAACTTATTAAAGAGAGAGAAACAGCAATTCGGCAGCTGGAGGTAAGAGCCAGGTCGTGTCTTTTGTTTGACTCAATGTATCTGCCACTCTAGTCCACCCGGATTTTCTCTCAGCTATTAGAAAAAAGTATGAAATGAGTCCTTAGGGGCGCCTGGGTGGCTCAGTGGGTTAAGGCCTCTGCCTTCGGCTCAGGTCATGATCCCAGGGTCCTGGGATCGAGCCCCACATCGGGCTCTCTGCTTGGCAGGGAGCCTGCTTCCTCCTCTCTCTCTCTGCCTGCCTCTCTGCCTACTTGTGATCTCTGTCTGTCAAATAAATAAATAAAATAAAATAAAATAAAAAGAAAAAAAAAGAAATGAGTCCTTAGGTGATTTTCATATTATGTCTCAGTGCAATCATGGTGAATTTGAACTACTTTTATGATGGTATTAGTCATGGTGCCCAGGAAGATTCAAATCCTTTCCTCCATGGTCTTACATGGTCTCTGGGAGAACAGGGATGAAGAACAGAGCAAGGCAAGGCAAACAAATATTTTATTCCTCATTAAGACTCAGTCTGTTGGGCATCTGCCTTTGGCTCAGGTCATGATCCCAGGGTCCACAAGCAGGCTCCCTGCCATTTAGGATTTTTATGGAGGCTTCATTATGTAGACACGATTGATTAAATCATTGGCTCTGGATGGTTGATTCAGCCTCCAGCCCTCTGATAACAAGGTTGGTTCCCCTGGCAACCAGCCCCCATCCTGAGGGGTTGTTCTTTAAGCTCTGGTGTGGTTGAAAGGAGTTTGTTATAAGTAACAAAAGCTAATTTTCTCTCTTCACCACTTAGGAAATTTCGAGCATTTTAGGAGCTCTAGTCTAGGAATGGGATGAAGACTAAATATATCTTTCTTATTATAAATCACAGTTTCACACTCATGTTATAACCAAGCTAAGCTATTTGTCCTTTAACTCAATTAACTTTTTGTTTATTTGGCTTTTCTTTTGCTTTAAGGTACAACTCAAGTCTTGCTGCTTCTGAAGCCTTCCTCTGCACACCTTCGTATACCATTTACTAGTCACTTCCTCTGTAATGACTTTTCTTATTTATCTTGCTATATGCTCATCCCACCCCCGTTAGCTAGTAAGCCTTTTTGTATCCACAGCAACTAGCAGACTGTCCCAACTACAGAAGACTCTTAGCAAGTAACTAAGGTTTTGATGTGCTGGAAGAACTAGTCTTGCCAAGCTATGATTCGGAAGTCATGGCTTCTAAGGCATTGTTTCGTTTCTTTTCTTTTGTTTTTTTTCCAAAGATTTTATTTATTTATTTGACAGACAGAGATCACAAGCAGGCAGAGAGGCAGGCAGAGAGAGAGGAGGAAGCAGGCTCCCTGCTCAGCAGAAAGCCTGATGCAGGGCTCGATCCCAGGACTCTGGGATCATGACCTGAGCTGAAGGCAGAGGCTTTAATCCACTGAGCCACCCAGGCGCCCCTCAAGGCATTGATTCTGACTGTAGTGTTCTGAGAGGCAGTGTATTGTAATCCAGAGAGCATGGGCTTCGGAGCTATTCTGGCTGTAATGCTTAGTTTCCTAATGGACCAGCTTTGTAACTGGACAGTTATATAACCTCTCTGAGCCTTATTATTCTCAAAGATACTTGACTTCATAGAGTAACTGAATGATTAATGTAAATATCAAAGAAGCATAGTAACATTATGAAAACATCATGAGGGGCACCTGGGCGGCTCAGTGGTTTAAGTCTCTGCCTTCAGCTCAGGTCATGATCCTAGGGTATTGGGATCCAGCCCCACATCGGGCTCTCTGCTCAGCAGGGAGCCTGCTTCCCTCTCTCTCTGCCTGCCTCTCTGCTTACTTGTGATCTCTGTCAAATAAATAAATAAAATCTTAAAAAAAAAAAAGGAAAACATCATGAACTTTTAATTCTCAGCTCTGCCACTTGCTAGCTTTGAGACCTTGGGACAAGTCATTAAACCTTCCTGAGCCCCACTTTTCTCTTCTGTACGATGGGGATGATACATGTCTCCTTGTGTTGTCATGAGAACCAACTAAATAATGATTAATCATAGCTGACACATGAAGTGCTTATTGCACAGTTCCAAGAACTTTACATATATCAACTTACTTAGTGCTTCTGTACTTTAATATGAGGTGGGTACTATCATTGTCCACATTTCAGAGGGAACAGACCAGAGGGGTTCTTTTTTTGTTCGTTTGTTTGTTTGTTTGTTTATTTGACAGAGATCACAAGTAGGCAGAAGGTAGGCAGAGAGAGAGGGGGAAGCAGGCTCCCCGATGAGCAGAGAGCCCAACGTGGGGCTCGATTCCAGGACCCTAGGATCATGACCTGAGCTGAAGGCAGAGGCTTAACCCACTGAGCCACCCAGGTGCCCCAGGCCAGAGGGGTTCCTAACCTACAATGGTACAATTAGACTGTGGAGGATTAACCTCACACAGCAAGACTATCCTCTCTAGCTGACTCTCAGGCTCCAAGAGTCTGTTTAATTACCTACTTGGTATAGTTCTTGGCACATAGTAGGCATTTAGTAGATATTAGTTAACTTTATTTTCATTTTCAGTTTACGGAGAAAGCATAATTTATAAGCCTTAGAAACACATGTGTTATGTTTACAGCCAAAATTTTAGCTAAGTAGAGGGATCGTCTAACACTATTGCTTTATGTTTGTTATTTTTTGTATTCCCTAGGCTGACATTTTGGATGTCAATCAAATATTTAAAGATTTGGCCATGATGATCCATGATCAAGGGGATCTAATTGGTATGTATCATTGATAGCATAAACCTCGAGGTGAGTTGATAGCAGTACTTGTGTGTGAACAAGTCAGTAAGACATATCTGAAGAAATTAGACATTTAAAAATTATTAAATTCTTTGTTTAGCCCCCTTTTTATATTGTCAAATGTAAAAACTGAAATGAGACCTCTGTGATTGCTCAGCTCCCTTGCCGTTAGCCTCCTGCTAAGTCTTTGGCTGTTGAGGGAAATAGCTGTTGGCTTCCCAGCTTTTATCTCCAGAAACTTAAATAATTTGGGGGATTAGTAACCTCTTTTTTTAAGCTTTTTATTTGGAAATGATTTAAAGTTTAGAAAGGTTGCAAAAACAAAAAGACTACAAGGAATTCCTTTGTAACCTTTACCCAGATTTACCTCTTGTTAACATTCTACCCCATTTGCTTTAGACTTGCTCCCTCTCTCTCTAAATATATGTGTGTATGCATAATTTTTTCTGACCCATTCATGGATAAGTTGCATACTTCACAGTGCTTTGCCGCTAAAATAGTTCAGTGCTTATTTCCAAAGAATAGAGCTATTGTCTTACCCAGTTAGTAACTTTTGATTCCATGGCTGGATAGTTGGAATGGTGGTAGTAAAACGAGGGCCAACATCATCAAGAGTGTGTTTAATTTGCAATCTTGAAACGTCTGATTTGGTAAAAACATCCACTGCCCTCCTTTTTTTTTTTTTTTTTTTTTTTTTGCAGATAGCATAGAAGCCAATGTGGAAAGCTCAGAGGTACACGTAGAGAGAGCAACTGACCAGTTACAGCGAGCTGCTTACTATCAGGTAAGAGCACGTACCCAGGAAAGTCACTGGGCTGCCGACTTCACGAGCCATCACAGCTCATTGACACACTGAGAACAGCTGCAGCTTTGGCTTAGGTTTAAGCTGGAGGCCGGTGTTCATAGTTGCTGTGGTGGTCCATTTGTAATATTTTCCTCTGTAGAGAAATCTACAAAAAGACATCAGTCTTTGAATAAACTTATACAGAAGGCTTTTGGCTACAAAGCTAACCCCATTAGCTGGCATGCTACCTAAATCTGGTATAAAGCTAATTTTATATTATGAATAGCTAAAATTTGTTTCAATTAGTATAGTAATAGGGACAAAGTAAGACTTTGTGGATACTTTATGTTGACTGTGGCCACAGAGGATGGACATAAAATCAGTTCTAACTACTATTTGTGAATAAAGAGGGGGTTCTCATTCTTCTAAGAATAAATGGGAGTTAATCGTTCTACTTTGTATGAAGTGATTTTTTTTACATATTAGCTGAAATGCTGGTTTTGTGACTTTTACCTGAGTCTTTATCTCAAGTGTACAAATACTGTAAATGAGGTCCTTTTCATTTCCTATCCATTTGGTGCTATATGATTTTTTAGGTGTAAACAGCATTTCAGTCATTTTCCATGTTCCTAGGATAGTTGTATTTTACCTGGAAATGTTCTTAAAGGAATTTGTGTTTAATAATAGTGTTTCCTTTTAAAAACTGAGTGATGATGTTAGTGTCAGACAGTAAAGGAAATATGAAGTAAATTATATGCATCTACTCAATATTATATGGGAATTAAAAGAGATGTTTATAATAACAACAATTTTATGCTAAAATAGTAAGTGAGAAAAATGTCAAACATCATACAGTGTGATCCCAATTCTGTCAGATAACAATATGCATAGATAAAATATCATGAGAAAATACAATAAAAATGTCAGCAATTTTGGGGCGCCTGGGTGGCTCAGTGGGTTAAAGCCTCTGCCTTCAGCTCAGGTCATGATCCCAGAGTCCTGGGATCGAGCCCCGCATGGGGCTCTCTGCTCCGCGGAGAACCTGCTTCCTCCTCTCTCTTCCTGCCTGCCTCTCTGCCTACTTGTGATCTGTCTGTCAAATAAATAAATAAAATCTTTAAAAAAAAAAAAAGTCAGCAATTTTATCTGTAGGTAATTATTTTCTTTGTATTTTTTAAGATGAACACAGAATTTTATAATTGGTATAAAACCTTTATTATACATATGCACAATGGGGTGCCTGGGTGGCTCAGTGGGTTAAAGCCTCTGCCTTTGGCTCAGGTCATGATCCTGGGGTCCTGGGATTGAACCTGACATCAGGCTCTCTGCCTACTTGTGATCTCTGTCTGTCAAATAAATAAATAAATAAAATCTTTAAAAAAAAAAAACATATGCACAAATAACTTATTTATTACAAATAATGCCTAGCAGCATAGGTATAAACAATCCCTTTGCAGAAATGTATTAGGGGATCTGGAATTAAAACTGGCACTACTGCCTCGTGCTGGTAACTTTTGAGATTTGGGGAAGATCTCTGAATATTCATGCGCCGATAGAGTTAATGCTGGATTATGAGGTGGCAGATTTATGAACCACTCTTGAAGTCTCAGATAGCAAAAATTTTACTTGTCTCATGAGTGTCTTCTTTATATATTTTTCTCCTCAGAAAAAATCTCGCAAGAAGATCTGTATCCTGGTGCTTGTCCTGTCTGTGATTATCGTAATCTTGGTACTTATTATCTGGCGAATTTATAAATGAAGTGATTGCCTCCGAGCCACCTTCTGCTGAGCTGTTTTCAAGGGCACCTGCTTCCTGGAGTCTTGCCAGAACAAACTGATCACAAGAAGAGAGCATACACCAGAATGTCCTGTAATAATTTAGTTAGAAAATAACTACTAACTAGTCCTTTGGAATTAGTGACCCGTGGAGACAGTATTTATCAACTTATGTATACATTTTATTGATTTCTCAAATTAGGAATTAATTTATGTGGATTTTGCTTTCTCTTGTATTCTGATTGCCCTTCATCTCCAAGTGTTTACTGAAAATTCCATTCTAGATATTCTTCTTTTGACAGGTGACACTACAGTCTTGTAATATTGTCATTTTATGTGTATACTGGATTCACCTTTTTCTAGCCACTGAGATAGAATTACTTTCTGACAGCCAGCACATTTGTCAGAAACCATATAATAAGCTGATACTTTTTGTTATTTAACATTTTAATTTGAATTTTGAAGAAGCCTATTCTCTATCTGCTTTGAAAGATTTTGGCAACGTATTTAACAAGAAAGTTAAAAAAAAGGCACATTAGATCCCAATTAAAAGTATCTATTTGAGCTGGCCAGTCGTCAAGGTACCCGTTAATGGGGTTTGAAGTTTACCTTATTATCTGCTAGTGTCAGCCATGGCCGTTCATCTGCACACACACTAAACCATCTTGTTCACTTTTTTAAGAGGTTAATTTAATTTAACATTATGCTCTCTGGGGTCCCTCTCCCCCTGTCTGTATAGAAAGGGAGAATTAGACAAAGCATGCTTTTGGAAAGCAAATAGGAACTGTTTGGAATGATCTAAACTTTTTGTTGTTGTTCACTTGTGGTTCTACATTCCTGGTGAATGATGAATATTGCTGTCAAAAGGCTGCCCCTTCCCCATAAGGGTTGCTGGGCATTTGATGGCAGGAAGATTTTAAAAGCTAGACTTGAAGTTGGTTTAAAATTTAGTTCTGTGAACCTGTGATAAAGCGAAGAAAAGGTTCATTTTTGTAAATACTGATGGTTTGGAATAGTGATGTTAGACTTATCCTAATTTATGAACAAGAGATTAATCTCCATGCATAGTTTTAGACAAAAAAAAAAGTTTCAATAAAAGATTGCTGTCTTGTAATAGAAATGTTGTCCACTTCCCTTTTTCACACAGGTCTAGAGCTGTTAAAGGGAATATAATTTCTGTCGGCTCACACATAAGTGTGAATTGGGCCAATGATTTCAGTTCATCCTTTAGTGAATTAGAGGACTGGGCTGCCCTGGATATATTTATGTTAATTTCTTCCACTCTGTTTAGTGTTAATCTCCTTTTTACCAAACTAATGTGAATAGTAGGGAAACAAGGGCCCAGATGCCCCAGTTTCTTTGTACTCTTGCACCATTCCACTCCTTAATATAAATAAACATTTTAAAAGCTTTTGTAGTAAGTTTTTATGAGTTAACTTGTGGTAGCTATTAGGTAATTTGCTATCCTGAGAAAAATTGAACCTGGCAAGAAGACTAGAGGTCAGTTGATTGGTTTGGGGGTGGAATAAAGGCTGCTGCTGCCCTCTCCTTGAAAAACAGGATGACACCCTATTGGGGTGTCACAGTGGCCCAAGCAGCAGCTTCGGGGTTCATTCCTTGGTTCCACAATCATGGCCCCTTCAGCTCCAAAATTACAGCTGGACTTAGATACATCATTTGTAACATTTCAGACAAAAAAATTCCTGATTGTGAAAAATGGTTTTCAGTTTGGGTTAAATGAAGCTATTCATAGTTCTGTTCTATAATACTGTGTAATCCAGCAGTGGTGGTGGTAATAGTGATTGTGGGTAGCAAATTTGACCTTGGCTTAGAATTCGAGTGGCCTGGAGTTTAGGGTAGTTGCCATGAGGTTCTGCTAGATGATCTTAATAAACCTGTTCACAGAATCCTTATCTGTGCTTTGTTTGTCTTTGGGGGCAAGGGAGCACCATGGTCTAGGACAGTGGTTTTTAACCATGGCTTCACATTAGAAACTAAAAAAAATACTGATACCTCAGTGCCCCGCCACAAGATTTTCATTCAGTTAGTCTGGAGTATAGACTGGGCATTTAAAAGCTCTAGATAATTCTCATGTATAACCATGGTTGAGAGCCATTAGTTTGGTCAAAAACCAGAGTGGAGCACAGAAGGCTGAAGAATCTTGGCTCTGCCATTAACTTGCCATAGGTATTTGGATAAGTCATTTAACCTATGGGCCCTAAGTTTTCCCAGTAACTCTCTTCTAGCTATAACATTTTTTTTTAAGATATTATTTATTTGTTTGACAGAGAGATCACAAGTAGGCTGAGAGGCAGGCAGAGAGAGATGGGGAGGCAGGCTCCCCTCCGAGCAGAAATCCTGATGCGGGGCTCAATCCCAGGTGGAGGCAGAGACTTAACCCACTGAGCCACCCAGGGACTTCTCTATAACATTTTCTGGTTATAAGGATCCACAGGGGTTTGGTCTGAGCATACGGATTCTGTTTGCCTTGATATTTCTTTCCTTTTCTCTTCCCCTTTTTCCTTCCTCTACAGAATGTTCTGGAAGCACTAAGCAGATCTACCATTCTTTTCAAGTAAATTAAAACTATAGTACTATATAGGGTAAAGTAGAAATGTCATTGTGGGCCTTTCCTCTGGGAATGTTCTAGAACAAGAATTTGTAGCTGCTAAACTGATACAGGGCAGGTTTTGTCTTACCTGCTAAGGGGTGGTGATACACACTGCCTTATACTATTGGGCAACAATATCAAATTGGAATTACCATTGCATCAGTGCAAAGTTAAACACCCTAAGCCGCCTCCATTCATTTTTTTAATTGAAGTATAACTGGCATACAGTATTACATAGTTTCAGGTATACAACATAGTGATTTGATATCTATATACAATATGAAATGGTCACCACAGAAGTCTTGTTACCATCTGTCACCAAATTTTTTACATTATTGATGATATTACCTATGCTGTTACATAATATCCCCATGAGTTATTTTATAACTGGAAGTCTGTACCTCTGAATCCCGTATTTTGCCTGCCGCCAACCCCTCCCCACTCTGGTAACCAGTAGTTTGTCTCCTGTATATAGGAGTCTGTTTCTGTTTTATTTTCTTTGTGCATTTGTTTTGTTTTCTAGATTCCATATAAGTGAAATCATATGGCACTTGTCTTTTCTGTCCTATTTTATCTAGCATAATACCCTCTAGGTCTATCTATGTTGTTGCAAATAACAGTATTTCTTTGTTTTTATGGCTGAGAAATATTATATATATATCCCATTTTCTTCATCTGTTCATCTATCTGGACACTTGGTTTGCTTCCATGCCTTGACTATTGTAAATAATGCAGTGAACATCGGAGTGCATACGTCTTTTTGAATTAGTATTTCCATTTTCTTCAGATAAATACCCAGAAGTGGGATTGCTGGATCATGTGGTAGTTCTATTTTTTTTTCTATTTTCAATTTTTCAAGGAAACTCCATACTGTTTTCCATAGAGGCTCTACCAATTTACATTTCACCAACAGTGCACAAGTGTTCCCATTTCTCCACATTCTCACCAACACTTGTTATTTCTTGTCTTTTTGATACTGGCCATTCTGACATCTGTGAGGTGCTATCTCACTGTGGTTTTGCTTTGTATTTTTCTGATGATGAGTGACATTGAGTTTCTTTTCATGTGTCTATTGGCCATCTGGATGTCTTGGAAAAATGTCTACTCAGGTCCTCTGCCAATTTTTTAGTTGAATTTTTGTATTGAGTTGTATGAGTTCTTTATATATTTTGGAAGTTAACTCCTTATTGGATATATCATTAGCAGATATCTTCTCTCATTCAGTAAGTTGCCTTTCCATTTTATTGATGGTTTCCTTCACTGAACAAAAGCCTTTTAGTTCGATATAGTGCCATTTGTTTATTTTTGCTTTTGTTGTCTTTGCCTGAAAAGACAGATCCAAAAAAACTATTGCTAAGGTCAATGTCAAAAAGCTTCCTGTTTTCTTCTAGGAGTTTTATGGTTTCAGGTCTTATATTTAAGTCCTTAACCACTTTGGCTTAGTGTGTGTGTGTGTGTATGTGTTTATAAATTTTTTAAAAGATTTTAAAATTTGGCAGACAGATCACAAGCAGGCAGAGAGGCAGGCAGAGAGAGAGAGAGAGGAGGAAGCAGGCTCCCTGCCGAGCAGAGAGCCCGATGCGGGACTCGATCCCAGGCTCCTGGGATCATGACCTGAGCCAAAGGCAGAGGCTTTAACCCACTGAGCCACCCAGGCGCCCCTAGTGTGTGTGTGTGTGTGTGTTTTTTTTTTTTTGTTTGTTTCTCAGAGTACACAGTCTGTAACTTAAAAGAGTGGTTCAGTTTCATTGTTTTGTATGTAGCTGTCCAGTTTTGCCTACATTTATTTTTTTTAATATTTTATTTATTTATTTGACAGAGATCACAAGTAGGCAGAGAGGCAGGCAGAGAAAGAGGAAGAAGCAGGTTCCCTGATGAGCAGAGAGCCCGACGTGGGGCTCGATCCCAGAACCCTGGGATCATGACCCAAGCAGAAGGCAGAGGCTTTAACCCACTGAGCCACCCAGGTGCCCCTTGCCTACATTTATTGAAGAGACTCTTTTCCCCTACTATATATTCTTGCCTCTTTTTGCCATAGATTGACCATATGAAAGTTAGTTTATCTTTGGGCTCTCTACTCTGTAACATTGATCCATGTGTCTATTTTTGTGCCAGTAACATACTATTTCACTTACTATAGCTTTGTAGTATAGTTTGGAATCTAGGAGTATATTTCCAACTTTGTTCTTTTTGTTTTAAAACTCCGTTCTTTTTTACGGGTGCCTGGCTGGCTCAGTTGGTGGACTGCGTGACTCTTGACCTTGGGCTCATGAGTTTGAGCCCCATACTGAGTGTAGAGATTACTTAAAAATAAAGTCTTTTAGAAAATCCAAACAACTTCATTCTTTTTTTTTCTTTTTTTAAGATTTTATTTATTTATTTGACACAGAGAGAGAGAGATCACAGTTAGGCAGAGAGGGAGGCAAAGAGGGAAGCAGGCTCCCCACTGAGCAGAGAGCCCAGATGAGCCCCGCTAAGCAGAGAGCCCTTACTGCTTCCAGAACATTCTGGCCCTATCCCAGGACACTGAGATCATGACCTGAACTAAAGGCAGAGGCTTAATCCACTGAGCCACCCAGGCGCCCCTCTTTTTTTTTTTTCTTTTTTTCCCCCTTCCTATTCAGAGGTTATCCTTAGTCACAGGAATGAAGCCTTTGCTTTTGATCGCTAAATGCAGACCAAAACCCAACTCAGATTTCATTCAATCCTATTTCCTCAGCTAGGAATCACCCGCTTCTCCCTGCTTTTCTAAACATGTTAAGTGTATCCCTAAATTTCATGGGATTTTTCAGTACTGTTTTTCAGTGCTATGAAATACAACTATTTTAGACTCTCCATTTAACCAGGGTATAGTGTGAAGGATTTTTATACCCAATCCCAGATCATACTCACAGGCCGTTTGAGTAATTCATTTTGATACTTATCCAAAATGGAATTTGATTGACAATGTGGCACTTGATTTTTAAGGGATAAACTTGAAATAATAGAATTTTTAATGCTGAACTCTGATTATGGACCGAGTTTTTACCAGTCCGTGATGAGAAAAATGATGTAATGGGCTTTTTATTTTTATTTGAGAGAGCACAAGCCAGGGTAACTGCAGTGGGAGACGGAGAAGCAGGCTGCTTGCTGAGTAGGGAGCCCAACACAGAGCTCCAGGGGATCATGACCTGAGCTGAAAGCAAAAGCTTAGCCAACTGAGCCACCCAGGTGCCCATGTAGTAGTAGGCTTTTTAAAGTACCATCTTTGAGTCTGAGATAATGACCTTCCACCTTTTATTTATTTATTTAAAAGATTTTATTTATTTATTTGACAGACAGAGATCACAAGTAGGCAGAGAGGCAGACAGAGAGAGAGGAAGGGAAGCAGGCTCCCCGCTGAGCAGAGAGTCTGATGCGGGGCTCGATCCCAGGACCCTGAGACCAGGACCTGAGCTGAAGGCAGAGGCTTAACCCACTGAGCCACCCAGGCGCCCCACCACCTTTTTTTTTTTTTTTTTAAAAAGATTTTATTCATTTATTTGACAGAAAGAAAAATCATAAGTAGGTAGAGAGAGGGGCAGGGAAGCAGGCTCCCCACTGAGCAGAGAGCCCAATGTGGGGCTTGATCCCAGGACTCTGAAATCATGACCTGAGGTAGAGGCAGAGGCTTAACCCACTGAGCCACCCAGGCACCCCAACCTTCCATGTTTTTAAAAAGGATATTTCAAAACTATAAAAATAGGTGATGTCAGTTGGAAGTCTTCATTTTTAAATCTTCTTAGGTGACAAAAGTTGAGATCCCTGTATTACTTTTTCCCCCTGGTCCATGACATCTCTAATGTCTGTGAGACACTCATCTAAACTAGCCCCATCACTTTACAACTGAAGAAACTGAGGCTGGGAATGGCAGCCTAATACAGGAATTTAAAGCTACAGGAAGTGTTCTACGTGTGCATGGTCATTTGTGGGATAACATTTGAATCCTTACTACCTTATTATGCTAAATGTAAATTTTTTTGTGTATTTCTTGTCTCCTTTTTATGGATTAGGAAACTGAAGCATAGTAAACTGAAGTATTGTCTGCCCATGGGCACACAATTTAGGAATGACAGAGCCAGGATTTGATCTCAAGCACTCAGACTTAAAACCACACTTGAGACACTCTACACTGTCTTTTGCTCACCTCCTCTTTCATGTAGCAGTCTCTAAAAATCTGGAGTAGTGGCAATTTCTGCCCATCTTTTCTTTGGTCAGCACCTTGTGAAAAACTTTTCATTCACCACCCTGCTAAATGAAGCCTCTGCTTTGTAGTATCTATTCACAGAGAAACTTTTGGTGTCTCCATTCGTTCACTCATAAATCAAAAAGGTTTTAAGAAAGTTTTCTGACATCAATATACTCCTAATGTCATTAGGTTCTATTCTAAGGGGGTCTCAAAGTTGAAGAAATTAACCTTAGTTGAGACACCAGATCCCAAGGCAGCTGGCCCATCAGTCTTTCCAATTCAGGGACTGCTGCCTTTCAGTTTGCTGATCTATACTGACATCATTGGCGCCCAAACAAAGAGCATTTTGCTTTATAAGGCCTAGGTAAATGTAAGGTGCCATTACATCAGAAGCCAGTATGACTATCAGCTGTGCTGGAAACAAGAAGCATGGCCAAGGAGTAAAGAATCATAAGGGTAAGAATGTAGCTTTAGGTTTCTTGGATGTATGGTCAGCACTAGAAGGGATCAAATAATGGACCACACACAGAAGCTGAGAAATTGAAAGGCAAAGTTGACATTTGTTATCAGGTCCCTGTTAGCTAGAAATGGTTTCAACACCACCTTGTGCCTGAAAAGGGCATGGACACTTGAAGGCCTGGACAATCTCTGTAGATAAAAGTACATTGTTCTTTTCTGTTACACTCAAAATACTTGAGAATAATTCCTTCTCAGGAATCACGTACTCATGCTCAAAGGAGAGTGTTTCCTCAGAATTTGTATTTTCCCTATCAGCCTGGTCTTTAGTATCCTATGTTTGGAAACAAGGATATTAACAGGTCATTTGATAAGTGTTCCAATCAGTTAGCATCCTTGCCGGATAAGTTTACTCTGCTTCTGAAGGCCAGAGGAAAAGGTGATTCTCCTGCCTGCCTAAGAGTTGGTAATTTAAAAATCCGAGTTAATATTATGCTGCAGTTAAGTTTAGATGCCTTGGAAATGTCAAAAGAGCAAACACCAGGCTGATGTCTGATTTAAAAAATCTAAAGCCCCAGCAGCAGGGAATGAAGAAAAGAAGTAACCCCACTACAGCGATAACTTGCTATGCAGGGCCTGTTTTAGTGAACAATAATTTTGCAGTTGGTTTCTTTAAAAATGGCCAGATAATCATTGCCTGTTTTCTACAAAAACGAAAAAGTGTCGGGAATCAACTGTGTGCTAATAATAAATGTAATTGTACTAACATCTAAGTATGAGAGACAGTGGTGACTTAAGAGCATGACCTTTGGCATCAGGCAGATTTAGGTTCGAATCCCACTCACCACTTGTTCTAGGGTGAGACTGGGTAACTCAATCTCTGAGTCTCCCCTCAGGAATCATTATACCTATCTCAACAGTGTTGTGAGGATTAAATGAGATGACCCATACAGAACACATACTTGCACAGACAAGTAAGCATTCAATAAAGCCATTACAATCAGAGGCCCTGCTATTTATTGGTCTCTTTCAGCCCGCCGTAGGCCTAGGGCAGGCCTGAATCCTAACGCTTCCTCGCACTATTTTATTACCATGACCAAAATTTTAAAATACGAAGGAGCCACAACTGGACTATTTCATTAATGCACACTTAAAATTTGAACGCCTGCCTTCAAATTGGATCCGCCCCCTGCTGCAGTTTGTGCAGTTTTCATAAACAAACTAGAGGACCCCCTAAAGCGGCCTCCCAGATCACAATCTACAGAAATCCTCTGACCCAGATTTGGATTAGGAAGGTGATGTAGTAGCATGCATGCGGCTCTGCGGAGAAGGGCCGTTAGAAGAGCAACTGAGCACTCCATGCTCTGAATTCTGTCCTCTAGCTTCTCTCCAGATTGGGGTGGAAAGGCTGATGGCGCAAGCCCAGCACAAGGACAGGGTCCCAAGACTTTAGAGCCCAGCGGCATGTCTGGAAGAGAACACAGGGTAGACCGATACCTCTCCTTACAAGCCTCTTTCCTCAGACACTCCCCGGTCAAGAAATGCCCTACCCTCCCGAGACTCTTCCAGAGACTCTTCCAGAGAAGGCCAGCTGTCTCAAAACACCGAAAAAGAACTTAAAAACCACATCCCAGTCTCCACGGCCGCTAGACACGTCCTACGCGTGCGTAGATGTACGTGCGCGCACCCGCGCGCGTGCGTACGCACGGACTGCTGGGATGCCGCCTCTCCTCTCGGGTCTTCCAGTTTCCCGGCGTGCTTAGGGCCCGCCAAATGGGAGGGGGAGACGCAAGATGGCGGCAGCCGCGAACTCCGGCTCCAGCCTCCCGCTGTTCGACTGCCCGACCTGGTGAGTGGCGGGGCGGCCAGGGCCGGAGTGGCCTGGCCCGGTCCGGCTTGGCTCGGCCTGGCAGGGCGGCTTATTTCTCGCAGCAAGCCGAACGGCTCAGAGACGCTGGAACTGATTGAGGGAGAACTGCCCGTCGGGCCGGGCGGCGTGTGGAGGAACCGGGAGCCTGGAGCCCGGGCCCAGAAACTGAGGAAACCCAGACTTGGGGGGCTCTGAGGTGTTCGCTTAGGCAGTCCCTTGGGCGATCAGCCGGTTGCCGGGGCGCTTCGGGGCCTTGGCCCCGAACTTACCTCAACTCCTGAGTGAGTGCCTGGTGCTCTTGTGGAGCACGGTACCTGCCCCCCTGCTTTCTGTCCCGAGCGCGCACGAGCCCGCTTCCCGGCCCCAGCCCAAGCTCAGTGCCCCGCATCCCTCTGTCGTTGCTGCATCTCTTTTGCGGTACTTGTCTGTCTCCCGCAGACGGGAAGCGCCCTGAGGGCAGGGACGGCTCTGACCCACCTCGAAGCCGGCAGGCAGTAGTTGTTGGGATGAACCCCTTTCAACCCTTCTCAAGCTCTTGGGAACAATGGAGGAATTTAATTTAGTCTTTAAGCAAGGTACAAGATGGATACATATGAATTGCCTTGCAAGGAGACCCATCCGAGAGAAATGTTTCTGCTGTAGCTCATCACAGTTTATGCTTATTTCTATCTCTTTCCCTTTATAGGGAGCTCCTCAAGGGCAAGGGCTGTCTGATTCATCTTCCTGTTCCTAGCTCCTGGGCCTAAGCCAGGCACATAGTAGGAGTTCAGAAAGGATGTTGTGGATGTAACATTTAACACTCCTTTTTCCATACAAAATGAGCTTTTGTCCAATACACTGTCCTTTCAGCTACGGTAGAGGAGTTGGGGCAGGAGAGATGACTGTGTTGCATCTTCAGTTAGATGGATGAGGATGCATTGTGTGTGCGCTTGCAAATGTAGGGGCTCTGGCAAGATTGTTCTTTCTTCAAACTTAAAAGGAACAAAGACCAGAAGCAAGTGAAAGGGTGGCCGTTTTCTGGGTCCTTCTCCATTTTTTAGTACCCAGTTATTTCAGTCTACAAATTGTATGCCTATTTTGGTCCCTTGCTGTATTGATTTGGACCAGGACTTAAAGTTGGACCAGGACTTAAACTTAGAGTTAGAAGAGACTAATTGAGATCACCTACCATTTCCTCGGAGTCTGGTATGCACCAGGCACTGTTTGGTGTTTTGACGTATATGTATCCCCCATGAATGGTGTTAAAAGAAATATAAAGAACAGTTCCTTAAACATGCCATTGTAGGAAGACCTGTTCAAAAGTGACAAACATCTTTTGTATTTATTGGTACCTGGTTTTATGGGCATGCTTTTGGATTGCCTTAGCTCCCTATAATTTTATACCCCTGATTTGGTCTCAGGAGCTCAGGACAGTACCCTCTGTTTATTCTGTGATGATACTAATCTTGATCAGACCCACTCACCAACTGATTTATTCTACCTTTATAGGGTATTAGTGGTAAATCTTAGATTCAAACTCCAAGTAGCCAAACTACCCTAGCTGTAGTACTTGGGCTCTCTGTGCTGCTTTTTCTCTGAGGTTGATATCCAGTGTTAAAATATAGGTTTCTTTGGTGCTGCTCTAAATACAGATCCAGTAAAGTCTGTTTTAGAGCAATTGAATCACTGGGGAAGTGTCAAATGTAGAAAGGAGCTGTAATAACAGTGAAGTAGATGACATTTCTGCTTGAACATGAACTAATTATAGGCTGGTAGAAGAGCTGCATTGTTGAATGGGACGGTGATTGTAAACGACATTTACAAACTCATCCTGAAAATGCTGTTCTCACTCTTATTTTTCAGGGCAGGTAAACCCCCACCTGGTTTACATCTGGATGTAGTCAAAGGAGACAAGCTAATTGAGGTATGGAAATACTTGTCTTCCCTTTTTTTCTCATCACACTAAACATTTTTGCCAATGACTCACTTTTCCACCCCCTCTCCTGTGCTTTGTTTTCCACCAATGCTACTTTCGTTCATCCTGATTTTTTTTTTTTTTCCTATTAAAAGCACAGGGTGATATAACACATTCAAACCTGGTATCTCCCACAGACACTCATTTTTTGGTGACTTCTCTCACCTTCCAGATGAGGGTTTTAATTGATCATAAGCTTATGGGTCCCTATGAAACTGGGCTTGGGGAATTCTGTCTTTCTGAGTACATGGAGTTGTGTGGAAGTTGCAAGATATGCAGTAACTGTAGAAGAAAGTGAATGATGTAGATTGCATTTCACTTTTAAGTTCCTTTTATGCTGAAAATTCAAGCCCAAGCCCTTCAGAGAAATATAGTAAGCTAAGACGATTGCTCAGAAAAGAGAATGGCATGGTGATGAAACTCATTCATTCATTCAAAACATTTATTGAATGCTTACTGTACGCCAGTCATTGTACTCAGCAGAGGAGGGACTACAACAGTGAACAAAACAAACATGGTAGGAAACACAATCACACAAAAATTACATGGCTATAATTGAAATAAGTACTATACCGGAAAAGTTTAGCAGAATTCCAGCTTTTATACAAGTCTTTAGAATGGACACCACATGGAACTTCAAGAGAACATGAATTTTGATTAGCTCTTAGGTTCTGTAAGTTTTTTTAATCCTTATGGTGCCATTTACTTACCAAGAAATGGAGATTATGCCCCCTATGACCATGGAGTTGTGAGTCTCCATGTCTTAAGACAATTTTATGTTTGCTTACTTAGGCAGAATTTAGTTTCAAAGGCCCCATTATTGAATGCAGTTGGTTTTCTTTGGTGTGTATAGTAAAGATCAAGATGTTCCATGGTTGAAAGGCATCTGAGATCTGAAGGAGACCCAGGTGTTTTGCAAATTATTAAGGCATGAGTTGTGATGAATTCTGTTAATTCATCATACCATTAGCCAGTCACTGATAGAGGCCTTTTGTGTTGAGTTCTTCTATCTTAGAGGTTACGAAACACCCAGATTATTCAAGGAAATAATTTAGCTAAAATGTCTGTCTTTTTTACTACAAACTGTTCCACAGATGTAAAATATTGTTGCTAAATAGCGTGAAGCTTTGAAGACATAAAGGAATTTATTTTCATACTAGAATTTAGTAAATCTTTAGTTTGTAGTAGAAACAATGAGGCATAGCCTTAAAGCTAATATCACATTCCTTTGTGAAATAATTTATATTTTCAAAGCACTAATTTGTCAAACATCCCTCTGATTACTGTTTTCTAACTGATCATCTTCTCTGTCTTTCAGTGCTCTTAGGTATGCTCAGTTGCCACATAATTGTCAAGTTACAATCCTTAGGTGTCACTGTATTGTTTCTGAGGGAAGTAGACCTAAGATGTGCTTATTTTTAAGGGTTTAGGCAGCACTTGATACTAACCGGGCTATCTATATCCTAGCCTTGTGTCAAAGGCTTGTGATGTGTTGTGATAGCTGGGTTTAAGAAGTGCAATATTAAAACAAAAGCCATGAGTCTTTTAAGCCCAGTGTGTAAAGACACACTCTGAGTTATAACTCAGAGGCACAACTGAATACTGTTACTAGCAATAGCTGGGCAAGAAATTGTGGTGTTAGTTACTATTGAAAGAGCAATGTATTATTTTGTTCAGTTGGTATCATTCAAGAATTAACACATTTCCTTGATTCTAAGTTATACTATTACCCCCATATATTTGAACATTCCTGTAATTGAGATACCTTTTTTTTTTTTTTTTTTTTTAAGATTTTATTTATTTACTTGACAGAGATAGAGTGGGAAAGAGCACAAGCAGGGGAAACGGCAGGCAGAGGGGGAGGGAGAAGCAGGCTTCACCACTGCACAGGGAACCCGATGTGGGACTCAATCCCAGGACCCTGGGATCATGACTGAGCCAAAGGCAAACACTTAACCCACTGAGCCACCCAAAGCATCCCTTGAGATCCCTTTACTAATGAATGTATATCTTTTTAATTTGGAGACCCTTTCTCCTTCCCCACCCCCACCCCACCAGATTACCAGGAGATAACCTGGTATCTCCTTTCCCACCTGGAGATACAGGTTAGGTGACCAGACACCTAAATCTGGTCGGTGTTACATTAGAACCCAGGAGTGGGTGATCTTACATATTACTTCCTTGAGACCAGCCTGTGGGCACTGTAGTTAGCAAATTGAAGTTTTGTGCATACATAATCTGTGTGCATGTAAATATAAACAAAAAATGCTGTGAGATTCAGCCTGCATAGACAGTACCTGGAAAGAACAAGATGTTGAAATTTCAAGGATCTCTCAGTTCTAAATCAATGTCCTATTTTTAACCTAAACATTAAAACTTGGTAGTGACGTGGGATGGTTGATTGAGCTGTCAGGCTGTGGTTCAGTCTCAGTGCTCCATAGTGGTACGGACCTTGCACAGTCTCTGCCAGCAGCAGATGGGCACTGCTGGACAGAGTTTCCCAGAGGTGACCCACATACCTAGACTAGCTTGAACCAATTGAGCCTTAAGACTAAGCTTGGAAGAGACTAGGTAAGTGATAGTTAAAAGAAAAATTAACAATGCGACCCATAGTACTTGTTCACTTCTTAAAATGTTCCTTGCCTGATGGTGCATTTTTTTTTTTTTTTTTTTTTTTAATTTTAAAGATTTTTATTTATTTATTTGACAGAGATCACAAGTAGGCAGAGAGGCAGGCAGAGAGAGAGGGGGAAGCAGGCTCCCTGCTGAGCAGAGAGCCCAATGCGGGGCTCGATCCCAGGACCCTGAGATCAGGGCCTGAGCTGAAGGCAGAGACTTAACCCACTGAGCCACCCAGGCGCCCCGGTGCATTTTTTTTTGATGTAGGTAGAGTGAAGAAACTATATAATGTAGTGGCTAAAAGAGCTTGGACTCTGAAGTAAGATGGACCTGGATCTCTAATCCAGCTTAAAAATCAGTAGTATCCCCCATTATCCATGGTTTTGCTTCCCACCATTTTAGTTACTGACACAGTTGATCCTCCTGACATGTTGTCAGAGATCAGTAGTGGCCTGATGCTGTTGTCACAGTGTCTTTGTCATTCACCTCACTTCATCTCGTCACATAGGCATTTTATCATCTCACATCATCACCAGAATGATGAGTATATATTGAGTATAGTACAATAATATATTAATATTAATTATTAATATATAGTACAATAAAATATTCTGAGAGAGTTGCCACATTCACATTCACTTTTATTGCAGTATATTGTTAAAGTTGTTCTTTTTTATTATTGTTGTTAATCTCTTACTGTGCCTAATTAATAAATTAAACTTTATTACAGGTATGTACATATAGGAAAAGACACAGGATGTAAGATTTGGTGTTATAGGAGGTTTCAGGCATCTGCTGGTGGTCTTGGAAGGTATCCCCTGCAGATAAGGAGGCAACTACTGTGTTTAGTTGCCTGAACTTGAATATGTTAATTATCTTCTTTTGGCTCAACTTGATCATCAAAAAAAATAAGAATAAAAGTATCTGCCCCCTGCACAGAGTGGTTGTGGAGATGAAGGGACACAGCAGGAAACCTAGCACAGTGCATGGCACCGAAGTGTTGTGCAGTTGCTGCAGTATCCGTAGGGGATATATTTCTGGATTCACAAGAGGAACACTAAAGCATGGGGGAGAATGGTGGCCCACTGTGCGTTCAGTGATACAGCCAGGAATGAAATCTAAGCCTCTTGGGTCCTACCTAACTTGACTGTTTCTCTACTCAGCTTCGTGCTATCTTCTCTTGGGGATTTTAGGAGGAGTGTAGTGTGAAATGTGAACTAGAGCTTAAGGAGACCTTGTGTGTAAAGGAAAAACACAAACATTTTCTTGAGCGGTCAAGTTACAGACTTTTGGAACTGGGAGAAGTGTAATTCATCTAGAGTCCTTCATCTATAACAACCCAGTCTACAGCCAACCAGCAAAGTCTTTACTGATTCAGGGTTAAAGAAAGATAAGGATTGGGAGCCTGGCTGGCTCCTTTGGTGGAACGTGCCACTCTTGATCTCGGGGTCATTGAGTTCAAGCCCCACATTGGGTGTAGGGATTACTTAAATAAAGTTTAAAAATAAATAAATAAAAATAAGGATAATGTGAGTGTTCCATAAAGCTAAAATGGGCTCAAACAATGTCCTTTATCCTTATCCTTCCTACTTACTTGATGTTGAAATGACCTTCTTTTATAAAATGATTACAATGATACTAATTGGTGACAGTTTTTTTTTTTAATGTTCTTATTTGGCAAAGTCAAAAGTTAACAGTGCTACATCAACTCCTACTCTCCTCATAGCTTTTTTTAAATAATAGTTTGCTGGTCTGTGAAATCTCCTTTTATGGTATTATATTGGGTCATTCTATAGTTTTAGATTCTTTTTCGTGCCATAGCAGTGTCTAGAAATGTTCTAGAGCTCATCTCTTAGAATTGTTTCAGACAATGGCACATTCTTTACAATATTGGCATTGCAGGTCATTGTCACCTGAGTTCAAATCCCAGCTCTGCTACTTAACCAGCTGGGCCACCTTGGATGAGTGACTTCATCTCTTTCCATCTGTGTTCTTGTCTTTAACAATAGAGGTGATACTTGTTTCACAGAGTTGTTTTGAGAATTAGATGATATCATGCTTAAAATGCCTAGCAGTAAAGGGTCTGTCAGTCAGTGTTAATCCCCATACCCTTCTAACCCAGACCTAGAAAATCTTTGCCCCATGAAGTAGTTCTATGTTTGGATATAACAAATACTTATTTAGAGTTAACTTAGAGTAATACTTTTTTTGGCCAATGAAGTTGGATTTAAATACCCATACCATGATATGTAATGTAATTGTACTTCCTAAAGAGGGTTCCAAAAATTCTCTGGGGCTATGGCAGCACGATTAAAATACCCATAGGTTTTTACACCCCTTTCCTTTCCTCACCAGTTGTTACTATTCATCTGAATGTAGGTTTTCTGAATAGCATTCTCATTACTTTGTAGTCATGCTTTGTACTTCTTGTTTCCTGGTTGACCTAAAATTAAGATCTAGTAAAATCTTAAATTTCCAATGGGTGGAAGACCGCCACTCCCACAGGCTACATTCATCTAATAGAATTAAGAAAAGTTCTTTTCGTACCAACACAAGATATTTAACCACTGCATTTGGGGAGATTAATTACAATTCACCCCCCCCCCCAAAATGCTAGTATATTATTCTGAGCTTTTTATCTTGAAGAATAGTGGGAAATAATTTTGTTTTCACCATGGGGCAAGGAATTTTATCTACCCAAGATTCTCTGTTTACTAGATTGGAAGAATTTTTGCTGAACCCTGTTGAAACAAGATTTAAGTAATATTTAATTTAATATTTATTTAGAAACTGATTATTGATGAGAAGAAGTATTACTTATTTGGGAGAAACCCTGATTTGTGTGACTTTACCATTGACCACCAGTCTTGCTCTCGGGTCCACGCTGCCTTGGTCTACCACAAGCATCTGAAGAGAGTTTTCCTAATAGATCTCAACAGTAGTAAGTAACTCACATCCCATTCTGTTTCACACATTCCCTTTGGGGCAATGTGCAAATACTCTTTGGGTTCTTCAGTTTTGAAATCATGTTTTATTGCTCATCAAGGAAGAAGCTTATGTTTGGTTTTTAAATGAACTCTTTCTTTCTGTGATAGCTCTCATTTTCCTGAAATAATTGATGACTAGAGAGAGAAGAGGGTTTTGGGGAATCATTTCCTGGAATGGCAATAGGTATATACAGAGAACAAAAAAACGTACCCAGGAACCACGGGCTCCGGGTATTCAGGTGTTCATAGGACTGCGATAAAATTGTGGTCTGGTTTAAGCAGAAGCTGTGGAAAGTTACGTTAATGTATTAGAGTAGTATTGCAGGACATTAAAAAATACTTACTTTGAGCAAAATTTAATTTTTTATAGTGGGTTCTTTATTCCAGCTGCATTTTGCTCTGACTACTAATAATACCAATTTTAATTCTGTGAGCACACTCCGAGTAAGATTTTCATCTTTGCCAAAGATAATCCCAGAAATGCACTTGAGACTTAACTGCATGGGGCTCTGAAGTTTGTTCAGTTTGCCCACGTTTCAATATAATATAAAATGTAAAGCCTGCTCCTGGGCTGATCATAGGCTACTCTTTCTTCCCTCCCCTAACACACACACACACACACACACGTATACCCCCAGTGTGCTTATATAATGGCCTTGGAGAGCCTTGTCTCATAAGTACTTACTTGCAAATTTATCGCATCTTTTCTCTCCATTTTGTAACATGCAGAATGCTGACATGAGAAAACACTGAGTCTCTCCAGTAGAATTTTGGATTATCTTGGCATACATATTGCACCTGTTTCAGCCAATGTCCTTTGTTGCCCTGGGAAAACCCAGACATAACTGCTACCAGGCCAGAAGTTCTTATTTTCCTTGCACTTGGGGCTGGAGAGGTCAGACCACAGCAGTGCCTGTCTTCTGCCTTGTGGGGCATGGCTGTTGCTGGGTTAGTGCCATGCCTGCTGGACCCAGAATGAAGCCAAACCTACCTGGCACCAGAGAGCGAGCCGTGGTCTTTGTTCTGTGGGGTAATGACAGGTCTGGAGATGTGTAAGAAATCCACTGAAGAGATTCAAGACTCAGTGAAGAGTGTCCTTTTCATTGTGACCCATGACAAGGGATGCAAAGTGGACCCAGTGCTATTTTCATTTTAAAAAGCAAAAATGATGTGCTGGGAGGAGCTACTTGCCCTTCTACAACTCAGATTGGTTTTGTTTCTGTTTTTCTCTCTTATATTTCTGATTTGGTTATTCCCAGCACACGGCACTTTCTTGGGTCACATTCGGTTGGAACCTCACAAGCCTCAGCAGATTCCCATCGATTCCACAGTCTCGTTTGGCGCATCCACAAGGGCCTACACTCTCCGTGAGAAGCCTCAGACACTGCCATCAGCTGTGAAGGGAGATGAGAAGATGGGTGGAGAGGACGATGAGCTCAAGGGCTTACTGGGGCTTCCAGAGGAGGAGACTGAGCTTGATGTAATTCTACGTCCATCTATGCTGTTGTTTTGTCTTTGGGGACTCGGTTTTTGCAGTATGTAGCTGTTCTGTGCAGCTCGAAACGCCAGTGACTTAGCATCGGGAAATTTTCTTGAGCGCAGTAGTGGGCCTCTGCCATTTTGCCATACAGACTTGCTAGATAAGATGCACCTGTGCACACGTGGTGCTAGATATGATGCACAACTGTGCTGTGTGGGCTTGGTTATGTCCAGCTGGGCCTTGAGAGGAGATCCTGTCAGACCTTCATGGTAGTCTGTGCCCCATCACTGGATGTTAGAAGCCAAGGCTGGGAGTTGGATTTTTCTAGAGCTGCCCTGTCCAGTGTGGTAGCTACTAACCACATTTCTGGTCCTCAGTAGTCAACATGTGGCTAGCGACTACCATATTGAATGACAATGATATAGAACATTTCTGTCACTCAGAAAGTTCTGTTAGACATCACAGGAGAGAGACTGAAGCTTTTGTTCATTTACATTGCTTTTTTTGATATGGTTCAAAAGGCCCAAGAATCTCTGAGTAGAACTAGATTGCTTTTGGTCTTATGGACCTAGCTGTCCCAAAGGCCGTGAATTTACAGGATGTGATTTTAAAGTGCTAAAGTTGTCCTTTTCTAGAGGCTAGCCCCAGTGGTTTATGATGTGGCTGTTGTCCTTAACGTATCCCTCACTGCACTGGTGTGACTGGTCTATTCATGTAGACCGAATGCCAGCATGTCCTCAGCCATCCTCGTGCATTTACCTCTTGTTCCTCCGGGCAGTTTCCCGGCCCTTAGGAAAAAAGCACAACAAAAATCTTATCATTTAGAAGTTATTTGTTCTAAAAAAGTAGCTGGGCACCTTGCTGAGAGTCACTCTTGCCCATCTTTCCTCCAGGTTGCTCCCCTGCTTCCCTGTCTTTTAAGTTTAGTTTGTTAGGTCTGCCTTGGGTGTTCCTTCTCAAGACTTTTGGAGTGTCTCAGACTGCAGTGCAGATTGGAATAAGTCCAGGGAATTGGGAAGAGGCAGGCAGCAGTGCTGAGGCCAAGTTAATCATTGAAATAGATGGGTGGTTATGAATAGAAATGGGGCCATACACAGGGCCGGGTTGCGACAAACTATTACTGCCAAATATTAAGTGCTCTGGCCCTGTCCTTCTGAGCTTCAGTGGGGAGAGCTGCTGGGAAAGATGCTGTCAGTTGCCCTCTCTCATCTCTGTTTCATTACTTTAAGGCAGTTCGTAGAGTTCCTCCGAGTCACGTTCTTTGATTCTCAGCATGAAGACATGATAGTCTTTTCCCCCAAAAACAGAACCTCACCTCAGTGATATTTGCACAGATGACCTGTTCTCAACTCAAGGTTCTTCACCTCCTTTTGACCATCACTGCCCCACTAGTCAGGATGTTCATATTTTGTCGAAAGAGGCTTGTTAATAGTAGCAGTCTAAGGCCATTAATGAGTTTTTCCTGAATACAAGAGAAACTTGTTCGCCTGGAGAAGTTAATGTTCGCTCCTAAAGCCTTTTTGCCCTTTATTTAGCTGTATATTCTTCAGATCCCCTGTGTACTGACTCCTGTCTGTCTTATGTGAACCCTGGCCTAGAACCTGACAGAGTTCAACACTGCCCACAACAAGCGGATTTCCACCCTGACCATTGAGGAGGGGAATCTTGACATTCAGAGACCAAAGAGGAAGAGGAAGAACTCGCGGGTGACTTTCAGTGAGGATGATGAGATCATCAACCCAGGTGAGTTGTCTTCCTAGCTTCTTCCGATGACAAAGCTGTGACCTCTGAGAATAGTGTGTGCAATGTGTAGGCTGGTTGTAATGTTTCTCAACAAGGTGTAGGATAACCAGTGCTATATTAAGGAATGAGAATTCTTACAGGTCACTGATGGTGTGCCCTGCAGCCCTCAAGCATCATGCAGTTGCAATGTGATAGAAATAGCGGAAGGGCCTATGTAACTCAGTAAACAGAGCCAGGCTCTAAGTCCCACATGATCCAGTAGGTCGGTGTCACAGTGGAGGCTGAAATAGAGTTGTTTGTTGTGTTTTACCTCAGAGTAGAGCATTACTTTCTTTGTGGAATTCTTTTTTTTTTTTTTTTTTTTTTAAGATTTTTTATTTGAGAGAGAGACAATGAGAGAGAGCATGAAAGGGGAGAAGGTCAGAAGGAGAAGCAGACTACCCATGGAGCTGGGAGCCTGATGCAGGACTTGATCCTGAGACTCCAGGATCATGACCTGAGCTGAAGGCAGTTGCTTAACCAGCTGAGCCACCCAGACACCCTCTTTGTGGAATTCTAAGTGTGAGTGGTAACTCTAAGATTGGAGAGCCTTCTGCTGCCACCATTAGGTGCACGAAAGACTTGCTTCTCTGTAAGGAAGTAATGTGTAGAAAGTTTGTACCGTAGTGTCAGCAAGATGAGAGCATCTTGTTTATGGGAAGGCCGCCACTTCCACCAGTTTGTTCCATCATTCAACATCCATTTCTTGGTCTCAAATTGTACGTCAAGTACCTGGTAGGTAGATAACATCAAGCCAGGAAGTATCATTTGTATAATGAGGATGAATTTGAGATTCTGAAAACCTTGTTAGAAATCAGTCTCAATGGATAGAAACAAGGATCCCAAACTAATAAGTTGCTTTTACTTCCCAAAGGAAATAACAGAGAGAATAACTTTCAGGTCCTGTATTTAGGTTCAAAAATACCAGTTATTTCAGTGGAGAGGATCCATCCCAGTGACAGCTCATGAAAAAAATCTGGCGAGTTCAGTTGATTGAATGAGCCATCAGGGGCATCTGGAAACTAAGCAAGTGCTTAGTTCATAGAAGAATAGGGGACAGTAACCCCACTCATCTGCGTTCTGAGCAGAACTTACCCAGACAGGTTACCAAATGCAAACACAGCCTCAACCCTCAAATGTGTTGTATAGTTCCTGAGGGAGAAGGAGATGCAGAGCTATGGAAGACTGTCCCCCAAATGCTAGGAATGGGGGGGGGACCCATGCTTGAGGCACGGCCGCCATAGTTGGATATTTGCGGGGCTGACCTTAGGAAGGAAGGAGTGGGCAAACCTAGAGCCAGTGAATAGCAAGTATTTGGCTCAGCATAAAAAGAAACAACAAATCCTTCTTGTATTTAGAAGAAGAGTCAAAAAGAGCCATATGAAAGATCCAGGCATCCGTTTGGTGTGTGAAGTAGAGGGTTACTATCCAAGCAGTGGGTGCCCAGTGGAAGTGTTCAGGCAGGGGCTGAGTGACCAGTTGGGAAAACACTTCTGGGCCCCAGAACCTATTGAATAAGAATTCCTATGGGTTGGACCTAGAAATTTTATAGTTTTAAATAAGCTCTTATTTGTACTGATAAACAGCCAGCAATTTGGGAATCACTGGACTAGTCAGTCTTTTTTTTTTTTTTTTTAAGATTTTATTTATTTGACAGAGAGATCACAAGCAGGCAGAGAGGCAGGTAGTGAGAGAGGTGGAAGCAGGCTCTCCGCTGAGCAGAGATCTCAACATGGGGCTGGATCCCAGGACCCTGAGACCACGATCCAAGCCGAAGGCAGAGGCTTAACACACTGAGCCACCCAGGTGCCCCTGGACTAGTCAGTCTTTTAAATCCCCTTTAGAACTCAGGGTCTGGTCTGCTGTTTTTCTCCTTGAAAATTATTGCCCTGGGGGGCACCTGAGTGGCTCAGTCAGTTAAGCATCCCATTCTTGGATTTGGCTCAGGTTGTGTTTTCAGGATTGTGGGATCAAGCCCCTTGTTGGGCTCTGTGCTGAGCGTGGAGTCTGCTGGAGTTTCTTTCTCTGTCTCTCTGTCTGCCCTTCCCCTTGTATGTTTATGCTGTCGCTCCCTCTTCCTCTCAAATAAATAAATCATTTTAAAAAATTTTTTTAAAAAGAAGAAATCATTTCCATGGAGTGAAATGTATACTCAGACAGAGCCCAGCATAACAGTTAAGAGGACCTGGGTTTGAAATGGACCTCTTCACTTAGTATAAGCTCTGTGACCTTGACCAAGTGACTTAACAGATATCAGCCTCACAGGATTGGTGGGAGGCTGAATGATTAATCCATGTATAAATACTTTAGATCAGCGCTTGGCACTCATTAGGCCACTGACAGATGTTAGCCATGATCCCCACTGTCATCAAGCCCTGCTTTTGCATTTTATCCACGCCGCCGCTCCTGTACCAGAGGTAGACGTAGTAGCAGAGAGCTTCGAGGAGCAGAGATCTCATGGAATGGGTGTATCCTCTTTCTTGGAGTGGAGTGGCCAGAGATGAGGAGAGGGTGAGAGGCCCTAGCACTGTTCAGCCAGCGCAACCCAGGAGGGGGTCCCCCAGAGAGTGAGCCTGCTCCTCTGCAGGCCTGTTGCACTTGCACATGTGGGGCGCATACCCCATGAGCCAGCCCAGGCTGCTCTTCTGCTTCATGTCGCTTGCCTTGCTAAAGGATGGTTGGAACAAGGCTCCTATGGGGATGAGGAAAAAGGTAAGGGAGAATGCTTTTCTTAGAAACCTTGTCTTTTTCCTAATGAGCCTGGATATCTTTCCTTCTTTCCTCTATGTAGAAGTCATTCGATTGTTCGTTCACTGAACAAAGACAGGGTCTCTTGTTTGGAGGCATCATAATATGTGAAAAACCAGACTTACTAAATAAACCAGGGATTAATTACTCAAATACTGAATCTTTGTTCAAAGGGATTCATAGGAGTGTTTTCTTTGAATAGCAGACACCCTCTTTGCATTTAAAATAAGCTGTACAGGGGCGCCTGGGTGGCTCAGTGGGTTAAGCCTCTGCCTTCGGCTTAGGTCACGATCTAAGGTCCTGGGATCGAGCCCCGCATCAGGCTCTCTGCCCAACAGGGAGTCTGCTTTCCCATCTCTCTCTGCCTGCGATTTCTCTCTCTGTCAAATAAATAAATAAAATCTTTAAAATAAACAAATAAAATAAGCTGTACAGCCCCTATTAGGGAAACCGTTCCTTTCCTACGCATATATTAAGACAAAGGGCGCATGGAGTTATTTTTTCAGTAATGATAATAAGTCTGCCTGCCTTTTTCTACATCCCCAGCCTTTGGCGAGAAAGGTCCTGTTCATCCAAGGTGATCCAGGCCACTCGTCTCCTGTGTGCTCCAGGAATGCTGTCTTGCACCCCTCCGTTATGTTGTAGCCTATGTTTTTCAGCTGTGAACTTCTTAAAGGCAGGACAGTATCTTGCTCTTTATTTCTATGCTTGATGTCCAGTAAATGAGGCATGAGAGCGTTACTGCAGGCATGTCCCTTCCTTGGTCTTAGCACTTTCTTCCTGCAGTGAATCAGGCTAGAGCCAATAGTGTGTGTGTACCCCGTGAAAAGGGGGCTGCTCTCCACCCTGCCTGAACACTGGGCTTCAGCTCCTTTAGTAAGTCTTGACTGTGTACAGTTGTTCAGGTCACAAGGCCGGGTTAACTTGGAAGCCCTGAGCCTGAATTCTATTTCTGGTGTTTGCTAAGAGCAGGCACCGGCAAGGTACGTGGTGTGTGATCCCTTCCCATGTGTCACGTGTCACTGTGTTATCACTAGCATGGGATTGACCAAATCTACTCTTTGGTTTCTCCCTTCAAAGAGAGATGTATATGGAATGGAAAAGAATTTGGGAAAGGCAGTACAGCGCAGTGGTCCAGAGCCCAGGCCTGTTTCTGACCGCTTGGACGTGAACCCTGGTCCCTCCACTCCCCAGCAGGGTGACTGGACCAGGCACTTCACCCATCAGGCCCGAGCGTGTCTGTTAGGTGCTAACTGGTAGTGCCCGCCTCGTAGGGCTGTGAGGGTTTAACACAGTGCCAGCACTGAGTAAGCACTTGAAGTGTTCACTGCGTTTCTCTGTTTTGATAAGAGTTGTGATTACTTTGTTTGCAGTGGGTCCTGTTCCCTTAATCTTTCCAGCAGAGCATCACACTAACCCAATCTTGTTATCTTCTGCAGAGGATGTGGATCCCTCAGTCGGTCGCTTCCGGAACATGGTGCAGACTGCAGTGGTCCCAGTCAAGGTAGGAAGCATGTTGTAACAGTATTTGAAATGCCATACAGTCTGGTTTTAAAACCCACTATTTTATTTGTAGGTAAGTGTTCATTGTGTGCTTAATTTTAAAACACATTCTTTGCTTTTCATCATGTGGAAGTACTTTCATTCCACCTGAATCTAGGGGATCCTGGAGTGCTGTAGAAAGACCGCAGGTGACTGCCAGCTTGATGCTGCGTGTTAATTGTGGTACACTGGGAGTCTGTAAATTTACCTCCCAGCAGGGTGCAGAGAGACCCACTTTTCTTTAGCCTTGCCCTTCTGACTCCAAGTAAGCTAATCGGTGAGGAAGAGGTATTGTTGCATTTTTGCATGGCCTCTCCAGCTTTGGCCATGCCTTTGTTTTGTGATTGGAAATGGTATGGATAGGAAAGACAGCCCAGATGTGGATTAGGCTGAAAGGTCGGATATGTTGAAGAGCCAGGAGATAGAAGTTACAGAGATGGTCTCATTGCTCAATACATGGAGGAACTATGTGACTGCTCGGACTGTCCAAAGGGAGCAGATGGCCCCTTGAAGTAGTGAGATGTTAGAGATGCTCACGAAGTGATTGGAAGATGGTCGGAGGTGTGATAAAAAGTTTTATTTTAAAAACTTTTATTTAAAAAAAGTCTTTAGGGGCGACTGGATGGCCCAGTTGGTTAAGCATCTGCCTTTGGCTCAGGTCATGATCCCAGGGTCCAGGGATTGTGACCCACATTGGGTCTCTACTCATCAGAGAGTCTGCTTCTCCTTCTCCTACTCCCTCTGCTTGTGCTTGCACTTTCTCTTGCTCTCTCTCAAATAAAATCTTCTTTAAAAAGAAAAAAGATCTTCAGGGGCGCCTGGGTGGCTCAGTCAGTTCTAAGTGTCCAGCTCTTGATCTTAGCTCAGGTCTTGATCTCACGATTGGTTGTGAGTTAAAGCCCTGAATTGGTTCCATGTTGGGTGTGAATCTCGCTTTAAAAGAAAAAAATCTTGGGGTGCCTAGGTGGCTTGGTTGGGTGTCTGCCTTTGGCTCAAGTCATGATCCCAGGGTCCTGGCTGAGCGGGGAATCTGCATCTCCCTATCCCTCTGCTGCTCCTCCTCCTTGTGCACGCGTACTCTCTCTTTCTCTGTCTCTCTCTTGGTGTCAAATAAATAAAATCATTAAAAAATAAATCTTCAGACTGCAATAGACTACAGTGTGATTACCTATGTCAAGTTTTTGGTTAGTCTTTTTTAATCCAAAACGGGTAGAGGGTCAAGGGGGATCTTTCGTGAATGTTCATAAATGTGAAAAAGTACTAGAGGGAATGTTTCTCTGCATCTCTATAGCATTTATGTCACATTTCTCCTAGAGCTCTTTTCTCTTTTTGCTTCTTCCTTTGGAATGTTCTCTTATCATTCCAGTATAAAACCAGGGGCTCCTGGGTGGCTCATTTGGTTAAGAGTACTCTTGATTGTGGCTCAGGTCATGATCTTAGGGTTGTGGAATTGAGCCCTGCATCCGGCTCCCTGCAGGCATGGAGCCTGCTTAAGATTCCCTCTCTCCCTCTACCCCTCCCCCGCTAAGAAAAAAATACAAAACCAGCAAGGGGCACCTGGCTGACTCAGTCAGTAGAGCAGGTGACTCAATCTGGGGGTTGTGAGTTTTGAGCCCCACTTTAAGTGTGGAGATTACTTTAAAAAAAAAAAGGCATAAAACCAGCAGATATTTTTACTTCTTTGTCAGTTTTATTATAATTTACATACAATAAAATACACACATTTTAAGTGTATAGTTTGAGTTTTGACAAATGTATGCACATGGGTAGCCACCATTATTCTAATTATATAGATTAGAAACCCCAGAAAGTTCCCTTATGTCCCCCATGCTGTCAGTTTCCCCCACTCCCCCACTCCCAGCCCCATGCAGTAGACTACTTTCCATCACTACAGATTTGTTTTGTTCTCAGAGTAATGTTCAAAAATTGGGCTGTCAGTATGAAGATACTAGCTTTTTACTGGAATTCTTATCACCACCTAATAACACCTCTGCTTCCTAAAAGGGTATTTTAACATCAGAAGAGAGGAAGGCTATGACCATAGGAGAAAGAGTAGTCACTTAAACTGGATAGGTTTGCTTTATGAAAAGCTCACACATTGTCTTCATTTTTCTCAGCGTGACGTAGGATGGTGAACCCTTTGTGGGCAGTGGTGTTCGGGAGCCATCGTGTTAGACAGGGACCGTCTGGTCTCTTCAAATCCTGAGACTTAAGGACAGTGAAATAGGTCGTCTGGGAAACAAAACAAGCTAGAGGGTTGGGGGCCTTCTCCATGTTTTCTAGGACTGGAATAGAAAAGGCTAACTAACACCGTCTTGTGCCTCACCTCTTGCTTCCTCTGTTCCTTATGAACCACAGAAGAAGCGGGTGGAAGGCCCTGGCTCCCTGGGCCTGGAGGAGTCGGGGAGCAGGCGCATGCAGAACTTTGCCTTCAGTGGAGGACTCTACGGGGGCCTGCCCCCCACGCACAGTGAAGCCGGCTCCCAGCCACACGGCATCCACGGGACAGCACTCATCGGGGGCTTGCCCATGCCATACCCGAACCTCGCCCCTGACGTGGACTTGACTCCCGTCGTGCCGTCAGCAGTGAACATGAACCCTGCACCCAACCCTGCAGTCTATAACCCCGAAGCCGTCAACGAACCCAAGAAGAAGAAATATGCAAAAGAGGCTTGGCCGGGCAAGAAGCCCACACCTTCCTTACTGATTTGATATTTTTGGTCATGGAGAAGGGTGGGATTGGGTGGGAATTGGGTGGAAGGGTGAGGGGGGAGCTAATGAACTAGGGAGAAAACTTTCCATGTGTGCGGTCTCGTCTTTCAGAATGTCTCCTGGGGCCCTAACCATGTACTATTAAAGCTGGGGAGTAGCCCATAAAGACCTGTCTTCAGAACACTCCGAGTGTAGAGCAGTGTTTCATATTTCCTGCCAAGTAGGCTGCCCTGGCTCTTTCCCAGGCCTTCCATGACCTCCTTTTTCTGTTCTCCCTTGTTTTAGGGTCATTTTGATTTAAAGTCCTGTACCCTGAGGGGAGATTCCAGGCCCTCGGGTGGGATCTCGAGCCATGGCGCTGGCAGCAGCATCAGCAGCCTGTGGGGCCAGCAGCCAGATTTCTCCTTGCAAGTCCCAGGTAGCAAAGGGGTTGCCCTGGATCCCAGGTCGATTAGAAGGGGGTTTAGAATTCTTCAGTTAAGCTAAGGTTTCAACTCAGAAATGTTTGCCTAGGTCACTGGTTTTGAGGTCCAATAGTTAGGCTTTTTTCTCTTTTGTCCTTTCTGTTGGAATGAGAACATTTTGATTTTCCTTCATCTGTGACCAGTGCCATAGACACGGATGGGTAGTTAAACTTACAGTATTGTTGGATCTTTACCTGTTTCTCTCGTCACACCTGAGTACTCCACTTCCTGAAGTTTCTCGTTTGATTCCAGAGTACCGTCCTCCACTTGCTAAAGCCTTGCTTTCCTTTTCAAGTGTGTTGTGAAGGTAATTTTTTAAGGATTTGACCAGTCAGAGCAGCAATTCCATTAAAAAGGAAAAGATTACTTTGCAAATAACGAATGTCTTTAAGAGGACATTTTTAAATGTTGGTTCCGCGGCTCTCCCCTCCTTCACTGAGAGCTCTCCTAATCCAGAGCTCCAGGACTGGGCCCAGCTAACAAACCTAGGAGACGAAGGTAGCAAACAGTGATACGAGCTTTGTACAGAGATTTGTACATTTGTGTAATAGGCCTTTTCACGCTTTATGTGTAGCTTTTTACCTGTAACCTTTATTACATTGTAAATTAAACGTACCTTTTGTCATTTGTGCCGGCTGTGATTGGGTCGCCGAAGGAATTCCGGCTGCTGTGGGAGCAGCAGAGGATGGGCTTGGGAGGCACTGCTCTGGCCCTGTTTCATGACGACAGATAAAGATGCCCCCTGCCGAAATTCTCATTAGAGATTCCAGTTCCCTGACTGGAGCCTTACTGAGCAAAATGGGGTAAGAGGTGCCTGCTGCCCTTCTTTGGGAGGCAGAATTGCGCGATGGACACGGTGAGACCTGGCCTCAGGCCACCGGTGTGTGGTGGGCACTGCTCCAGCCTGGCCGCCTGTGCTCTGGCTCCAGCCGCTCGCCTGGGGAGGTCTGTACCCGCAACCTCGGATGCCGGGAGTGACTTTCCTAAAGATGCCTAGTGGCTTCTAGATCCCTTGGGTTGAGAGTTCGGACTGGGGGCAGGAGTGCAGAGGAAGAGGGATCCATAAGATCCCAGCTGTGTAAGAAGCTGACTTCTTAGCTGGCTTCTGTAAAAATGAAGGTCCTTGTCTTAGAAGGGCGCCTTCAGCTGTAGTGAAGGTGACTGTCCGTGCTGGTCACAGCCCCTCACCAAGGCCCTGTCTACCCTGCCCACCATTTACAAGTCATTTCATTTCCATAGCCCTAAGGAGGGGCCTGTTTTTATCCCCACTTTACAGGTGAGAAAAGAGAAAAAACCTCCCCCTGATCCCACTGTAGCGAAACTCCAGCCTGAAGCCAGAGCCGGAGCGAGGGCTCACACAGCCTCCAGGGCGAAGGTGACTGATGTGCTGGGCAGCCTGCAGCTCTGTTGGGGGCTAGGTTGGTTAAGAAGTTTAAAAAAAAAAGTTTCCCAAACTGGACAACTCACTGGAAGTTACACTAAAGGGTTTAGATGTAGTTGAGATGATAAAGTAAACCCTTGCTGGTTTCAGAATTTTAGTTGGGGGTTGGGGATGGCAGTGTTGTCTCAGAGAAGGCTCAGCAGAGAATATCCGAGCCTGCCAAGATACTGTAAGGGTCCGTTTGACTGCAGTGGAAGCAGGACCGGCTTAATCCGGTAGTTCCTAACATAAGGAGGTGTGTGTGTGGAGAAACTGGCCCCTCCGCACCATGCTTCCGAGTCATTCCAGTCATGTCCTAGCACTTCTCAGAGACGAGCACCACGGAAATGGGCTCAGTTGCCTCCTACCCTTAATGCAGCTCAAGATGGGCCACAGGTGCCCAAGCCCGTCCTGTTCCCCACCAGGATCTGCGGATGGTCGTCGCTCCAGTGAGCGTGACTCTGCGGAGGAACACAGCGCCTCCCCCACCTGGGACGCACACCCACTCCAAGAGAAGCAGGTTTCCATGGAGTCCCCTGTCCACTCATGGACCATCAGCTAAGGAGGGAGGGAATGACCATTGTTCCCTTCCCCAGGACAGGGGAGGGTGGTGAACCCCACAGAGAAGGATACCTGTTGACAGGAAGCGGCCCATTCCCCAGGTGTTCCTGGCTCAGGGTCAGCTGTTTGGTGACAGTTTGCCAAAAATATGCCCATTATCTGCAAATCATAGGATTCTAGAGTCCGAAGGACTTAGGAGATCCTGACTGGATCCTTCATTTTGCTTGTGAGCAAACTGGCCACTTCTTTCAACTCTTAGGCATGGAAATGTGCGAGCTGGGCACACAGAAGTGCACCACGCCGCCTGCAAGAGGCTTGCCAGGCTAGCGACATGGTCACCTGCTGAGTGCTTTAGTGGGACGAGGACGGACAGGGTAAGGACAGCAGAGATGGACAAGGGGGGGGCGGTCAGGGAGGCCTCTAGGGAGATGACATTGGAGCAGAGCACTGAAGAAAAGGAGGGAATTGCCATAAGGAGGAGTGTGTATTCAAGCTTCTCCAGGCAGAGGAACCAGAAGGACGGGGGTATGACCCGTAGTGGGAGAAGGGAATCGGAAAGCTAGAGGCCAGGTCCCACCCTGTAAGCTTTCCCCTGGGGAATTGGAAAGTTTTGAGTTACCAGGAGACACCAAAAGGTGTTCTTCCTCCTTACTTTAAAAAAAAAAGAAAAGAAGAAGAAAGGGAAGGGTTAGTAGAGACGTGCTCATATAGAAATACTAGAAAATCCAGAGCTCAGGCATCTTGCCCCCTGCCACCTAGAGTCACGGAGGCTTCCGGGGGGCGGGGGGTGGTTCAGGAATCAAATGACAGAAATGGCTGTCCTGACCACAGGTGAGTCTCCCTGAAGCCAGTTCTAGCACTCCCTCTCTCACAGTTTAGCAAACCTAGAAGTTAAGTCTACCTGTCGAGAGAATAAGGGAGAGAAAGTTTCCAGTAATTCTGTCTTCGGAAGGGAGGTGGGCCTCAGGCGAGAGGGTCCTGGAATGCTTCAGAGGGGCGACCTTTGATCTTATTTTTTTTTTCCTTTTTCCTTTCCCTTTCTTCTCTCTTCTCTCTCTCTCTCTCTTTTTTTTTTTTTTTTTATGTTTTCAAGTGGCAGAGGGAGGGTACGCAGGAGGAGAGGCGGCAGGTGGATTAAAGTCCCCCGCATATGATGAGCCTGGCAGGAGGCTCTGGAGTGCTCACCTACTGAGTTCGGAAACCACCGCTTGTCCCCCTGGATTCCGAGGCAACCCTCTCTGAAGCCGGGAGGAGGTGCAGTTCCGAACTCGGCCAGCAGGCGGGGCCCCGCTCCAATTCTTGGAGCTGCCGTGGTTCCAGCGTGACCTCCCAGGGCTGTGGTGTGGGAGCGGAAGCCAAGAGGAAGGAGACCCGTCTGACTCCTGGTCGCGCGCACCCTTACCGCACTTCGTGTATGTTATTCCCCTTCATTCTCCCAACAGCTCTGAGAGGAAGCCAGGAGAGCCCCATCTCACAGCCGGGGAACTCGAGGCTCTGGGAGAGTCACACGCAGGCAAGTGGTAGAGCAGTGATTCAAGCCTGGGCCTGGTGTTTTGGACTCTGAAGGGCACAAGGAAGCTCCTGACCTGGGTTGCTGCCGTTTCCGGGCAGGGGGTGTGTGTGAGAGACTGGAGCTTGGGCCTGGGCCCTTTCTAATTTTTCTCCCTCTCAATGTCCTACTGTGGCCAGGACATGGGGGTTCAAGAGCATCCAGCTCCGGGGCCCCTAAACAGACCAGGTTTGGCCACTCACCACTGACAAAATCCAAAGACAGAGGGACGAGTGGTGGCGGGACAGGAAAGGCATTTATTGGGGCTCCTGGGTGGCTCAGTGGCTTGAGCTGCTGCCTTCCACTATAGTCATGATCTCAGGGTCCTGGGATCAAGCCCCACATCAGGGTCTCTGCTCAGCAGGAGCCTGCTTCTCTCTCTCATGCTCCCTCTGTGCTGTCTCTCTCTCTCTCAAATAAATAAAATCTTTAGAAAAGAAGGGGGGCGGTATTTATTCAGTGAGGCCGACACCGGAAAGACAGGGGACTAGTGTCCCAAAGACTTTCTCCCAAGTGCCAAAGTGCCAGGCTTATATTAGGAGAATGTGGGACAGGGGCCAGTGGGTCCAAGCAGGGGGACAGTGAAGGTCAGTCAGGTCCATCATTGTCTTGGGGTCACGGGGTCTTGCTGGCTCAGGGCTGTCCTTATTGCTTGAGGTGGGAGTTCCGGTTACCTCAGGCTAGGCTTTGCCTGCTCAGTCTTTCACCTGAGTTAAGAGGTAAGCTGGAAGGAACTCAGAAAGTTTGGGGTCAAAATGGAGGTAGCTCGAGGCCTCTTTACTCCTTCTGTCTCCATCTCTGGTGTCTTCTTCCAGCTGGGCTCTCTCTTCCCCGAACCACACACACTGTCGCACCTTAGCCAGGGAACAATGTTACTTACTCATCACCCACAAGCAGATGAGCAGAGCAGCCGTGCAAGGAGCTCTCAGGAGAGAGCCTCTGCTGCCCAGGTCTCCTGCCCGCCATTGCCTCCACCTTCCTGTTCCAGCCACGTCATCTGGGCACCAGAGCCTGTCTGCCCTCCCTGCAGCTATGCCCTCCTACTGACGGTCAAGCCCACCCTCTCCTGGGCCCATTACTGAGCACTCAAGCTCAGACCACTCTAGACCTTCTCTTGATTCCCTTTCCCCACCAGCTACCTCAGCTTCCTTCCATTTCTCTGCTGGGCTTTGCTGTCCACCTCCTGGAAAGAATGGTCTTGTCTTGCTGCATCAGCTTCCTCTTTTCCACTCCCTCCTGCATCCACTCCTGGCAGGCTTTAGCCCCAACACTCCCTCAAAACCTCATCTGCTTATATACCCTGGTCAGTTGCGTCACAATCACTGCTCCTCCTAGAATATTCCAGAAGTTGCCCCTTAAACCTCCAGAGGAAGACCGATCTTTCCACTGCAAGTCTGGCTCTACTCCGCACCCACCCCCAATATCTCTCAGTTTTCCTGCGTCTCCCCGCCTTGCTGACACTGCTGCAGCCACCCTCGGGGGGCTGGCTGGTCTCCCAACCCTACCCCTGTGGCTGGGACTCTTCCCCAGACGTCAGCATGGCCCCCTCCCTCACTGCCTTCAAGTGGTGAAAGAGGAAAGCAGGCTTTGATCTCTAGGAGCTGGCCTGGCACTCACTGCTGGGCCTTGGTGTTCTCCTATCGAACAATTTCACAGCACATCGACATCAGAAAAAGCCCCGCTGTGTCGATGATGAACACAAACAGGACCACTCCATAACCAGGTCTGAACACAGACAAAACATGAACATTGCCCAGACCACAAAAAGGACCACCATCGGGGCACCTGGGTGGCTCAGTGGGTTAAGCCTCTGCCTTTGGCTCAGGTCATGATCTCAGGGTCCTGGGATCGAGTCCCACATCAGGCTCTCTGCTTGGCAGGGAGCCTGCTTCCTCCCCTCTCTCTGCCTGCCTCTCTGCCTACTTGTGATCTCTCTCTCTCTGTCAAATAAATGAATAAAAAATCTTTAAAAAAAAAAAAAAAAAAGGACCACCATCTTTTTTTTTTTTTTTTTTTTTAAGATTTTATTTATTTGTCAGAGAAAGCGAGTGAGAGCGAGCACAGGCAGACAGAGTGGAAGGCAGAGTCAGACGGAGAAGCAGGCTCCCTGTGGAGCAAGGAGCCCGACACGGGACTCTATCCCAGGACGCTGGGATCATGACCTGAGCTGAAGGCAGCTGCTTAACCAACTGAGCCACCCAGGCATCCCAGGACCACCATCTTTATCATGGGTTGACTTGTGGTTCCAAAAGGTGTGCCCACCCAGAACCTCAGAATGTGACCTTCTTTGGAAAAAGAGTCTGCCATGTAATTACAGGATAAGGTAGGGATCTTGAAATGAGATCACCTGGATTAGGATGGGCACTGAATCCAATGACAAATGTCCTTCTAAGGAACAGAAAGGAGGAGAGACACACAGAGGGGGAGGCACGCGAGATGGTACAGAGTTTGGTATGACGTGTCCACAAGGCAAGGAATCCCAGGGATTGCCAGCAGCCCCTAGAAGCCAGGAGGAGGCATGGGACAGGTTCTCCCCCAGAGCCTCCAGAAGAAACCAACCCCGCCAATACCTTGATAAACCCTTCCAGCCTCCAGTCTCCAGGCCTGGGAACGGCCACATTAATGCTGCCATAAGCCATCCAACGTGTGTGATTTGTTACAGCAAACCCTGGAAAGGAATGCACTCTCCCGTGCCAGCTCCTAGGAGAGGGTGTTGCTTCCTACCAAAGACAGCTGTGGCCTTGGCCGGGTTTCCTCTCCTTCTAGATAGAGTTTATTAGGATCCCCAGGGGTGGAATTGGCCTGGTTTCCTGAAAGCATCCAGAGTCAAGCCCTGCTTCCATCAGCACTCCCAAATCCCCTACCCCAAGCTCAAATCCTATAGCAATGCCTTCCTAACCCTCCCTTAGCAAGTCACCTGTAATCCTTGTGGAACCTGCTGTCCCTTGCTCCCGAGTCATAAATCCAACTTGCTAACTGTCCTGTGTTCCAGCCCTCTGTGGCTGGAGGGCACTGACAAAGTCTTCACCCAAAGGCCGGCCCACCTCCCTCTCTCCTCCCCCCTCCCCTTCTCCGTTTCCCCCTGCCTCTCCTCACCTTGTCCCACACTAGGTCACCTTAGTGACTTTCTCTGTGCTGATGGTGGTCTGCTCCCCCCAACCCCCATCTGAATGTGAACTCCACCATGGGGCAAGGATTGTTTGTCCGTTGTGTTTCTGGAACTTTTCAAAATGGTGAGAACCCAGCCCTCCCTGGGCTCTTGGGGTAAGACTTGTTGAGTGAGGGAATGGCAGCCAGGCCAGGAACAAGCCCAGGGAGCTGCTAACCAGTCTGGCCATCGAGAAATCTTCCCTGGAAGGGCCTGGGGTGGGGGCTGGGACTGGATGAGTAAACAGACATGATCCAGGCACAAAGAGTGGGCTTTATGAGAATGTTCTGGCATGTGCGAGAAGCCTGGGGAGGCAAGGGGTTACTTCAAGATTGGAGGAGAATGAGCACTTCAAGGTGGCTGAAGAGGAGGTTCTGGAAAAATCAAGCCAAGAGACGAGGCTGAGAGCTGTCAGGGGCTGGGACGTGAGAGGCCAGGTCATGGGGCGGCAGACTGTGCTGGGGAGCAAGTGAGCTTGGGAAGGCCAAGGGCGTGCCCGCTGGAGGGTGAAATGCCCTTAGCTGGGTCATTGGCAGCCGGAGAGAAGGGGCAGGGTCTGGGGAGAAGGGAGAAAGCCCAGGGTGAATCCTGGGTGTCTGGTCTGGGCATCTGGGGGTGCGGAGGTGCCATTCACCACGGAGGGGAACACACGTCTGGAGTTCAAGGTTGGACTGGAGACCAGGCTTGGCAGATGAGACTGAAGGCGCAGAGGGGGATTCCGAAGACTTCTACCAGAGAAGCCATAGTGGGGAGGGCTTCTGGGAAGGGCGGAGGGAGGCTTACTTCTCTCCTCCTTTCTGTCTGGGGCTCGGGGTCACTTGCTGGGACAGAGGGCTCCTGTCTTTGCTAATGAGTAATTCGCTGCTTCAAGCTTCTTTCGCTTCTTTCGAGAGTGGGGGTGGAATGGGGGGGACGGGAGGGGGAGAGTAGGGGTGGGAGGTTCTGCGAAGCACCAGCCCAGACAGAGGCAGCAGTGGCCACTCTGGAACCAAAGCCCCACCTGGAGGCGGAGAGGGTGTTCTGGCCCTGGGACTCAGGCCCTGTTGTTCTGGGAAAGCGCATTACCGGCGCTGAAGTGGGCAGTCACCAGAGGAAGTCTGGCCACCATCAGCAGTCCACAGGCAGCAGGGCTGGGGGCGAGCCTGGCACAGGCTGGCACGGTCCCTCCTCGTCCCAATGGCCTTAGCCCCCAGCTCCCCCGCAACCCCCACCTGAGCTGGAGGCAGCCCTGCCCAGGTGGGAAAGGGCAGGCGGGTGCTCTAACCCAGAGCCCATGGGCTCCATCTCCCGCTACCAAGCTGCCTCCTAAATGCCTTTCTGGTCTGCCTCCTGCCTCCTCGCCTGCCAGGCCTGGTGGGGCCTCTCCACCACCCTCTGAGCCCAGCAACAGCCTCCTCAGAGCTGTCCCTGCTTTCCACGCCCTCTTCCTCACCTCCACCAGAATCTTGCTAAAGTGCAATTCACCTCATTCAGTGAATCAGAGACTCATTCTCAAAACCTTTGGGTTAAAGGCTAGACTCCTTTCTGGAGTTTTGCAGGGCCTGTTCCTACCAGAAAACTTCTTTTCAGTTCCTCAGTGTGTATCCTTCCTGCTGCCCTCCCCCTTGATCTCTCCCTCAGTCTCCGCCTCCCATCACTTCCTCTGGGCAGCCTTCTGTGGTCCTGGGGTGCGGAAGGGTCTGCTTGTGTAACCCACACTGGCTGGGTTTTCCCCCACCTGGGAGCCCAGAGGACAGAGACTGGTAGCCCGGTTCACCACGATTTCCCAGCAAACCCACAGGGGGCCAGAAATAGAGATGGTTATGGAGCTCTTCCAACCCCCTTTCCTCCCTGGATCCTTGGTTCCTGCCCCACTGGGAAAGCAGGTTCTTCCCAGTTAGAAGAAACAGGCTGAGTCGCGATGCTGTGTCCTTTTGCTTGTGACCCCAGAGCCCTGAGCCCAGTGGCCCTCCCACTGGTGCTGGGAGGACAGAGACATCACCAATCTGAAGTCACATTTCCGCAAGACTCCCAAATCCTTGAGGAAGTAAGGGAATGAGGAGGCAGGGCACAGGCTCCTGTGGAGATGCACAAGAGAGGATGAGGAAGGGACCTTTCCCTTCTCCGAGCCGCACAGGAGGGGTGGTTCGAACCCAGGATCCTGGCTCAGTCCTTTCCTGACTGCAAGACTTGGCACATACCGCTTTACCTTTCTAGGTAGCAGTTTTCCCATCTGTAAAATGGAAAGAAGATCATTTATCCCTCGGGCTATTTGCAGGCTTCGTGAAACAATGCACAGAAAGCCGCTGGCACAGTGCCTGCCCTTGGTGAGCCAAGTTCCCCTTCCTGGGCCTTCTCAAGGCCTCATGCAAATTCAAGTTTGTGCATTGCCTGGCAGGGGATGGATGGGGCAGACCCAGGGGAGCGGGAAGAGGACACAAGGCAGAGTGCTGGGGGCCCGTCTCTGGGCTGTGGGACAGGTTCCTGGGGCTGAGGAAGACGGAGAAAGCCTAATGAGAGAGAGAGGGATCTCTGACCTACTCCAGTCCCCTTTCCTTACAGCTGGGGAAACTGAGGCTAAGAGTGGGCAGCAGCTGTTGTTGTTGCCCGAGTATCACTCAGAGCCAGGTTAGGTACTGCAGCTTTCCTGAACTTACTGCAATGAATGCAAGTTTTGCCCCTCTCTGGAAGCCAGGCCAAGAGAATCACGATGGTGAGGCCACGCGCTTTAGACTCAGACAATTCTTTGGCTCAAGGTCACAAGGAAGAGGCTGTTGTGCGACAAGCCAAGAACCCAGGGCTCCAGACTCTCTGGAACCCTTTCTTCTGCCCCAAAAAGTGTCATCCTCCCAGGATCTGGAGGAAGGCATGGGGGCTGGGGGAATGAGGGCTGATCCCATTCCAGAATCCTCCCATTATCTGTTCAAGGAATGCTAGGAAATAGGCAAAGAAGAGACACGCCCAGCTCTCCTGGAGAAAATCTGCCAGAACAGAATGTGTCTTTGTGGCAAGAGGATTAATTTAGGCTGACTTTTTTTTTTTTTTTTTTTAGATTTTATTTATTTTTTTGACAGAGAGAGAAAGAGAGAGAGAGAGAGAGAGATCACAAGCAGGCAGAGAGAGAGGGGGAAGCAGGCTCCCTGCTGAGCAGAGAGCCCGGTGAGATCCCAGGACCCTGAGATCATGACCTGAGCCAAAGGCAGAAGCTTAACCCACTGAGCCACCCAGGTGCCCCTAGGCTAATTATTTTTATGAAACAGAAAACTCGAGAAGTTTTTCTTCTTGCCTCTCCCCCAACTCTTTAAAAGGATTTTGATGGAAGACCTGTTCCAGGAAGGGAGCTGTCACCAAAGATAACTACCGTATAATATAAACCTGGTGTGGTAGACAGGAGGAGCCTAGGAAAGTCTGCTTGTGAAAATTCTCTCTAGGCCCCATCGTTTCTGTAGGCACCCCCACCCCAAACCTTTGTTAACCAAACATTTACTCTTTCTCACCTTCCTGTGATTGTCTTCCTTCTCTTTGAAGTTCCAGACTACTAAGCCCTTCTTTTTAGCTCCCGATGGCCTATAAACCTTAACTGCCTGACTGGGTCTCATATTCTTATGGCATTGCCATAGATAAAATAATTATATTTGATTTTCTGTTGATCTGTCTCCTGTCAATTTAATTCTTAGACTATCCAGAAAATCTTGAAAAGTAGAGGAGAATTTTTTCCTTCCCAGCACAGCCTGCCAGGGAAGAGATGCTAAGAAAAGAAATCACAAGTAAAGGTCACATTGTAACCATGAGGAGGGCTGTGGAGAAGGGGTTCCTGGTACTGTACTGGGTGACCTAAGGGACCATACGCTGTCTGTGGGAGGTTCAGGAAGCCTTCTTGAAGACGTGATGCTTAGGCTGAGACTCAGGATGGAAAGGTTACTAGGAAATCTGTATCTTGGTCTCTACATCCTATTCCTGACACAGGGCTCCTAAGCCCTTATAAATTCCTAAGTGGGGGCAGCTGGCTGGCTCAGTCAGTGGAGCATGAGACTCTTGATCTCAGGGTTGTGTGTTCGAGCCCCAGGCTGGGCCTAGAGATTACTTAAAAAAAAATTCTTAAGTGAGAAGAGCACTAGGAGCATCTTTGTTCTATGGAGGGGACTCTGGGTGGGCTCCTGGATGACTCCTGAAGGGCGGCTGGTCACCAGAGGGACCAAACCATGACTAGAAGCTTAGAATTTTCAGACCCTGTGCCCCCCCCCTCCACACACTTTTCCGGGGAAAGGAGAGGGGCTGGAAACAGACTTACTACCCGATCAGGCCTATGGGAAGCCTCCATAAAATCCCAATAGTACAGGAAGGTGTGAACACATCCACACCAGGAAAGTGTTATACCGCAACTCTTTAGGGATAGAGGTTCCTGCACTTGGGACCTTCCCACGCCTTGTCCTTTATATCTCTTCACCTGAGCGCTCATCTGGATCCGTTATCACATCCTTTAATAAACTGGTAAGTGTAAGCAAGTGTTTCCCTGAGTTCTGTGAGCCACTCTAACAGATTAATCAAACCTAAGGAGAGTTTCCAATCCATGGCCAGTTGGTCAGAAGCACAAGTGATGACCTGGGCTTGCAACTGACAATGAAGTGAAGGAGAGGGTCTGTCCTGTGGGACTGAGCCCTTACCGTGAAGCTCTCTCTGGGTAGATAGTGTCAGAACTGAGTTGAATGGTAGGACACCCATCTGGTGTTACAGAGAATTAGTTGGGATGGAGGAAATTTCTTGGGAAGATGTTTTTTTTTCCCTACACAGTTACCCAGGCAAGAAGGTGATGTGTATTCTAAGCAGAGGGAATGTCATATGCAAAGGTCCTGTGGTGGGAAGAAGTACAATACAATCTAGAAAAATGCTCCAGCTTTACCTTTTCAAGAATGCAAAGTAGAGACATCTTATTTCCCTTTTCTTCTCCAAAATCACTCTCTACCCATATACATACACATACAGGATGAGAAGAACAAGAAACAGAAATTACCTTCTAGGAAGATTCTTCCAGGAAGTTACCTCAAACTATAATACTGTAGAAAAGCATCAAATGCTCTATATTCCAGTACTGTTGAATAGTGGAATTATTAAATAATTGTGTCTTTTTTCTAGTTCTAAGACTTGGCCTCCTTAGGTCAATGAAATTCCAATATCTGGCTGTAACAATGAAAATCTTCCTAATGAACAAGAACTGTGAAAACAAGCCTCAGAAAGATGAGAAGGTACCTGTCCTCTGTGTCCTGAAGCTGTAGAAACAGAAATACTTATTATATTCCATCATAAAAATGAGTTCAAGGATCAGACACCATAGGGGTCAAAACAAGAACTTTCATAAAAGTATCCATCTTAAAAAAAAAAAAAAGTAAAAAAAGTATTCATCTTGGGTGCCTGGGTGGCTCAGTGGGTTAAGCCGCTGCCTTCGGCTCAGGTCATGATCTCAGGGTCCTGGGATCGAGTCCCGCATCGGGCTCTCTGCTCAGCAGGGAGCCTGCTTCCCTCTCTCTCTCTCTCTCTGCCTGCCTCTCTGTCTACTGTGATCTCTCTCTGTCAAATAAATAAATAAAATCTTTAAAAAAAAAAAAAAAGTATTCATCTTGTTTTCCTGTCCAATATAGGAATTTGATTTTGTTCATTAAAAACATATTAGCTTTATTAATATAAATCTGTCCTTGCACAAGAGAGTCTTCTTCTTTTTTTTTTTTTTTAATTTACTTATTTATTTATGAAGAGAGAGAGAAGAGAGAGCACAAGCAGTGGGGAGAGGCAAAGAGGAAGCACAGCACCCAACTGGGGGTGGGTAGGAACTCGATCCCAGGCCTTGGAGATCATAACCTGAGCTGAAATCAAGAGTCAGCTGCTTGGGGCACCTGGGTGGCTCAGTCAGTTGGCCGTCTGTCTTTGGCTAGGGTAGTGGCCCCGAAGGGGACTTCCTGCTCAGTAGGCCATCTGCATCTCTCTCTGCCCCTCCCCTCACTCATGCATGCACAGTCTCTCTCTCTCTCTCTCTGAAATAAATAAATAAAATCTTAAAAAAAAAAAAAGTGTCGGCTGCTTACCTGACTGAGTCACCCAGGTGCCGAAGCACAGGAGAATCTTGAAAGATGATCATTTCACATTGTACAACACTCTGTGGAAGTAACTTTAAATCCAAATATAAGCCTGAAGCTTTGCACAGTGGCAGGATCATGGGCAAGGAGGTTTATTAGAGGCACGATTATTGCTAATTGAAAACAAAAATAAGGGCTCCTGGGTGGCTCAGTCAGTTAAGCGGCTGCCTTTGGCTCAGGTCATGATCTCAGGGTCCTGGAATCAGGCCCCACACCAGGCTCTCTCCTCAGCAAGGAGCCTGCTTCCCCCCTCCCTCTGCCTGCTGCTCTGCCTACTTGTGATCTCTCTCTCTCTCTCTCTCTCTCTCTGTGTCCAATAAATAAAACCTTAAAAAAAATTAAAACAAAACAAGAAAACAAAAATAAGCCTGTGATGGTACTGGCTATCTTCATTGATAACTTGGTCTGTGATAATTATGTTACAAATGTCATCTCTTAGTTACTTCTAAGCCTTTTCCTGTGGAGGGGTGGGTCAAAGCAGAAGTCAATCCTTGGCAACTCCCTTTCTCACATGATATGTAATACCCATGAAGAACAGAATGAATCAAAAATGCAATTTTTTTTTAAGATTTTTATTTTTAGGTAATCTCTACACACCCAATGTGGGGCTCACAACCCTGAGTTCCAGACTTACACCCTCCACTGATCAAGTCAGCCAGGCACCCCTCAAAAATACAATTTTAAAGAAGTTCTTGTAGATTAAAAATATAAAAGCAGAAACTATTAGAAGTAGAAGAATGGTTCGAAGATGAAGTCTGAAATTTCCTAAAAATTTCCTAGAATATAGAACGAGAGGGCAGGAGATAAAGAAGTGGCCCAGAAGATACAACATATATTTAAAGGAGCTCCTGAAAGAAAACAAAACAAAACAAAACAAAAAACCAGAAAACAAATAAACAGAAAAGCAAGGAAATTTCTAGTACTGAGGGGTGTGAGTTACCAGATTAAAAATATCCATAGGTGGGGTGCCTGGGTGGCTCAGTGGGTTAAGCCGCTGCCTTCGGCTCAGGTCATGATCTCAGGATCCTGGGATCGAGTCCTGCGTCGGGCTCTCTGCTCAGCGGGGGGCCTGCTTCCCTTCCTCTCTCTCTGCCTGCCTCTCTGCCTACTTGTGATCTCTCTCTCTGTCAAATAAATAAATAAATAATCTTTAAAAAAAAAAAAAGTCAGATGCTTGACCTACTGGGCCATCCAGGCATGCCTAAAAAAAACATTTTTTAAAGTAATCTCTACACCCAGCATGGGGCTTGAACTCACAACCCCAAGATCAAGCGACATATGCTCTTCCAACTGAGCCAGCCACGTACTGCCCATCTCAACCATTTTTCTTCCTGAAGATTTTATTTATTTGTTTTCTTGAGAGAGAGCGGGAGAGGAGCTGAAGGAGAGGGACAGCTGCCTCTGCACTGAGCGTGGAGCCCCACGTCGGGCTCGGTCTCAGGACCCAGAGATTAGGACCTGAGCCAAAAATCAAGAGTCTGACGCTGAACCCACTGAGCCACTCAGGCACTCCACACCCCACCCCCGCCCCCACCAGCCATTTTTAACTAAGGACTTAGTGATGTTAAGTACATTCACACTGTGATACAGCCAACCCCCAGAACTTTTTCATCTTGCAAAACTGAACTCAATCTTGTTAAACAACAACTCCTTATTTTCCCTCCCTGTAGCTCCCGGCAGCCACATTTTACCTTCTTTATGAAGTTGGCTGCTCTAGGTATCTCCTAGACTGACTTATTTCACTGAGCATAATATCCTCAAGGTTCATGCTTGTTGAAGCACGTGTCAGGATTTCATCCTTTTTTATGGCTGAAGAATATTCCACTGTAGGTGTGTCATTCATCTGCGGATGGACACTTGGATCTCTTCCACTTCCTGGTTATTATGAGTAACACCACCATGAGCATCCTTGTGCGAATAGCTATTTGAGTCCCTGCTTTCAATTCTTTTGGGCGTATACACACCAGAAGTGGGGTTGCTGGATCATACAGTGACTCTATTTTTAATATTTTGATAAAGAGACCACTTTTCCTTTAACTTCTGCTGGAAGGAGACAGCAGCCCCAGGCTGCTCTCCGCTAGCCCAGAAAGCCTGATCCCTGCCCCAGAAGGGAGCCCTGGTCCTTCCCTCTGCTCACCAGCCAAGCAGGTGCTGTGGTTCCTCCGCAGAGAGGAGCAGGTGGTCTGGCCTCCATCGGATCCCAGTGAGGAAGTACAGGGCCAGAAAGCTCTCTGGGCTCAAACCCGCTTCCCCAGGCTGGAGGCTGATGGTTTCCCTTTCTGGTCTGTTCCTTCCTGGGCTCCCCCCCAGTTTGAGACCTAGTCAGTTCCCTGGCCCAGGGAGCTCCTGCCCAGCCCTCCCCAGCAGCGGCTTTCCCTCCCTTCCTCCCCTCTTCCTCTCTCCTCCAGGCTCCTCCCCTCCCCAACCGCCCCGTCTCTACCTCTCAACCCTCTGTCTCCTCCCTTCTCCCTTCCCCTCTCAGATTTCCTCCCCTCCCCCTCCTTTCTCTCTTCCCCTCTCCTTCTCTGTGCTCTTATTTCTCTCCTCTCCTTCCCCCTCCTTTTTTCTCTGCCCCTCCTCCTTCTCCCCTCTCTCACGCCCTGCCCCTCCTCCTCTTTCCCCCCAACACTGGGGGCTGCGAAAACTCCTTCGCCTACCCCTGCTTCACAAGGTCTAGAAGATAAGGTTTGAAGGACTTTCTCATCACACGGGAGGCTGACAGCCCTTCAAAGCTTCACAACCAGTCACGTGAAGTCTTCATTGAGGACAGACGGAGAGCAGGCATTTCTTTCCAGAAGTCCCTACCCCGATCCTTGTGGAAATCTGCAATGGCGGTGGTGGGGGTGGGGGGCTCCCTCCAGGATGGCCTGTGCCATGGTCTCAGGGAATCCTTGGCAGGGAGCGGCTTATATTATCCTTACAAACCATGTTCTAGAAAATCTAGAAAACAGGGAAAAGACAACAGATGGCTCTTGAGGTCCCCGGGGCTCCCGGTGCGGTGAGCAATCCTGGTTTCATCTGTGAGTTCTGGGAACTTGTCTCTGCTGACCTGGACGGTGACGGGCCCCGGGGCTGAACCTATGAGCCTGTGTGTAACTGCAGGCAGGGACCCCCGAACCCCACAAGAGCCTTGGGACTTGGGAAGGGGCCACCTCTGGGCAGCCAGTGGGGCCTGTGCCAAGAGACAGAAGCCCACAGCACCAGAAGCCTCCTGACTGCTACAGTGTTTTCCGCCGACCCCCCTGGCCAGCGGGCCACACTGGTGGACATAAGGGGACAACAGGTTGCTGTTAACAACCCCCCCCCCCCCCACAGATGCTGCATTGCCCTCCTGGAGAGGACCCCGCCCCTGGAAGGGCCAAGTACCAAGTGCAAAAGTGTTTGGTGTCAACAAATCAGGCAGGGACCCAACCCCTACCCCCTCACCCCCAGTCACCCTGAATCACCCTACTACTGTGACCACAGGAAGCCTGGAGCCACTCATCCTCTGATGCTGAAAACTGTGAGACTTACAGAAATGAGGAACTCCTGTTCTGGGTTGTGGCAGGCCTCTCCTCAGGCTGCCTTCCCCACTTCCCCCTGCCTGCCCGCCCCTCCTCCCCTCATCTCTCCCCAAGGCCCCGCCCACCCGGACCTCTCCACACCCCACTCCACCTCTGAGGAGCTCCCAGGCTGGGAAAAGTGCCAAGGGCTGAGGCCAAGGCTACCGCAGGCCAGGCCCGGCTTCCAATACCATTTCCTCCATTTGCATGCTGTGTAACAGCAAGGAGGAGAGTTTTCCACTCAGAATCTCATTTACCTAAACTAGAAGGCAGGGAATTAAGAGAAGTAAATGTGATGAGGTTCCTGAGAAAAGTCAGAGGCACAAGAGGCCCTCCGAAAACAATCATAAGAACAGATATTGAGCGCTGGGCACGTGCCCTAAGCCCATCACTCTACCATTTCTACCAAGACCCTGCTCCCACCAGCCCACTGGAAAGAGGGGGACCGAGGCTCAGAGAGGTTAAGGAACTTGCCCAAGATCACACAGCTAAGAAGTGGTGGAGCCAGGCTTTGAGCCCAGCTCTATTTTCAAAGCTTATCTTTTTATTCTTCATCCTCTGCTGCAATTCTAGGCCAACCCGAACCGAGCAGAAATCTGTCAGACTTGCTTGGTCCACTGAAATCTCTGGGGAAGAGATGAATAATTATCACTGTTTCCTCCAGCCTGCCTCAGAAGCCCTCGGTTCCTTGGGGCGTCTGGCCGGCTGGGTGGTAGAGCACATAGCTCTTGGTCTTGGGGTTGTGAGTCTGAGCACCACACTGGGTATAGAGATCACTTAAATGAATAAATAAAAATTTAAAAAGAAAATTCCTAGCTTCCTCCACTTTCTTGTCGCATGATCTCAGACAATACTTTTCTGAGCCTCAGTTTTCTCACCTGTGAAATGGGAATGATAATGTCTGTCTGTCTTGCTTTTGGGGAGGCATAAGTGAACATATGTTTGTATTGAGCCTGCGCAGGGTAGGTGCCCACAGAATCACACCTGCCAGTGTTTCTGGAAACAGAGAAATGGCCCCCCTCTGCTTCACATATCCTCCTCCCTGGCCTGTGGCCCCATGGTCCCTGGCATACCTGTGTACCTCTCCTCTCAGCTCTTGCAAGAGTCCTTCCTTTTCTTATTGGGTCCATTGGAGGCTCAACAACCTTTCAACATGACAAATATGCCCACAGAAGCTACAAACACCAGCATACCATTTGACCCAGAAATTCCACTTTGGGGATCTATCTCAAGGAAACATTTTCCACGCATTCATTCAGTGAGTCATTAACAACAGTAATTTATTGAGCATCCACTGTTTGCCAGGCCCTGTGATATGCTGGGACTATACTGGGGAGCAAAGCAGACTGCTACTCCAACCTCTGACCACCAGAAGACAATGATCTTATTTTTTTAAGTTCTGGATTAAAAAAAAAATTTTTTTTTTCTATTTTATTGTAAGTAGGCCCCACACCCAATGTAGGGCTCAAACTCGTGACTCTGATGAACAGTTGCATGCTCTACCCACTGAGCCATCCAGGCGCCCCCAGAAGCTAACTGACTAATTGCTGAGGAGACATTAAATAAACAATTACACATATAAATATAAAACTGCAAAATTGTAATGGCGAGGAAATGTTTCAATGTGTTGTGTTGTAGCAGGCTTTTGCCTGCTAATCTTGTAGGTCCACTTCTGTGCCCAGGAATCTGGGAAAAGATAAAGGCAAAGGAAAGGGAGGATGTTTTCTTTTTTTTTTTTTTTTGAAGATTTTATTCATTTAGGGGCACCTGGGTGGGCTCAGTGGGTTAAAGCCTCTACCTTTGCTTCAGTCATGATCCCAGGGTCCTGGGATCAAGCCCGGCATTGGGCTCTCTGCTCAGCAGGGAGCCTGCTTCCCCCTCTCTCTCTGCCTGCCTCTCTGCCTACTTGTGATCTGTGTCTGTCGATTAAATAAATAAAATCTTTTTAAAAAATTTTTAAAAAAGGATTTTATTCATTTATTTGACAGAGAAAGAGATCACAAGGGAGCAGAGAGGCAGGCAGAGAGAGAGAGAAGCAGGCTCTCTCGATCACAGGATCCCAAGACCATGACCCGAACTGAAGGCAGAGTTTTTTTTTTTTTTTTTTTTTTTAAGATTTTATTTATTTATTTGACAGAGAGAGATCACAAGTAGGCAGAGAGGCAGGCAGAGAGAGAGGAGGAAGCAGGCACCCTGCTGAGCAGAGAGCCCGATGTGGGACTCGATCCCAGGACTCTGAGATCATGACCTGAGATGAAGGCAGCGGCTTAACCCATTGAGCCACCCAGGCGCCCCTGAAGGCAGAGGTTTAACCCACTGAGCCACCCAGGCACCCAGGAAAGGGAGGATTTTAAAGTTTTCTGTTGAGTGTTATCACTCAGTAACTTCTCCTTGAAGGTCAAGGCTGGACCTGATGTCAGCTGGGTCATGGGGTGGGCAGCGCGTCTGTAATGTTTATGCAAAGAAAGAAAAAGACAAAAATAAGAGGCAACCCCGTGGCATGGCGTACTCTGCGACAGATTGTGGGTTCCAAATGCCATTCTCCAATAAAAGGAACCAGGCTTCTGGGGGAAATGGCTGCATGCATGCAGGGCTGGGGCAGAAAAAAGACCAGATGAGCCCGAAGCATCTTGTAGCATCAGACAGTAAGGAAGTGCTGAGAATGCAGAATGAGGAGGGCATGGTCAAGTGACCCAGGGGCCAACCCGAAGGAACTCCCCAGGCTGGAACGATTTGAACAACAACAGAAATAATGTAGTAAAGTAAATACCCATGACTCCATACTCATGTAAATAAATAACAGAATAAATAGATAAATGGGAGGAGAAGAGACACATCTTTCTTACAGAGGACTCCCAATAATTTATTTGGATGTTCCTTCTTCTGTGAAGTGGGGCTTAGCTTTTCCTAATGGTGGGCTGCACTTAGCGACTTGTTTCCAAAGACTGGAGTATAAATGATGGAAATAGCAGGTATCCAGTGGAGAAACCCGAAAACACCGCCTTAACTAAGCTATCACGGTTAACGTCACAGTGAAAAGTCCTGTGCAAATGTCATGTGCTCCCTAGGAGAGGCAGTGATGAGAAGGGCATATCACCTTGGTAGTATCTTGCTGGAAAAACCAAAGCCCCAGTCTAATCATGAGGACGGCATCAGAAGAAATCCCATTTGAGAGGCATTCTGCAAAATGCCTGATCTGTTCTCAAGACTGTCAAGCTTAGAAGAACTGGAAAGGTTGAGAACGGGTCACACACAGGAGACATGAAGATTAAATGCAATAAGGACTCCTGGGTGAGATTCTGGAGCAGAAATAGTACATCAGAGAAAAAGCAGATAAAATCCAAATAAAGTCTACAATTTAGTTAACATTAATGTAGCAATGTTGGTTTCTTAGTTTTGACAAATGTGCCCAGGTAATGGGAATTTAAAACTAGCTGAGGGATGTATGGGAAATCTATTTTTTGCAACTCTAGTGTAAATTTTAAAAAGTTTAAAATCTGCACACAGGGCGCCTGGGTGGCTCAGTGGGTTAAGCCGCTGCCTTCGGCTCGGGTCATGATCTCAGGGTCCTGGGATCGAGTCCCGCATCGGGCTCTCTGCTCAGCAGGGAGCCTGCTTCCCTCTCTCTCTCTCTGCCTGCCTCTCTGACTACTTGTGATTTCTCTCTGTCAAATAAATAAATAAAATTTAAAAAAAAATAAAATCTGCACACAAACAGAATAAAGAGTTCAAAGAAACACAGCCAAGTGTTTGTAGTAAATATATTTGGATAGTGGTAAAGAATGTCCTCTTTTTGTCAGTGTCTTTTTTTTTTTTTTTAATTTTTGTCATTTTTTTGGTCAGTGTCTTTAATTAGGGCTAATTAGGGTCTATTCCTTTTTTGTCAGTGTCTTTAATTAAGGTTAATTAGGGTTTATTCCTTTAATTTCAAACATTTATTATTACTTAAAAAAAAGATTTATTTTAGAGAGAGAGAGAGAGCAGGGGGGGAGAAGCTGAGGGAGGGAGAGCATCTCAGATAAGCCCCTCCCCCTCTCTTCTGGCTGGGCTCAGATCTTTCTCCACCGGGAGATCATGACTTCAGCCCAAACCAAGAGCTGGAGGCTCAATCGACTGGGCCACTGCGCCCCAAACCTTTTATTATTTATGATTAAAAGTCTATTACTTTTTTGGTAACAGAAAGTGAAATAATTTTGCGCAATACCTAAATGATCTCATTTAATCCTCACAACCAGCTAAGAAAATATTCTTTGCCCTATTTTACAGATGAGGAAACTGAAACTGAAAAGTCAGTGATTTGTTTAAAGTTAGATACCAAGCAAGAGGGCTCTCGCCTAAACAGATTTCTCTCTAGCCCAAGGAAGAAATTTTAACTACAAATGTCCAGCAGGTATGAGCGTTCTGGAAAGGTGGTGAGCTCCCCGTCCGTAAAGGAGTGCGAGTGTCCCGGAGAGGGAATCAGGAGACCTGACACTGCATCTTCTCTGCGGATGCAGAGTGCAGGGCACAGGTCTTCTGTGAGACCCAGAACTACAGCAGGCGGGCCGCGTTTCCTCCTTCTAACTGGGAAGAAGGCAGGGGCAGGTGGGGAGCAGCTGGGACTTCTCCTTCATCTTCCTCAGCGCCCCCTCCTCCACCACGGGATACATCACAGACCACTGGGGACGAGTGGACATTTAGTCGGAGCCTCTGGGCGTCAGGCCCTGATCTAGACCTTTGACGTCGCGCAGCCAAGGTGAGAGGTAGGCACTGCTTCCCATTTTAGGGTTGAGGAAATCGAAGCGGTCAGATGGCACCCGCAAGGGCCCCTCGCTCGGAGATGAAGAGGCTCCGCCCACGTGGGCGGAGCATCCCCGCCTACATCGGCGGGGCGGGGCGGGGCTGCGGGCTCCGAGCGCCTGCAGCTGCCACTCCGTCTAAGTCCAACGAACCGCGAGCACGATGGAGCCGGTGTCGCTGCAGGACTTCGTTTGCGCCTTGGACCTCGCCTCCCTCCCGCGTGTGCTGCGGGTCTGCTCGGGGGTCTACTTCCAGGGTGAGTGAGGGGCCGCGCGACCCCTCTCTCCCGCCGCTGCCTGGCTCTCGCGGGGTGGTGGGGCAGGGGCGCTGCCCAGGCGACGGAAACCCGGGAAACCCAGCTACGCTGCCGTTGCCCAAGCCCAGGTGTGACTTGGGGCCACACTCAACCTCTCTGGGCCTCGGCTTTTGCTTTCGTGGAATGGGAGAGCGCTGATTGCCCGCAAGGTGGTGATGAGAAGTCAATGAGCTTAGACACTCAGGTGTGTGGAACCGAGCCAAGCGGGGGTGAAACCGCGGTACGCACCCCGGGAGGTCTGACCGTGGGAAAGCGGAACACTGGGGCTCGTGCCAGGTCAGCCCCCTCCGCCTGCCGTCCCACTCCGCCCCCTTGACGCCTGTCTGCGCGCCTTCATTCAGTCCTTCCACCCCACCTTCGCCCTCAGTTTTGCGACCTGATCTCTCAGCTTGGTTCTCCGCGTGCGCGACTGTTCCCCGCAGCAGCCTTCCCCGCTCTCTGCTCCTTGCGCACCTGCACATCTGCCTACCTGGTTCCCAGGAATGGGTGCAGAGGAGGGGCTCAACGGCTCCTGCTGCCTGAAGGAGCAAGAAGGCGAGACGGACAGGCGGCGGAGGGGTGGGGAAGCCGCTCAGAGGGGGAGGCGAGGGAATGGGGACGTCGGAGGTAGAGGGAACTTGGGAGACTGGGTGGAGGGGGAGAGGCTCCTTCCTGAGAAAGCAAACTAAGGCAGGGGTACCCTTGCGCATCTGTTCCCTCTTTCTCTTCCCTTGCTTTTGCCACAGCTGCTCCAGGGGAAGTGTTCTGGGGCTCCAAGGGGAGGAGCCCAGACCAATGGGGCGACATATGGAGGGCCACACAGGGGACAGGACCTGCCATCATACACTGGGTTTGGCCAGGAACTCTTGGGAATCTGGCAGAAGTGGGTTCAAAGGCTGACTTTCCTCTGGGGGCTCCCTGCAGGCGCTTCTCCTGTTTGAGCTCCTGCTGACATCATCCCCTGACCACCAAGTGTCACAATGGCTGCTTCCTCATTCTGCCTGACCCAGGGCATGGGAAGTGGTGGACGTTTGGTGAGAGAAGAATCTGGGAGGAGGCCAGGTGGTGGAAGTCCTGGGGCAGGTTAAGAGGCCCCACCCGGGGCGCCTGGGTGGCTCAGTGGGTTGAGCCGCTGCCTTCCGCTCGGGTCATGATCTCAGGGTCCTGGGATAGAGTCCCGCATCCGGTTCTCTGCTCAGCAGGGAGCCTGCTTCCTCCTCTCTCTCTGCCTACTTATGATCTCTCTCTCTCTGTCAAATAAATAAATAAAATCTTTAAAAAAAAAAAAAAAAAGAGGCCCCACCCTCCGAAGCAGTTAGCTGCATCATGAGGGCTTCCAGCTGTAGAGAGAAGTGCCCTGAGCTGGAGTCCCCATTCTGCTCCCTTGGACCCCACCCAGCCTCACCCCAGGCGCAGCTCATTATTTTTAGGGTGGGGAACAGGTCCTGCCTCAGAGGACAGTCATGGGTCTTCACTGCAGAGCACATCGGCAGTCCAGTGCCCAGTGCCCCAGCTGCTGTTCACACCAGCCCTGCGGGGCCGCCCCCTGAAACTGCAGATTATGAGCCCGTGTGCATTTTCCCAGTATGGGGGTGGGATTATCATCAGCTTCTGAAAGCCCTGCTGGGGATGCTTTGGAAGGGCTGGGGTCAGGTGGCCTCAAGGCTGACCTCTGTGCGCTGTTGGGTCCCGAGTCCATAGATGGAGTATGTCCAGCCCGTGGGCGGGGGTGTGGGGGTGGAGATCTTTATCGAGCACCTTCTATGTTCCGGACACTGCTTTAGACACTTGAAAATCATTAAGTGGGACTACTGTGCTTGATGGTGGCAGCCCAGACACCTGCCTCCTGTACCCACCCTGTCGGCGGCCCTCCGCTTCCTCCGTGCTTCCTTTAAACACAGCTCACGTGAAGAAGAAAGCACTAGTGCTGGTGTCAGGCTGTGTGTGTGACCTCCAGGCAGTTTCTGCCCTTCTCTGGGCCTGATCCGCTAGCTGTACGGAGGGAACTGGGACTTTGGGCGTTGCTTACTCGCCCAGGAGTTCAGCCCAGGCTTGGCGGCAAGGCCTGGGCTAGGGCCGGTGATGCTGGGGTGAACCAGCCCTGCCCTGCCTGTGAGCTCCGTTCAGGAGGCATGGGGGTGTGGAGAAGGCCTGAGAAGTGTCTCACAGAGGGTCCATCCAGCGCTGAAGGAAGACACAGGCAGGGTTCCTGCAGCCTGAGTGTGGCTGAGCCAAGGGCCACTGGGCGGGGAAGGACAGGGGAAGCCGCTCCAGGCTGTAGGAACCGGTGCAGAGTGGAGGCAGAGCGCAGCCTGTCAGGGAACAGGGCGCAGGCCAGCTAGCACTTGGCTCCTGTGACACACAGAAACCGAATCTGTCTCTTGGCAGGCTCCATCTACGAGATCTCTGGGAATGAGTGCTGCCTCTCCACAGGGGACCTGATCAAGGTCACCCAGGTTCGCCTCCAGAAGGTGGTCTGCGAGAACCCAGGAACAGGCCAGACCATAGAAATCCCCCCCAACTTCTGTGGTAAGGCAGACAGCTCTGTGTCCTGTCCACCACCAACCCCCCCCACCCCCACCCCGCCAACCCCAAGTGCACTGGCCCCCTCCAGCCCCAGCATGCACTCCCAACCCTCCAGTTTGGCCCCTGTGCTCTCACATCCCCCACTGCTCTGCCCCAAGGCCCCGGATGTCCTCTGAGGGGTCTGACGATGCCCTTAACCTGGAGTGGCTGCACCCTCTCCATATCCATCTCTCTGGTCACATCTGCCTCTTGGCTGGGACTCTCTTTGTTCTGGATCTTTGTCCAGGTCCCTGTCTCTGTGTTTGTTTACACATTTCCCCCGCCACACATTTACTGACACCTGTTGTGTGCTCGGGCTGGGGCTGTGGAGCTCAGGATGACCTGGGAGGGCGACAGTGAGAGGAGGGCAGGAGTCAACACAGAGTTTAGAGAGGGTTCCTGGCAGGAGGAGACCACCTCCGGGGTCTGGGCAGGCTTCCTGGAGGGGGTGGCACCTGAGCAGGAAGGAGGACTTCCAGAGGGAGTAACACAGGGAATAGTATGGGCATATCTGGTGCTCCAGAAATGACAGAGCTCGGTTTCTGCAGGACATGTGTTGTTAGCAGGGCGGGCAGGGGTGGGAGGTGGGGGATGGGGTGAGGGGTGTCTGGGACGCTGAAGCCTGGTTGGGAAGCCCCGCTCTGCAGGCTGTGTGCCATGGCCTTGGCCAGTTCCTGGCTCCTCTCTGTGCCTCAGGGTACTCCTCTAGAACAGGCTTGAGGAGAGGCGTAAATGAGTTGCCTGGCAGGAAGGGCTTAGAACGGGGTGCAGCCCAGAGCAGGTGTAGTCTAAGCGCTCCTTCTTCACAGCTGTGATCGCCTGAATGGGACAGGCAAGGGTTTGGGTTCCTGGTAAAGGCAGGTGGTGGGAGAGGTGGGAGGCGGATTCCCAGAGGGCTCTGGGTGGCCACGGGCACAGTGTGGTCTTTGAGAGCACTGAAGAGCTAATGAGTGTTTCAAATACGGAAGTAGTATGCTTTATTTGGTATTTTGGGGTTTTTTCCTTTTTATTCTGAAATGTGTTCACGTTCACAGAAGACTTGCTAAAACCACGGTATACTCTTTATCCAGACTGACCAGTTGTTTTCCAGTTTACCAATATTTTGTTATATTTCTTTCTCTCCCTCTTTACACACACACACACACACACACACACACACACACACATTCATGAACAAATATTACCATATGTGTATTTATATATACATTTTCCTGCACTATTTGAGAATGAATTGCAGACATGATAACGCTTTGTACCTAAATATTACTCCTTATATTTACTAATATTACTCCTAAGTACAGGACATTTGTTCGTAAACTGTAGTTCAGTAATCAAATTTAGGAGATTTAATATTGATATAATACTGCTGTCTAACCTGGTTTATTCCAACAACTGACCTAATAAATCAAGGTTTCCCCTTGTTCCAGAAGCCAATCCCAAATCACATCAATTTCTTTCCCTTTTTTGAATAGGAATTTCTTTCTCCTTTTTATTATCATTATTATTATTTATTATTTTTTTTTGGCGAGAGAGAGAGAGAGAGAGAGAACAAGCATCTGAGGTGGGAGTGGGGAAAGGTGGAGAGAGAATCTCAAGCAGCCACCACACCCACTGTAGAGCCTGATGCAGGGCTTGATCTCATAATCCTGAGTTCAGGACCTGAGTCAAAATCAAGAGTCGGAGGCTTAACCAACTGAGCCACTTTTTTTTTTTTTTTTAAGTAGGCTCCACACTGAAATGGGGCCCAACATAGGTCTTGAACTCACGATCTTGAGCTGAAATCAAGAGTCAGATGCTTAACCAACTGAGTCCCCCAGATGCCCCCAAATCACATATTGATTTCTTAATCTCCTTCAGGCTGAAACAAATCCTTAGCTTTTATCTTGACATCAGCTTCTTGAAGAATCTAGACTGGTACCTTTGCAGAAAGTCCTTGTCACACAGACAGGAGGGGGCCTTGAGGTAACTTGGGGTAACTTGGGGCACCTGGGTGGCTCAGTGGGTTAAGCCTCTGCCTTCAGCTCGGGTCATGATCTTAGGGTCCTGGGATCGAGCCCCACATCGGGCTCTCTGCTCAGCAGGGAGCCTGCTTTCCCCCCTCTCTCTGCCTGCCTCTCTGCCTACTTGTGATCTCTTTCTGTCAAATAAATAAATAAAATCTTTAAAAAAAACAAAACAAAACAAAACTTGGGGTAACTTGCAGAGGGGACCAGAAGCGATGTGTGGATGTGGGCTATTTGAGGCCAGTACAGTGGCGGGAGAAGCATGAATGGGGACAGGGGAAGAAGTTGGATGGGGGAAGAGCAGTCGGGCCACCAGAATTGGCAGACAGGATGTGGGGTGAAGGGTGGTGGTCAGAGTTCATTTGGCTAGGAGCTCCTGGGTGTCTAGTTTGTGAGAGAGAGGGACAGTGGCGCTGCCCCAGCATGGGGTGATCGGTGTTGGGTATATGGGATTGGAGTGGTGGTGAGGAACATGGAAGCAAAGTTGGCAGAGTTGGAGGCAGGTACGGTTCAGGAGGTAGGCACAGGTGGCCACTGTCAGTGTCTTTGGGAAAACACATCCCTGTTCTGTCTCTGATGACAGTCCCTCTAAGTTCTTGCTTCTCTGCATAAGGAGGAACTGTCCCCATTTCTACTTGTCACTGTCCCTTCACACATGGTCACTGGCTGCTGCTTGTCCCTCAACCCTGTGGCTTGGATGTCCAGATGCTTGGGACTTTTCTTCGGGAGATTCTGACCGGGTTCTCTGCGGCCCTGGTATGTGTGTCCCTGGACCCACAAGGGCCCGTCCCACCTTAACACCCTCTGCTGTGCCCCACAGGCCACTTCAGCCCCCTCACCGGCCCTCAGAGCTACGAAACCCTGGAGGAGCTACTCTCTGCTGCGACCCAGCGCTCCAGGAAGCTGCCCATCAGCTTCATGTCGACGCACAAAATCACCACAGAGACCAGGGTGGTGCCCAGGGACCAGCCCCTCCTGCTCAAGGATGTGGAGGAGTATCATAGGACCTACCGCGCCCGCTGTGTGCTGGACACCGGAACCCAGCACTTCACTCTGTACCTGCCCCTGTCCCAGAGGGGCCCCTTCTGGGAATGGGAGCCTGGCGCCCCTCGGCCCCTCCTCCAGGCCCTGCAGGATCCAACCCTGAGCGACCGCCTCTTCACCTGCCCCACACTCCCTTGGCAGTCCCTGCTCCTGAGGCCCCAGTATGAGATCCAAGCCTTCATGCACAGTGAGTCGCTGGGGCGGATTGTCGGGGGGAGGGTTGACGGGGCGAGAGAGGGGCTCCTGGAAAGCTGCTCTGGTGGAAGTTACCCCAAGTACCAGATCACTTACCCAGTACATACAATATAACAGAATGAAGAGTCCCAGATAGTGGGGCATTACTAAAAGGAGACAGGAAAAATGAGAGAACTTAAGAGTGAGGTCCCACTCTTTATAAAATTAGGCAAAAGTTGGATTATGAACTCGCTAGCAACTAGGATAAAGCAGCAGCTACACAGTAAAACCTTGACCGTTTGCTCAGGAGAAACAGATTTTCCTGCCTCTGGGGAGGAAGGGATTGTTCCTCAAGGCCCCCTCCTGTCTCTGTGACAAGGACACTGGGTGAATCCCTAGCTGTCTCTTCGGCTGTCTGAGGGCAGGCTGGGGGCAGCGTGCTGAGCAGGGCTGGTGAAACAGGTAGAAGCCACTGGGAGGCCAAGCCGGAGCGAAGGTGGAACGGGTGCCCTGGGGCCTCTTCCCTGGGGGACAGAGTTTGAGGACCTCCTGGACCCCGTCACCCGACATCACAGTTACTAACTCAGGACCTATCTGTCCTGTTTCGTCTCTCCCCACCCTGCCTGATTATTTCAAAACATACCCCATGTATCCCATCATTTCTTGTATAAATACTTCAGTGTGTCTTTAAAAAAATAATTTATTAAAGATTTTATTTATTTATTTGATATATATAGAGAGATCACAAGTAGGCAGAGAGGCAGGCAGAGAGAAAGGGGGAAGCAGGCCTCCCTGCTGAGCAGAGAGCCCCATGCAGGGCTCAATCTCAGGACTCTGAGATCATGACCTGAGCCGAAGGCAGAGGCTTAACTCACTGAACCACCCATGTGCTCCTAAAAATAATTTTTTTAAACAGGCACACAATACCCTCATCATACCAAAAAAATTAACAATAATTCCTTATACCACTATTTGGTGTTTGTACTTCCTCTCCTGTCTCCTAAATTGTCCTACAGTATGTTTACAGCAGGATCCAGACAAGACCCACAAGACTGCTGTTGATTTCAGGCCTTTTAAATCTGCTACTCTACAGGGTCACCTTTCTTATTTTTCTTATAATTGATCTTTTGAAGGGACTCGGCTCTTTGTCCTGCAGGCTGTCTCGCATTTGGGTTTTGTTGACAGCGTCCTTGCGGTGGAGCCAGTGGGCATCTGTCTCCTGTATTGGCCTCATGGGACTTGACATCTGGTTGTACTCGAAGCCGTGATTTATTGCAGCAAAAGGACACAAGAGTTGCCTCCTGGTGGAGTCACACAGAAACACGGAGTCCCTCCAGCACTGAACTGTGGCAACACGTGTGAGCTGTTATTTGTCAGAGAACCTCACAGACTCAGTGCCCAGGATTTTTACTGGGGGCTGGTCACGTAGGTCCCCTCTGCTTAGCATGCACCCCAATTCTTGACCTTAGTCAGAGAGCATCCCTGACTGTACAGGCTAAGGACAGGGAACCACCCCCCGCAGTAAGAGGATGGTGGGAACACACACTAAACCATGTCCCCAGACACCAGCTGAGGACCAGCCTTGTAGGCAGGCTTTTCTAGGGATAAAAGCCTCAGGCCAGCTGTTGGCTCTTTGCCACACATCTGTAGAGGTTTGACCAGACCCAGGAGGCAGTTCTCATGGCTGCAGGAAGTGTGGGGCAAGGAGTGCACCCGCCTCCCCCGCCCGGGTCTGTGTTTGTCCCCAGCCTAACTTGCAGCACTAGCCTTGGTGTCATCAGATGCAAAGCATGGGCCGGCATCTGTGATGTGAGTGGCTGTTGCAATAGTGATTTGAGTCCTAGGGCTCCTTCTTCATCTGGTAGTCAGGAAACTAAAAAAACTAAAGAGCAACTCCCCGCTGCCACCACCCCAGCTCTGGTTCACTTGCATGAGAAACGCGGGACATTGTGTTTATATAAGTCAGGGTCCCGGGGTACCATTCTCCCTCTGCTCTGGCAGACCTGGCCAGGTTCTGCCTGGCTCTCAAGCCCTGCTCTGCACGCTGCCTCCAGCCTATAGGGAGGAACGTCCTAAGAGATGAGCCTATACTTTGTTTACTAGTTCGTTTTGGTTTTGTTTTGTTTTTTAAAGATTTATTAGAGAGAGAGAGAGAGAGTGCTTGTTGGGGAGGGATGGGAGGGGAGGGAGAGACTCTCCAGCAGGCTTGCTGAGTGCAGAGCCTCGGGGCTCAGTCTCACATCCCTGGGATCTTGGCCTGAGCTGAAACCGAAAGAAAATTTGACACTTAACTGAGGGAGCCACCCAGGGGCCCGTTTCCTAGTTGTGGGTTTTTTTTTTTTTTTTAAGATTTTATTTATTTATTTGACAGACAGAGATCACAAGTAGGCAGAGAGAGAGGGGGAAGCAGGTTCCCCACTGAGCAGAGAGCCCGATGCGGGGCTCGATCCCAGGACCCTGGGATCATGACCCGAGCCAAAGGCAGAGGCTTTAACCCACTGAGCCACCCAGGAGCACCCCTCCCCGCACTGTTTCCTAGTTTTTAAAATGAGTTGGCTCCCTAGCATTCTTCAAGGATGATTATTTAGGGTGTTTTTTGTTTGTTTGTTTGTTTTAAATCATCATTATGAACTCACAGATTTTCAGTGAACTCAGTATTTTCAGTGTTCCGATCTGCTGGCATCATTATTGGTGCTCACCTTATCTCAGCCTCGGCCCAGGGGAGCCTTTTGACACACCTGCAATGGTCTCGAATACATTTTTCTTGCTTTCTGGTTTAAGTGGTTCCAGACTGTGGCACGTTTCCACTCCAGGAAGTTATCTCATTCCCAGGGAGCCCTGGTGTCTTGTGGGAAATAGCACTCAGAGAGCACGGCCTGGGGGACCAGGGCTTTGAATGGTGGGTCCAGCGTCTGCCCTGGTGATGAGACAGTTCTGGGAATTCATAAAGTCCTTCGAAGAAGAAAACCAGAACTGTAGAATGAACCCCCTGTGGCTACCTCCCAGCTTCAACCAGACTTTGGCTCGCCCCGCACAGAGCAAAAATCCCAGCACTGTGGCCTGAGGCTTGTCCCCACCTGAGCCTCAGTTTCTCCCTCTGTGAGGGGGGAGGTTGTTCCTCCCTTGTCTCCCATATGGCTCACACATAAGGGACATTCGCTTACAGAGCCGCCTCTTGCATTTATAAACCTGGTACTCACTGATGTCCAGAGAGGAAACAAGTCGCCAAGGTCATTAGCCAGTGTTTTTTATTTTTATTTTTATTCAAGATTCAGGGGCACCTGGGTGGCTCAGTGTATTGAGCCTCTGCCTTTGGCTCAGGTCATGATCTCAGGGTCCTGGCATTGATCCCCACATCAAGCTCTCTGCTCGGAAGGGAGCCTGCTTCCCTCTCTTTCTCTGCCTCTCTACCTACTTGTGATTGCTCTCTGTCAAATAAATAAATAAAGTATTTTTTAAAAATAAAATAAAGATTCATTCACTTATTTTAGAGAGAGAGAGAAAGTGCACAAGTGAGAGGGGCGGAGGGAGAGGGAGAGAGAGAATCCCAAGCAGACTCGCCTCTGAGTGAGGAACCGGACTTGGGGCTTGATCACATGACCCTGAGATCACCACCTGCGTAGAAACCAAGAATCGGAAGCTCAACCAAATGAGCCATTTAGGAGCCCCAACCGGTGTTTTTCTTAGTTTTAATTTTAGTTTTAATTTATTTATTTATTTTTAAGGAGAGAGAGAACGTGCATGAATGGGGTGGGGCGTTCTTAAGCAGGCTCCACACGCCGCCCGGAGCTGGACTTGGGGCACAATCTCACAACCCTGAGCTCATGTCGTGAGCCGAAATCAAGAGTTGGACATTTAACCGACTGAGCCACCCAGGCGCCCCTCTTGATGTGGTTTTATCTCTTTATTTAAAATGCAGAAAGGAGGAACTCCTGGGTGGCTCAGTTGGTTAAATGTCTGCCTTCAGCTCAGGTCATGATCCCAGTGTCCTGGGATCGAGTGCTGCACAGGGAGCCTCCTTCTGCCTGCCACTCCCCTTGCTTTTGTGTGCATTTGCGCATGCTCTCTCTCTCTCTCTGACAAATAAATAAATAAATAAAACCTTAACACACACACACACACACACACGCAGAAAGGATTTGGCAAGGTAGCTTATAAAATTACATTGAAGGGGCGCCTGGGTGGCTCAGTGGGTTAAGCCTCTGCCTTCGGCTCAGGTCCTGGGATCGAGCCCTGCTTCGGGCTCTCTGCTCAGCGGGGAGCCTGCTTCTTCCTCTCTCTCTGCCTACTTGTGATCTCTGTCTGTCAAATAAATAAATTTTAAAAATAAAATGAAAATTCCATTCAAAATTCAATTAGAGTTTAAAAAAGTGGTTGGACAAATTAGATAGTTGGTATTATTAATGAACTGTCAAATAATTATTATCTAGATGTAGTAATGGCATTATGGTTATGTTTTTAACTTTATCTCTTCTCTTAGAGATACACACTGAAAGGTCAAGATGACACGTAATTATTCTGATTCAAAATGACCCCCTGGAGGGGAACAGACAGGATATGAATGAAAGAGGGTGGGCTGTGAATTAAATATTGAATTAAATATTGAAGCTAGGAGGTTCACTATACTCTTGTACTTTTGTAAATGTTTAAAAATTCCTGTAATAGGGTCACTTTCATGGCTCAGTGGGTTAAAGCCTCTGCCTTCAGCTCAGGTCATGATCCCGGGGTCCTGGGATTGAGCCCCGCCCCGCATCAGGCTCTCTGCTCAACGGGGAGCCTGCTTCCTTTTCTCTCTCTGCTTGTTGGTCTGCCTGCTTGTGATATCTCTCTCCGTCAAATAAATAAATTAAATTAAAAAACAATTCCTATAATAGCTTTCGAACAGAGGTTAAGGAAAGGAGTGAGCAAGAAATCTGATGCCATAGGAAAAGGTTGGCAGAACAGACAGGGAGGAGGTCAGCCAGCTCAGACCTCTTTGCTGGGAGTGCAGGGACACCCCTGGGCTGGTGTGCAGGACACCCCCTGAGCTGACTCCCCTCCCCACAGTGCGCAGGACCGTCGTCAAGATCCCCTCCACCCTGGAGATCGACGTGGAAGACGTCACTGCTTCTTCTCAGCACATCCACTTTATCCGGCCTCTGCTGCTGAGTGAGGCCCTGGCCCGGGGAGGCCCCTTCCCTCTGTCCGCGGAGATCCTGGAGGTCCCAGAGGGGCCCCCCATCTTCCTCAACCCGTGGGCAGGCTTCTTGCAGAAAGGCCAGCGGCTCCGCATCCATGGCCTGGCCTCACCACCCTGGCGGATCCTGGTCTCGACCAAGGGCCGGAAGGTGCCCAGACACTTCCTGGTCTCCGGGGCTTATCAGGGCAAGCTGCGGCGGCGGCCGAGAGAGTTCCTCACGGCCTGTGACCTCCTGGGTGCCCTCCAGCCAGGCCAGCCGCTCCGGGTCGTGGCCACAAAGGACTGTGAGGTCGAAGGGTTAGAGACCCTTAGTCTCACGTCCCTGGCTGTGGGTGACAGGCTGGAGGTGCTGAGGCCCGGCCAGGCCCATGGGGCTGGAGGCCAGGACATAGATGTCTTGGTGTGTCAGCGACTGAGTGACCAGGCCGAGGAGGACGAGGAGGAGGAGGATTATGAAGAGATCGAAAATGAAGACCAGATCCTGCTGCCCCTCTACATCTCTAGTGGTTTCGTGGAGGAGATGAATGATAATCGGCGCTACAGCCTGGGAGACCTGACTGCCCAGTTTTCGCTGCCCTGTGAAGTCAAGGTGGTGGCCAAGGACGGCAGCCAGCCTGCTGACCCTCTGCCCTCCTTCCCAGGCCTGCGGCTGGAGGAGAAGATCATGGAACCCTTCTTGGTGGTCAGCTTCGACTCTAACCCTGACATGTGCTTTGAGCTCCCTCCCCGGTGGCTGGACCTGACTGTCGTGGAGACCGAGCAGCAGCCGGGCCAGCCGACTGGGCCTTCCCTGGTCGCCACCGTGGAGGAGCTGACGGAAGCCTTCTACTATAGGCTCCGGAAGTTACCGGCCTTCCAGAACCAGCCTCCACCACCGCGACCGCCCAAAGGTCAAGGCCTCAGTGGGCAGAAGAAACAAAGCGGCAAGAACAAAAGTGGCCAGGTACCAACCTACCAAAGCGGGTGGGGAGGGGAACCCGCCGGGGTCACTGCGGGTCCTGCCGGTTCCTTGTCCTGCGTCACAGCTCAGTCGTACAGAGCTTACAGTTTCTACGCTCACACGCTGTGCGCCCATCATTCTTACTCAGTTCAGATGTGGGGGGCCTGAGCAGGAGCGTGAGGCTTCACCGTGCTCTCCCCGCTGTCATCCCCTCATTCCGGTTCATCAGCTGTCACCTAAACTGTGTCAGCAGCCTCCAACCCGCGCCCCCCCCCCCAACTGCTGTCAGAATGGCCTCCCAAGCCCTTCCCTGGTCACCAATGGGCCTCGGCCCTGTCCTCTGAGCCTTCTGAGCCTCCAGGGAGGGTCATTTATAAGCTGACGTCAATCTCCCCCCGCCAGACCCCTCTTCCACCACCCACTCCGATCCGCACTCAGCCGCTGAGAAGCTCCCACAGCTTCTCAGTGTGCCGTGATCCCTGCCTCAGCACTTTAACACGTGCTGGGCCTTTTGCCAGAATGTGCTTCTTCCTTTCAGTGGGGAAGGCTCTGCTCAGGCTTCCTCTGGAGGTGACAGCCCTCCCCCTTCTGTGTTCACCCTGCCCTGTGGTATGTGGCCTGGTGCGGGTGGGACAACACCTAGTTTCCAGTGTGCCGTGAGGGGTCTGAGGACAGGGACCCCACCTGCTTGCAGTGGGCAGACAGCGTCGGTGCGGGCTGAACTGACCCAAACCAAGTCCCAGGGATGGAGAAAGAAGCAGGGACAGAAGCAGAAAGACCTGCTTATGGCCCAGTTCCCTCGCTCTGTGGCCTCTGTTCTCCCATTTTCTCTCAGTGTCCCCGGGGATAAGGTCAGTGCTGACTTCTTAGCCGCGGCCTGCTGGGTGTCTTCTCCGTGGCGGACACTGCCCGCGCCTCACCCTGCACGGCTCTCCTGATGTCCCTGCAAGGTGGGCACCGAGAGATGGCTCTTTCTACAGTGGAGCAAACAAGAGGCACAGAGAGGGAGATGAGCCACCCTGAGGTCACACAGCTAGCAAACAGGCGACCTGGGGTTTGACGCTGGGTCCGACCGCCCAGCCCGGGCACCTCACCACATCCAAAGCACGTTGTAAAATGTAGCAAGGAAATTGCTGTGGGGAGCTTTGGGGAAACTTGCATTTTGTACTGAGAGGGGAGGCAGGAAGGGCTTGCATCCGTGGAGGCGGGAGGGCAGTTGGTTGCTGACAGAACACAGGCCTGACAGTATGGAAGAGAACGAACACAGCACAGAAAATTGAGACCTCAGGCCCCGCCTTTGCTCCTGTTGGAAGTGACTTGGGGCCCAGTCCCTGCTCACTGCCCTTGATCCTGCAACTTTTCTTCTCGGGGTATCTGTATTCCCCTCGCTGAGCAGGGGCGCTCTCCGAAGCATAGTGTGCTAGAAAAAGCGTGAACTTTTGAGGTCACAGACGTGGTTCTGCATCTGAACCTCGGCCCAGCTTGCGGTCCTGTGTGAGGTATGACATGGATCGCTCTCTCTGAGCTGGTTTCCTCTTGGGTACATTGGGAGCTCAAACAGCTCCTCGGAGGGTCCCCTGAGGAGAAACGAACAGGTGTGCCTGTGGCCTGAGGTGGGAGTTCAACAAAAGTCCTCCTCCTTCTGGGACCCCTCGGGCACTCGGTCTTGAGATTTTGTGACTGCTTGTCGCCCCTTCAGCAGCAGAGGTGAAGGATGCTGACTGAACCTCCCCACCCCGCCCCCGTGGAGAAACTCGGGGCACCCCCATCTCTAGCTCCCAGCCTTTCCATCGCTCATCCTGGCCTGTCTCCCTGGCCAAAGACCATTTCATGTGCTAGAAACAAAAACACTTGGGGTCCCAGGAAGCCCTACCCTGGACAGGAAGTCAAAAGGGGAACAGAGGAAGTGACCTTGGAAGGAAATTATATTTCATGGACCCTGCTGATTTCTGCTTTTTCTCCCACTCAGTCTTGTCAAGTCTCAGAACAGCAGCAAGCTCCTCTGCTCCCCAAAGCCAAGATGAAGACACTGCCACAGGGCGCCACGGACAGCACAAGCATGTACAGCAAGGTTGCTGCCCACAGGAAGGGCCTCAGGCACACTAAGCCCATCACAGATCCAGGTGGGACCCTTTTAACTAACCCTGCTCACCTGCTCACCCTTGTCCTTGCTTTTCCTCTCCTTGCTCTGTTCCTGCTCGTGCCTCCGGCGGTGCTGGCCATCGCTTGGCAAGGCCCTGCCCTTGAGCAGAACCTTCTGCAGTCCTAGTCGGACAGAGAGGCTTTTAAGTTAAAGGATGGGTTTAGGGGCGCCTGGGTGGCTCAGTCGGTTAAGCGTCTGCCTTCAGCTCAGGTTATGGTTCCAGGGTACTGGGATCGAGCCCCGTGTCAGGCTCCCTGCTCGGCAGGGAGTTTGCTTCTCCCTCTGCCCCTCCACCCATTTGTGCTCCCTTCCTCCCTCTCCCTCTCTGATAAATAAATCTTTAAAAAAAGAGAGAGAGAAGGGGTTCCCATTGTTCCTTCCCCAGGGGCTCCGGAGACCTGGCAAGGAACATGAGTTCATCTCCAACAAACTACCCCCCACCCCACCCCGAAGCAGGCAAGGGGAGTATTTATAGTGTTCAGACAGAATAATTTGTAGTTATGGTCTAGCAAGGACCTCAGGAACCTGCTTAAGGCCCAAGATCATCATTGACTTGAACTCTTTTGTAGATGACGATGAACATGATTATGAAGAGATACATGAGAAATTTCAGAATACCCTTTAGATACTGGAGCAGCCCTGCTTCTTACCTGCTGTGTCTCAGGGAGAGGCCAGTCGACCGTTACAAGCCTTTGCAAGACCTCAGACAAGAGCTCACTGAACTCAGACTGTGGACAGGAAATGGCTTCATGGAGACCAACGTGAAAAAGGGTGAACATTGTTCCAGTGTTTTCCTCATGTTCCAGGTTCCTGCCACCGAGGGCTGGCTTTTTTGGGGCCAGTACCTCGCCTTTGCCTCTTTCAGCTCAGAGCTTTGGTGTCTAGAGGAGGCAGCTGGGTTCAGTTCAGTTCTGAGTCCCCAACGCTCGTGTCTCATGAGACACGAGGAAAGGAATCTGAGATCACCAACCTTGATGGTGGTGGTACTGTGTCTCCTGCCTCTCGGTAAAGGGGACTCAACCCGGAACACCCCGCACTGAGAGCCTTTTCTTCTGTTTGCCACCCCCTCGCCCTCTTCCTCTGCCACTGAACCCTAAGCCCCTGAGAGAGCAGGACTAGGTCGCCTGTGAAGGAACATGATAGTTGCATGTGACGATCCAAGATTTTTTTGCTCGAAAACCATAGAATAAAAATGACACGTGGGTGTCTGGAAAAATAGGAACAGATACCATGTAGTAAGGTCTGTGTGCCAGACCCTTTTTAAACATTATCTAAATCCTCAACTCTCTGGATAGACAATGCGCTGATTTTAAAGGTCAGAAAACTAGCCTGAGTGGTCGGGTACTTCAGGAGGGCTGACTAGTCGTGGGCCTGGGTTAGCATCTGGGCTCACTGCCATCTGGGCTGTGGCTGTGAGCAAGTTCTTTTCACCTAAGCTTCAGTTCCTTCATTTGTAAAATACAACTAACAGTTATCTACCTCACAGAATTGTTCTAAGGATCAAATGCGATAATCTTGGTGTAATATCTAGCACAGTGCCTGGCACATAAACACTTAATAAAAATGTTAGCATCGTTCCCACTGACCCAGATAGTGCAGCTGTGTCTGAGGCCTATGTTCTTTCCCCACCCCCACACCGTCTCCCAATCACGGAATCCTTCTGTATCTGGAATATACTGAGCTAGACTGTGGAGACAACATGTGTGGACTGGTTGGAGGGCCTCCCCACCCAGCGTAACCTGGGTCTATGCAGACACTAACCAGCTTCCAAGGTCAGTCCAGGCCTGTTCCTTGCGGTGAGACCACAGGCCTCACTTCCTGGAAGTGGCAGGGTTTTGGTTCCTAGATGGAGGCAGTCATAGAACCAAGCACACCGCAGTCAGCAGAGGACAAGAGATAGATTTAAAGGGAACCAGAGTTTCTGGCTGACATGGGAGTGGAAAGACTGTCAGTCTGGAGCTCCCGGATTTGAGGGAGTGCACCTGAGTGCGTCCTTCCAGGCCTCCTGGCTCCCACACACCAGCAAGCAGTGCTCCAGGTGAGGCCCAAGCAGCTAGTATAAGCTGCGGGCCAGTTCCCAGGCCTGCCTCCAGAGACCAGATTAGCTGCATGGGGGCACCCTGAGGAAGAGCATGCTCTGGGACAAGGAATAAGTATGGATAAAAGTTCCTCCTGGGCACAGGACCCCAAGCGTCAAGCTCAAGTGCAGAATGCCAATAGTTTTCACTTCCACATCTGCATTTAATTGTGGCACCAAATTGAGCAAGATCACAGAAGGGGGCCAGAGAGGGCGACCAACTCCTAGAGAAGGGTGTTTCTGAGTGTCCCGATGCTGCAAGAGCAGCAAGCAATTTCATAGCTAGGAAAGCTGGGCTGAAAAGGAAAACATGCTTGAAAACCACAACTGTGAGTGGCTCATCATAGTGACTTGGGGGTTGGGGCGGGGGGCAGCAGGGACCACAGGCAGACAGTGCCCGTGGGGCACTTTTGTCTTAACTTTGGACTAAGCCACTGGGCAGTGGGGAGGGTGTTAGAGTGGGGCTAGCGGTTCCCCCTGGGCGGTGGTCTCCGAGGCGAGCACACACTCCTGGGAACACACGAGATGTACACTGGGAAACAGAAAAGATTAGTCCATCCCTTCATATTTATTTTTCCTATCTTTTCTCATTTCTATTTTTGAATGTCTTGTGATGTAGCGAACATGCTGACATTGTACCAGGTGTCAACGACTGCTGAATAAATGAACGTGAACTGGAGGCGCTGACTCAAAACTGGATCGAGTTCTCAATCTCCCTCAAATGATTTTTCAAGTTTTTTTTTTAAAGTAATCTCTACACCCAATGTGGGGCTCATGACCCCAAGATTAAGAGTCTCAGGCTCTACAGATTTAGCCAACCAGACACCCCGTCCTCAACAGCGTTTTTTTTTTTTTTTTAAAAGAAAAACATCTATTCAGGGGTGCCTGGGGGGTTCAGTTGGTTAAGCGTCTGACTCCTGATGTTGGCTCATGTGCTGATCTGGAGGTCCTGGGATCAAGCCCTGTATGGGGCTCTGCGCTCAGTGGGGAATCTGCTTGATGATTTCTCTCCCTCTGCCCCTCCCCCTGCTCACACACATGCATGCACACTCCCCCAAATAAATATATCCATCTTTCTTTTTTTTTTTTTTAAAAGATTTTATTTATTTATTTGACCGAGAGAGATCACAAGTAGGCAGAGAGGAAGGCAGAGAGAGAGAGAGAGAGGAGGAAGCAGACTCCCTGCTGAGCAGAGAGCCCGATGTGGGACTCGATACCAGGACTCTGAGATCATGACCTGAGCCGAAGGCAGCGGCTTAACCCACTGAGCCACCCAGGCGCCCTCCATCTTTCTTTTTTAAGGGTTTTATTTATTTGATAGACCAGCGAGAGAGGGAACATAAGCAGGGAGTGGGAGAGGGAGAAACAGGCTTCCCACCAAGCACGGAGCCCAATGCGGGGCTCAATCCCAGGACCCTGGGATTATCACCTGAGCCAAAGGCAGAGGCTTTAACCCACTGAGCCACCCAGGTGCCACTAAATAAATCTTAGACACAAGACAAAAACCCCCATTTATTCTTCCACATCAGATGCTAATTCTTACTGGCTCTTCTCTAGTTAAAGCTGATTAAGTACTACTAGTAACCAAGGAGCCTAATTCCCCACCAGGATACTGTAACCGTCCCTCAGAATAACATACTGTTCAAAATAACTTTAATTAATGAGTTGTGCTGGTCACGCAAGCATGCTTAAAGATGACCTTGAGAAAAGGCATGTACTGGGGCGCCTGGGTGGCTCAGTGGGCTAAAGCCTCTGCCTTTGGCTCAGGTCATGATCCCAGGGTCCTGGGATCGAGCCCCACACTGGGCTCTCTGCTCAGCAGGGAGCCTGCTTCCTCCTCTCTCTCCCTCTGCCTGCCTCTCTGCCTACTTGTGATCTGTCAAATAAATAAATAAAATCTTTAAAAAAAAAAAAAAAGAGAGAGAAAAGACACATACTAGCCACAGGCCTCTGGGGAGAGGATGAAACAGGTCCTTGAAGCCGAGCAGCTGGGAAGGCCGCCTGCTTCCCTTTTTCGTTGTCTCCCCAGAAAGTCTGCTATAAAGCTAATCCCTTCCAGCACGCTTGCTCAACTACAAATCTGTGCTGCCGGACCACACGCCTTACTCTTCTCATTTACCTCTAAGACTTGTGACCAACACGACTCACATTCCTTCCTGTTGACCTGCTAGAACGATGGCTACTGTATAACCTTCTTTTCTTCTTCTTTGTTGCTATTTTGTATCTAATAAACACGGGACTGAGGAGGCAACAGTCCTTCCAGCTGTGGTCCCCTGCTCCCTCTCGCTTACAGCTGGCATGTTTGTGCCTCAGTCCTCTCCCTGCCCCGTTAGGAAAGCGGCAGGATACCTAGAGATTCTCCCCAGAACAAGCTGGCTGTGCTCCTGGGAGGCTTCTGAGAACACGGGCTGTTCCTGCGGTCTTAATAAAGGTGCAAAGAAAATACTGTGTACTTGACATCCCGGTGGGCACGGTCACCCAGAAGGCTGGTGTTTCGTTCTAACGAGGCCTGCCTGTGGTCAGAAGCCACATGGCTGTGGGGCCGTAAAGGCCAGGACGGCGGGGAATTCCGCACGGCTGAGCACTACTCTGTGCTACGGGCAACGTGGGACCAGCACCGCCAGTGACGCTACCTCCTGTTTTGCTCTGTATTCCTAGTGCGTGACCAGTGGGCCGCCACAGTAGGTATTCAACACGTATTTGTTGAATTATTAAGTAGTTTGTAATTGCTGAATCATCTGCTTCAAGATCAAAAGGAAAAAAGGCTTCTACCCAGAATCACTGCTATTGCCTTGCCCGTCTGCGAGTGCCAGTTGGATAACTAGAGATGTCAACTATGCATGAATGTATGCTATCATACATTCCAAATTCAAATCATGCTGTTTTTTAAAAATTTTATTTGACAGAGACACAGTGAGAGAGCGAGAACACAAGCAGGAAGAGTGGGACAGGGTGAAGCAGGCTTCCCACTGAGTAGGGAGCCCGATGTGGGGCTTGATCCCAGCACCCTGGGATCACAACCCGCCGAGCCAAAGGCAGATACCTAACAACTGAGCCACCCAGGGTACCCCTAATGTGTGGTTTTTGTAAAGAGATTTATTTGAGAGCACAAGCAAGCACGCGATGGGGGAAGGGGGGGGAGGACAGAACCCCAAGCCAACTCTGCAGAGCAGAGCCCCATGTGGGGCTTAATCCCCCAACTCTGAGATCATGACCTGAGCCAAAACCACATTAGACACTTAACCAACTGTGCCGAGGCGCCCCTCAAATATATGATTTTTTAACCTGTTTTAAGTCGGTGCCCTTTCTTTCAGAAAATAATCAAGAGTGGACAGACTTGCAGATAAACATCCTGGTTGACTGACTTTTAAGCAACCATCTAGCTCCCTAGATAGGAACTATTCTGTATGTACAGAAACAAAACCCAGACTTGTTCACTTTTAGAAACCAGAGGGTGGGGCATTTTCCATATGGCTGCTGGTAGGTTTCATTCTGAAACACAGTTAAAGTTATAGAATTTGTATTTGCATGTTACACCTCATTAACTTAACTCATAACCAGTTCTTTTATTCAAAACGTAGTTTACGTTCTGGAGTTGTCAAAAACATCTTCGAGGTAGTTTGCTCTCCCGTAAGAAACAGAACTGATTAAGCTGGCCAAAGCCTGTAGGCCTTTAAACGGTCTCATCTTTGATTTTTTAAATAAAGATTTTATTTATTTGAGAGAGAGAGAACGCACACACGAGCACAGCGAGGGGCGAAGGGACAAAGGAGAGGGAGAGGCCGGCTGCCCGCTGAGCAGGACGCCCAACTTGGGGCTTGGTCCCAGGACCCTGGGATCATAACCTGAATAGAAGCCAGGTGCTTAACCACCTGAGCCACACAGGCGCCCTTAATCTCATTTTGAGGTCAAATGGTATATTACCAATTCAGTTACATGACCACATATTTCTAGAGTCAAGATTAAGGTCCACTTTATAACCTCTACCAATGGCAATGCTAGATGCTTTGCAAACATTATTTTACTCAATTTTCCCAACACACCTATGAGGAAAGGATACAGTTGTCTTCATAAATAAGGAAATGGGAGGCCCTCAGAACTGACGTAGCCTGCGCGAGATCCTAACTAAAAGGGGAAAGCCAGGATTTCAAACCCAAATCAAGCTATGCTACACACGTTAGATAAAGTAGTAGTAATACCACCCTAGGAAGAAAAATAACATCTTCACAAATTCTACAACAGAGCTTTTATTATTAAACATACTGATGTACTTATTTGGTACAAAATCGAGCAAACGTCCTTCTCCCCTCTACCCTCATGAGGCCACCACAGAACTTCGTGTTCATAAAAACACACTTTTGGAAGCAGTCATGACAGGTAAAGGAAAGTGCAATTCTGAAAATAACACCATATAACCAACCAAAGGGTGGGAACAAAACCAGGCAGAGTTAGTGGGTTTCTGGGCTAGCTCCCTGCTGAAGGTCCCAGTCCGGCTCATCTTCTCTCCACAGGGAACATTACAGGAGCAGAAACTCCTGCGTATCCTGGAAGTAGTACCACCCAACTCCCTTGGTAGCATGTTTCTTCCATTTCCATCTGTGCTGTTGTAAACAGCTGATCTATTACTTCCTTCATTTTTAAAAGATTTTATCTATTTATCTCAAAGGGAGAGAGAGCATAAGCAGGGGTGGGGCAGAAGGAGAAGCAGACCCCTGCCTGACTTGGGGCTGGGTCCCAGAACCCTGGGATCATGACCTGAGCTGAAGGCAGACGCTTAACAGACTGAGCCACCCAGGCGCCCCAATCTGTAACTTCTTTAAGAAAATCCACCCAGGTTTACATTCTTATCAACTGTCCAAAATTGAGCTTCAAGAAACAAAAATAACCACAAACAAAAAGCCAGAAGAGTAGCAAGTTTCAAAAGGATGCTAAGTGAGATCCTTTCTAGATGAAACCTACTCCCTAGAAGCCAACTGGCCAAACAGATGCACAGTGGGAGAAAACATACTATGAGAACAGGTCCAGCTGGAAAATGCCTCGGGAACTCAATTAGATCCGTTAGTCTGCATCTGTGGATTTAAAATGATCATCGTCCACAGTGGAATAGATGTGTCCCTCGTTGCTGAGAAAATCCACAGCTTGCCTAGAAAAAAACCAAGGGGGAAAAAGGCTCATTTTCAAATTGACAAAGAAGAAAGGAAACGGACTTCTGGATATGGGCAACCACAGATTTTGCTCACTTCCCACTTTCTACCTTAGCTAAGAAGTCACAGCCATTTTGCTCAGAGGGCTCTTCCAGGAAGAGGCAGTAAAACTGCAAAAGTGAGATCATGCACGGAGACACTGATTATTAAAGCTGCCTTGGACCCTTCTCCCAGACTATTGTAAAGGCAAGAAAATAGAGCCAAAATCAAATGCCAGGCTAAGCAAATGAAAATGATAATCGAAAAATGCAGTCCTGGGTGCCTGGGTAGCTCAGTGGGTAAGCCTCTGCCTTCGTTCGGCTCAGGTCATGATCTCAGGGTCCTGGGATCGGGCTCTCTGCTTGTCTGGGAGCCTGCTTCCTCCTCTCTCTCTGCCTCTCTGCCTCCTTCTGATCTCTCTGTCAAATAAATAAATAAAATCTTAAAAAATAATAAAATAACTTGCACATGAAACTCCTAGCATAAACAGCCATTTTTCAAAGTTCCTTCTCCCTACCCACCCACCAACCCTCTGGGAAGCCAAGCTGCAGGACATTAAGAAAGGTTTTTTCCAGAAATGGGAGGACGCCTTCAAACCCTTTGAGACCCTCAAGATCAGTGTAACTTATATATATATTTTTTTAAGATTTTATTTATTTATTTGACAGACAGAGATCCCAAGTAGGCACAGAGGCAGGCAGAAAGAGAGAGGAGAAAGCAGGCTCCCTGCCGAGCAGGAAGCCCGATGCGGGGCTCCATCCCAGGACCCTGGGATCATGACCTGAGCTGAAGGCAGAGGCTTAACCCACTGAGCCACCCAGGTCCCCCGAGTATAACATATTTAATAATGTTTGTTAACAGTAACTGTTTTCTAACTACTACTAAAATGTTTACTAACAGTAATAGAGCAACTACTATGTGACAGTGGTTTTTTTTGTTTTGTTTTGTTTTAAGATTTTATTTATTTATTTGACACAGATGGAGAGAGATCACAAGTAGGCAGAGAGACAAGCAGAGGGAGAGGAGGAAGCAGGCTCCCTGCCGAGCAGAGAGCCACCCAGGCGCCCCATTGTGACAGTGCTTCTATACCTATTCATCACTGGAACTCTGAGATAGGAATTAACTTCTTCATTTTATAAAATAGGAAATGAAATTATACCTAAGCCTTTCTTTTCTATGTAAAACTAGAATATCAACAGATTTACAGTAATAAGTAACTATCAAAGGCACCAAAGTACTCAGCTTGTTTGATTGGTTCATCGGAATCAGGAAGCAGCTTGTCTAACATGGAATCAGAAGGATGCTGGAAGGACTGATAGTTTCAGGTCCAGAGGGCCAAATGCACATCTCCACAGTGGAAAGATTAACACCAATGGGCCCATACGTCTGAGGACCGGAGCTAAGGCTCTTACTCCTCCAAATGGAATTCCACAAGAGGTCAAATTTTATCCAGTCAATTCTGCTCAAAATTATATCCCCTGTACATAATGGGAATCACTATTTGTTAAATAACAAGTGAATCAGTGATGTGATGGGTAGCGTCACCTTTGTGAGTCCTTTTTCTATCTTTCCATGACGGAACAACTCCCCTTCTGTCAAAGAGATGGCAGCTAACAGTTTTATTTTTATGTGTAATAACTTCTCATTACAAGGAAACCCTGGTGAGGTAAAATGGGTACAATTCTGGAGCCCCAGCTGATGGGAACCAAATACTTACTTTATTGAGGCTACAGTCATGTGTTGGAGCTGGTTCTTGAGATCCTGAAAGTTCAATCCTTCAGGTCTTGGACAAGCCTTAATCAAATTCAGCACCTGAAGATTCAAAGGAGAAAGAGTTTAGCAACTACTCTAAATCAACTCCTTTATGTAAACCCGAGACCTTTGATAAGAAAGAAAGGAGTCAGGTCCTTAGACAGCCTTAGACTCATCAAGGAAGTAACAAATTTAAGACGGTCTGTGTCTTGGATTTCTGGAGACACTCAGTGTTTACCTGGTTTTGAGCCACAGTGAGGCCATTTGCTGGTATGGAGCTATTCCCACCAAAGATCCCTGTTTCACCCATTCCTGGATTGCTCATAGGTGCTCTTCCTGCTGGGGGCTGCATTAAGAAAGAAGTTCACAGCATTAGAAAATTTACCAATTTAAATACAGTCCTTGTATTGTGTTATAGCGTGTCAGTAAGCAGCTCACAAAAATAATTTAAGTGGTTTTCCCAATAACAATTGCTTACACTGGAAGGAACAGCTATCATCATTAAAGAGTCTTTCCAAGGAAGATAAAGTGATTCTCTGAAGCACATAATATTATCCAGAAAGGTACCTCCTAGCTCCTTCTTGTTTTTGTGCTGTTGAGGGGAACCAGAGGAAAAACAGCACCGAAAAGAAAATTACCTGGAGATCTACTATAATGGTATATATCCTTGGTGCTTTATTATTCAAACATACACTTGGCTCACTCATTTATTTATTTTGGGGAATGCCTTACCGTGGTCCTGATTTTATTACTATTAAAAACGTTTATTATTGAAGTATAATTGACACACAGCATTATATATGTTAGTTTCAGGTGTACAACATAGTGATTTGACAGTTCTATAAATTATCAGATGCTCACCATGGTAAGGGTTCACCCATTTCACTCACCCTGCCCTCCCCAATTCAAGCATTTACTGTCACCTAGGCATGAGGCATTATGAGAGGGAAAAAAAAAAACCAGTTCCCATCACTCTCTGTTCTTCTTTTTAATAACAACAGATTATAATTCCTGTTTCCATTTTCTTTCTTCTCAGTCACTCCCCAGCCCACTATATTTGCACTCTTACTGAATATACCTTGGAAACTGTTCTCACTGAAGTCACCAATGACTTTTCAACCAATATACCCAACAGTCCCTTTCGGTCCTAATAGTACCTCTCAGAAAGACACGCTGACCACACTCCTCTTGAAATGTACCCACCTCTCCCTAGGTTTCTGGATGGAAAGTTCTTCTGGTTCTCCACTTACTTCTCAAACTCTACTTTCTCAGCATCCCTCACCAACCTTTCTCTCTACCTATCCCCCAAAAGGCTGACAGATTCCCCAGGATTCCACCCCAGACCTCCTCCTGGGCCACAAATTCTTGTTCCCAGCTATGGACTGGATACACCCACCTCGTGCTCTCATGAAGTTAAGATTAGATTGTTAAGTTAAGTTAAGATTGTGCTCTCTCTGAAGTTAAGATTATGACCTTCCCTAAACCTGCTTGCCCTGCTCTATCCCACCTCAGTGAGTAAAGCTAACCTAATTCTGTAGACTTCAGTCCTGAGTCCATTCACTCACTTCCCAGTCTGTCACCACAGCCTATCACACAAGTTCAGTGTAGCTCAAGTCCATCCTCGTCACCCTGGCCTCCCGAGGGCATCTCAGCCACTAGTCTCTCCTACTCTAGTCAACTCCTGTCTTTGTGTCAGATAACAACTTCAGGTAACAGTAACAGCTTCAGATCCTGTCCCTCCTGTGTCGGAAAGCTTTCAGGTGGCTCCCCCTGCCTGTGAAAATAATATACACCTAGACAGTCAAGACCCACCACAGATGTCAAGATCTCTAGTTTACTCGTGACTGCTCCTTCCCGACACACTTTACTCCCCCAGCTGCACCTGGACTTCTTTTTTTTTTTTTAAGATTTTATTTATTTTATTTGACAGAGATCACAAGTAGGCAGAGAGGCAGGCAGATAGAGAGGGAGGAGGAAGCAGGCTCCCTGCTCAGCAGAGAGCCTGATGCGGGGCTCAATCCCAGGACCCTGGGATCATGACCTGGGCCGAAGGCAGAGGCTTTAACCCACTGAGCCACCCAGGCGCTCCTGCACCTGGACTTCTTGCCTCTGCCCTGACCATGTTGTTCCCTGTCTGGAATGCTCCTCCCCTCATCTGCCTGGTAAACACTGACTTCCCATCTGGCAAAGCCCAACTTAATGGCTACTGCCTTTGCAAAGCTGTCCAACATGCCCCAAGCCAAGTCAGCCAAGTTCTTCCTCCTCAGCTCTCAGACATTTGGCCCATTCCCTCTCACAGCAGCCAGCACACTGTTTGCCTGGCACTTTCTGCCACAAGCCCCTCCATTTTCACAGTGCCTGGTGCAACCTGTGCTCAATGTTTTATCCACTGAACTGAATAAATAAGGATGATAGAATGTCAAATGTGTTAACTACCCAAAACAGATATAAAAGCACTGTGGAAACTTGTTAGGAGAAATCCCATCGAGTGAAGAGATGCATTCATTCAATAAATGCTCATTAAATGCCTACTGCTTTGAGGTAAAAAATAAAAACCAGTCATGGTCTCTTGTTTTCAAGCTAGATACCTTCACGCTGCCTGCTGGTAAAACAGAAGTCTTACATCTTAGGATCCAGTAATACTGAACTGAAGGCTAGTTCTTACCCAAATACTCTGCTGAAAGGGCCTCGGGTCCTGCTTCAGGTAACCCCACACCTCACGAATCTTTCAGGACTTGGTTTAGGCATCACCTCCTTCAAGGCGTCTCCCTTGATGTCCAGGTCAGGATGGGAAACACTTTGCTGTGGTTCCACGGTACCCTGTGCTTGCCACTTATCCTGCCTTCACTGCCGAGGCGATCTGAATCTCCACTGCTCAAATACGAACTCTTTGCAGGAAAGAGTGTTTTATTTACTCCTCAATGTAACTGTGTTTGTGCCCGGTTTCCACTCCCTCATCATCCATTCTCACTTTATAAATCACTTTTATGAAATATGTGATCCATACACATATATGTCATTAACTATGGCAATAAAATAAACATTCTAAACTTTCTACCTAGTTCTATTCTTTTTCTTTTTTTTTTAAAGATTATTTATTACTTATTTGACAGAGAGAGTGTCACAGTGAGAGAGGGAATGCAAGCAGGAGGAGTAGGAGAGGGAGAAGCAGGATTCCCACTAAGCAGAGAGCCCAACGTGGGGCTCTATCCCAGGACCCCAGGATCATGACCTGAGCCAAAGGCAGACGCTTAACAACTGAGCCACCCAGGTGCCCCAAATTCTGTTCTTTTTAACCCACTTCCCACATCCTCTACCGAATCCTCCCTTGTGAAGATCCAGGTTTCCAAATCCAGTGGCAGATGTCTCTTATCACCTGCCTTGACTTCAAGCCGCATTCTACAGTTGATCACCACCCCCTCCTTCCTAAAATAGTCTTTTCAGAATATTCTACAGAATGACATTTCCTGGTTTCCTCCTGCCTAACTGGTAATTTTTTTTTTTACTTCCACTGGCTTCTGTTCTACTCAGACTTCTAAAGGTTAGTGTGTCCCAGAGCTCAGGTCTCTGACCTCTTAACTCCCCGGTTATTTCATCTTATCCGAGGCGTTAAATATCACCTACGCGATGACTCCCGAATTTCCACCTTTAGCCCCGACCTCTCCCTTGGATCCCCCTCTACATATTCAACCATCCATTCTGTTCTCCACTTGGGTATCTACCTGGCACCTCACCACTTGGCAAGTCCCAACAGAACTCTGGATTTTACCCTCCAAATGTGTTAGCTTCACTTAGTTGCTCAAGCCCCAAAGTCATTTTTGAATCCTTCCTCTTTATATCCTATATGTAACCCACCAACGAGTCCTGTCAGCTCTACCTTCAAATTACATCAGCCAACCACTCCTTACCCCAGCTGCTGCTACCATTCCTAGATTAATTCTGCGGCTATTCCTGGTGCCTCATCATCTACGCTCCATACAGCAGCCCAGCCCAGGTGAATTTCTTAAAAGACATATCAGACCATGTCACTCCCTCATTGAAACCTTCTAAGGGCCTAGAATAATGATTGGTACACATCAGGCTCAATAAATATTTCTCAAAGGAACGAATAAATGAATGGATTTCTTTGTATCCCCAGTGCTTACCAAATTGGCACAGAACAGGATGCAATAGCATCCTTAGTGGCTCAGGGGTTTTCTACACTTTCCTACTCTGTAACCAATAATCCTTCACCTGGGCACCAGAAATCATCTAAGGACTTTTTTTTGCCTTTTTTTTTTTTTTTTAAAGTGGGCTCCACATGCAACATGGGGCTTGAACTCACAGTCCGGAGATCAAGAGTGACATGCTCTACCATATCAACTGAGCCAGCCAGGCACCCCAATCTAAGGACATTCTAATAGAAGAATAAACCCTCTGTGTGGCCCTAGATGGACTGGTCAAAAGGAATTTACATGGTAGAAAATAATGTTGAAAATTTTCAATATGAAGCAGGGAAGATAACTTCAGGGACAAAATAATGGTGCATAATTTTTCCTATTTAGCCAACAGGTTAGAAGAAAAGCAGTAAAATGCTGTCCATGTTGGGATATTTCTCTGAATACAATCCTGGAGCCAAGCATTCAGCCTACAGTTAGTTACGTGTCTACACGTAAAGGCTGTTTTAGGCTTCGGCCTTCCAAGTCAGTGGGGTTAGAGGAACTTGGAATTCTGAGAGAAAAAGGAGTGCTTCCTCTGGAATAAAATAACATGGCAAAGCTCATGAAGAAAATGCTCTGAGGACTGAGTGAGGCCTTTCTTCTGGCTCAACCTTCAAAAAAATCGAAGGTTTTTCTCAACCATCAAGAAAATCGAAGCCAGAGCACAGAAGCTGTCTATGTTTTTCCAGAGAAGAGAAAAAATTCCGAGAGTAGAGTTGCTCACCTGGCTGTTAGATTTGCTTAGGATCATGTGTGCATTGACAACTTCCAGAATGTGGGTGGTGAACTCATTCATATCCTCCAGAGGCATGATCTTAAAGGCTACAAGGCTTTTTTTGTTCTAATAAAATAAAGGGAAAAACGTGAATAAAGGACAAGCACATTCAAAGCAACCTTAGGTCAAAAACACTATGGCACTTGTCTTGGTTATGATATTCTGCCAATATGGAAAAAATGTGTTATATACTTAAAATTTTTAACTCAAGGTCAATCCTAATATAGTCATTCATAGGAGGAAAAAACAAAACCAGCTCAGAGTTGTTAAAAAACTTGCCCAAGGTTTACACAACCGAGCAGAGTAGTCTCCTGACTCTAAATCCGGTGTCCTCCTTTTTTACCCCTTAGTGGATGCCGTGGATGGCAATTATAGGCAGGGATCCTGTTCTTTCTCTACCATTCTATTAGTTGTGTGTGTGTGTTTTTAAAGATTTTATTTTTAAGTGATTTTTCCACTGAACGTGGGGCTTGAACTCAACATGGAAATCAAGAGTTGCATGCTCTTCTGACTGAGTCAGCCAGGCACCCCTCTGTGAGTTTTATATTAAGCTAAAAACCCGTTATTTCTCTTCGAAGAGAATAATGAAGTAATTTCAATCTAATTCCCACTTAACAGAAAGACTTGGTTTAATCTTAAGTATCCTAAACTCAGGCATGAGTCCAGAAACTGCTTCATGCAAATATAACTTAACTATCATTTTTTCTTGCTTCACCTGAAAAGATCTCAGATGGCCAGCCACTTTCACATATGTCTCTGGAGGAACCACTGTGTTTTCACTGCTGGCATCCTAAAAGAAAAAAACATATCACATGAAGGTTTTAGGGATGTTGGTAAAACTTTAAAACTGATAAAAAAAAAACAAAATAACCTGCTGAATTATGTACAGAAAGACAGCATTAAAAAGTAAGAGTGCGGGGTGCCTGGGTGGCTCAGTGGGTAAAAAGCCTCTGCCTTCGGCTCAGGTCATGATCCCAGGGTCCTCGGATTGAGCCCCGCATCGGGCTCTCTGCTCAGCAGGGAGCCTGCTTCCTCCTCTCTCTTTGCCTGCCTCTTTGCCTACTTGTGATTTCTGTCTGTCAAAATAAATAAACAAAATCTTAAAAAAAAAAAAAAAAAGTAAGAGTGCTAACGGATCCTCATGTGGCACTAACTAGTTTGCATGCTTTTTAGAATTTACCCTTTTAGAATATCAGGCACTAGAATAAAAAGACCTCTAATAATAATTGCCAGTTCCAAAGCTCTATGTCACATACATCATCAAAAAAGCAAACAAGTGGGCGCATGGGTGGCTCAGACAGTTAAGCATCTACCTTTGGCTTGGGTCATGATCCCAGAGTTCTGGGATCGAGTCCCATATCTGGCTCCCTGCTCGGCGGGAGTCTGGTTCTCCCTATCCCTCTGCCTGCTGCTCCCCTTTGCTTGTGCGTTCTCTCCCTCTGACAAATAAATAACGCCCCCCCCACCAAAAAAGCAAACAAGTATGCACTCTTATTCACTGCTGTTGGGCACAAAATTTTCCAGTGGATCTACTTATCAGCACAGTAATTCAACATTTAGGATTTTAAGGAAATAATTAAGAAACTGCATTAAGATTTAGATGCATTTATTTATTTATTTTTAAAGATTTTATTTGTTAGAGAGAGGGAGTGTACACACCGAAGCAAGGGGAGGGGCAGAGGGCAAAGCAGGCTCCCCGCTGCACAGGGATCCCAATGCAGGGCTCAATCCTAGGACCCTGAGATCATGACCTGCCTCCGGGCAGATGCTTAACTGACTGAGCCACCCAGGTGCCCCAAGATTTACCTTTAAATGCAGCTCTTGATCTGAGGGTCTTGAGTTTGAACCCCACAGTGGGTGTAGAGATTACTTAAGTAAATAAAAATTTTTAAAAAATTTAACCTTCTGTATATTCATATGGCATAACCTAAAATACTAAAAAACTGAAAACAACCTAAATAACCAACAAGTCATGCACTCATACAATGGGATACTTCACACCATTGAAACTCATAATGTAGATTTTGCTTTATTGTCAGAGAAGACCAGTTGTGGTGGCACGTGGGAAAAAAAGCTGATTTCCCCTGTGGAGGAAAAGACACACCAGAATGCTAACAATGGTTAACTAGGATAATTATGGCTAATTTTAACATGTCTTTTTGAGTTTTCTAATAAATGGTTTATAACAAATATGTATTAACTAAGTCTTAAAGTTCTTTTCTGATCATAAAATGTTTAAGTATAGGGGCGCCTGGGTGGCTCAGTTGTTAAGCATCTGCCTTCAGCTCAGGTCATGATCTTGTGGTCCTGGGATTGAGCCCCGTGTTGGGCTCCCTGCTTAGCGGAGAGTCTGCCTCTCCCTTTGCCCCTCCCCTGCCATGCTCTCTTTCTCTCAAATAAATAAATAAAATCTTAAAAAAAAAAAAAGTTTAAGTACAAGGGCGCCTGGCTGGCTCAGTCGGGAGCATGCTGCTCTCGATCTCGGGGTTGTAAGTTCAAGCCCCATGTTGGGTGTAGAAATTACTTAAAAATAAAACCTTAAATAAAAAAATATATGTTCAAATATATATTTAATTATATATCATCTTATCCTTTATGTAAGACTGCATACATCTCTACGTACAGATATACAGACAAAAATGTATGAAAAGATATTTACCAAAACCTGTTAGAGCAATTAATTGTCCCCTCTAGAATGTGGGATTTCAGGAGACTTTAAATGTTTTATAAGTAAGCATGGTACATGTTGTTTGCTCATGTAGCATTAGGCATTATAGTATCTACCTCCCCACTTGATGTCAAGGATAGGGTCTTTCTCATTCTTTGTATACAAGGGACCAAGCACAGTCTGGTTCAAAATTGGTACTCCAATAATAATTATTGAATGAATTATTCCATATTTTTCCAAGAAGCAAAAATTAAAGAATGCAGAACTACCTAGTTATTTCTCTATAGACAACTTGTGGTTTTTTAAGAGAAAATAGTGTACAAAGTATTTATGATCTAAATTTTCTATAATGAATGTATTTTTAAACTATAAAAAACCAGGGTGCCTGGGTGGTACAGTGGGTTAAGCCTGCCTTTGGCTCAGGTCATTATCTCAGAGTCCTGGGATCAAACCCCACAACCGGCTCTCTGCTCAGTGGGGAGCCTGCTTCCCTCTCTCTCTCTCTGCCTGCCTCTCTGCCTACTTGTGATCTCTGTCTGTCAAATAAATAAATAAAATATTAAAAAATATATATATAAAAAACCAAGAGGTCTTTTACACAATTAAAAATAAAAAGGATAAAAAATATAGTTTTCCTTTTAGTTTATCTCCATGTTTACACAGATACTCACATATTTTTGCTTTACAAAAATGGGGTCATACCACGTATACCATCGTGTAATATGCTCTTTTCCTCTCAAGTTTATGGTAAACACTTCATGACAGTTACACATTTCTGTATCACCTATTATATATCATAAATATACCACGGTTTAGTAAGGCCCTATTGCTTGCATTTTGAAACTGTTTTTTAAAAATAATTATTGTTGGGGCGCCTGGGTGGCTCAGTGGGTTAAAGCCTCTGCCTTCAGCTCAGGTCATGATCTCAGGGTCCTGGGATTGAGCCCTGCATTGGGCTCCCGGCTCAGCGGCACTCCTGCCTCCTCCTCTCTCCCTGCCTCTCTGCCTACTTGTGATCTGTCAAATAAATAAATAAATAAAATATTTACAAAAAGAATAAAAATAATTATTGTTTTTAAAAGATTTGAGAGTTTGAGGGGCGCCTGGGTGGCTCAGTGGGTTGAGCCTTCGGCTTAGGTCATGATCTCAGGGTCCTGGGATCAAGTCCCGCATTGGGCTCTCTGCTCAGCAGGGAGCCTGCTTCCCTCTCTCTCTCTCTACCTGCCTCTCCATCTACTTGTGATTTCTCTCTGTCAAATAAATAAATAAAATCTTTAGAAAAATAAATAAATAAATAAATAAATAAATAAATGAAAGATTTGAGAGTTTGAGAGAGAGAGAAAGAACACAAGGAGCGGGGCACAAGGAGAAGTACACTCCCCACTGAGAAGGGAGTCTGATATGGGGCTTGATCTCAGCACTGCAGGACCATGACCTAAGCCAAAAGCAGAAAATTAACCAACTGAGCCACCTGGGCGCCCCTGAAACTGTTTTTTTAGTTTTTTTTTTTTTTTTAAGATTTTAGTTATTTATTTGACAGACAGAGATCACAAGAAGGCAGAGAGGCAGGCAGAGAGAGAGGTGGAAGCAGGCTCCCTGCTGAGCAGAGAGCCCGATGCAGGCCTTGATCCCAGGACCCTGGGATCATGACCTGAGCCAAAGGCAGAGGCTTTAACCCACTGAGCCACCCAGGCACACTTTTTTTTTAAGGATTTATTTGCGAGAGAAAGTGTACTCAAGTGGGAGAAGGGCAAATGGAGAGGGTGAGGGAAGCAGACTCCCTGCTGAGTGCAGAGCACTACTCATCGCTCAAACTCACAACCCTCAGATCAAGACCTAAGACTAAACAAAGAGTCTAACATTTAACCAACCGAGCCACCCAGGCACCCCTGAAACTGTTTTTAATTTTTCATTATTATAAACAATGCTATGATCAACAATCTTACAACTGAATCTTTGCACACATCTTTTATTATTATTATTTTTTAAAGTTTGTATTTATTTGCCAGAGAGCACAAGCAGGGGCAGCAGCAGGCAGAGGGAGAAGCAGGCTCCCCGCTGAGCAAGGAGCCTGATGTGGGACTCGATCCCAGGACCCTAAGATCATGACCTGAGCTGAAGGCAGATACTTAACCAACTGAGCCACTTAGGTGTCCCTTTGCACACATCTTATTATCTTATTTCCTTAACGTAACCTCTGGCAGGGGAGAGCTATATCAACATTCTTATGACGGATGATTTTGATCATTAGCTGATTTTTGAGGTAGCTTATATCAATTTATACTCAAACCATCAAGGTAGGATGGCATCCAATTCCCTTGACAAACATGACAAATCATTCAACAAGTATTTAGTTAAGTCCCTGCTAAGTGCTAGAGGCACTGTGGTAGCTACTACTTTTATTTATTTATTTATTTATTATTTTTTTTTTTTTTAAAGATTTTATTCATTTATTTGACAGACAGAGATCACAAGCAGCAGAGAGGCAGGCAGAGAGAGAGGAGGAAGCAGGCTCCCTTCCAAGCAGAGAGCCCGATACGGGACTCGACCATGACCTGAGCTGAAGGCAGACACTCAACCTACCGAGCTACCCAGGCGCCCCTGATAGCTACTACTCTTATCAGAAGTGGACACTGCCATTCTTTTTTTTTTTTTCCTATGCTAATTTAATAAATTAAAAAAGGCAGGGTGCCTGGGTGGCTCAATCGGTTAAGTGTCTCACTCTTGATTTAGTCTCGGGTCATGATCGCAGAGTCGAGAGAGTGAGCCCTGCGTGGAGCCTGCTTAAGACTCTCGCTCTCCTTCTGCCTCTGTCCCACCACCCCTTCCTTCTCTAAACATACAAAAACAAAACAAAACCCTGTTTTCACAGAGTTTATATTCTAGTGTGTCCTGTCACTTGCCTTTTAACTTTGCTTATATATAGTAAAGTTTGGAACATTTTAAATTTTTATGAATTCAAATGTGTTAACCTTTCATTTTAAGATTTCTGCCTTTGTCGTCTTGCTTATAAATTATTCTAATACTAAGAAATTAAAAAGAGTAAAAAAGTCCAACATCTCGAGTCCCAAAGTAGCCCCACCCTAAATTCAAAAATAACTGCTTACATCTGTGTCAACCCACTGGCGAACATCCATGGGCGCAGCTGTCATGTCATCTATTTTGTACACAATGTTGGTTGGGGCCTTCTCTGCATGTCTGATTATACCCACAATAGTGACCTAGATCAGAAGGAAAGAAAAGTTGGGTTTTCCTGGAAACTAAAACATTCATGTACTTTTTAAATGAGTAACTTTTATTTCATTCTTCACAAGATGAAGGGACTCTTCCACAAACTGTTTTACTTACCTGTGAAATCTCAACATTCCCAATTTTGAACATTTCATCAACCAGAGTGGCAGAAAGCAGCTGAGATATGGTACAGGGTACAATGTGCTGGGCTCGGGCTCTCTGAAAAGATAGATGCATAAATTCAGTTAAGAGGGGCGCCTGGGTGGCTCAATGGGTGAAAGCCTCTGCCTTTGGCTCAGGTCATGATCCCAGGGTCCTGGGATCGAGCCCCGAGTCGGGCTCTCTGCTTGGTGGGGAGCCTGCTTCCCTTCCTCTCTGCCTACTTGTGATCTCTGTCAAATGAATAAATAAAATCTTTAAAAAAAAAATTCAGTTAAGAAAATAATAACTACCACCCACTAACACCTTCCATGTGCCAAGCACTTGACATACATCATTAACATTGAATCCTCACTCTTGCTTCACAGAGATGGAAACCAAGATCATATAGCTAACAAATACCACACTTCAGAATTCAAACTAGGTGTCTGACTCCAAAGCTCCTGATCAATGAGTTAAGTTTGTGTGGCACATAGATTCACTAAAATGAGCTCGTCAGAGTGTGGACAACATAAGGAAGGATGATGACCTGCTTCCGGGACAAAACTTATACTTCAGTTTTAGGACAAAGGCAAGCTGGAGCTGGCTGTTTAGTTCACCAATGACAGGAGATGGTATTTGGAAAAGGTTTGAGAAATGGCCAGCAGAGACAGAACTTTGGAGTTGCCCGACGTCTCATGATAAAAGATAACAAAAGTTCGAGGTAGAGTTTTAAGGACAGATGCTCTGACAATAGAATGGAAGTCCTGGGGAAAATGGGATAAAGGCTTGACCATGCTGGACGTCCTAAAGGGAAAGGACACTATGCGTTGGGTAGGTGATGTCTACCCAAGGACACTGAAATCCCATTCAAAAGCAGCCTAACAACTTATTATCCCCTACAACTGGCCAGGGCAGGTCTCATGGCATAAAGATGAGAAAAACGGAATAGGATTTGCCCTCAACACACTCCTACCTAATGGAGGCACAAATGTAAATAACAAACTTGGTCTTGATACACTACAGAGTGAGACGCACTACATGGGATCCCAGAAAAACGTACTGGCACTTTCAAAGGTAGCATTCAGGCTCTACCCTGACGTGTGAAAACGTCAACACTAAAACAATAAGGCATGGGCATTACAGGCTACCGGTAAATATGCACTCTCATAAACTCATTTAGAGAAATAAGCACAAGGAAGAAAAGGCACGGTGGATTAAAGATTAGAATTTTTTTTTTAAAGATTTTATTTATTTATTTGACAGACAGAGATCACAAATAGGCAGAGAGGCAAGCAAAGAGAGAGGGGGAAGCAGGGTCCCTGCTGAGCAGAGAGCCCGATGCGGGGCTCGATCCCAGGACCCTGGGATCATGACCTGAGCCGAAGGCAGAGGCTTTAGCCCACTGAGCCACCCAGGCACCCCAAAGATTAGAATTTTTGTCAGAAATCAACAACCAAACAGTTATTCTTCATGTAGGATGGAACATAACAGACTCAGTCCCTTCACCTCCCAGACCCTCTGATGTACAATGGAATAATCAATAAATACATTATGGAATTATATGAAATAATTGGTATGAAAAATATAAAGCAATGTCCAAATGTATGGGAATTATCAATCACTGACACACACCCCTGAATTAACAGTTTAGGTAAAAGCTTATCAACCTGTACAAAAAATACAGAACCTGCTAATATTGAACCTTAATGGGGCGCCTGGGTGGCTCAGTGGGTTAAGCCGCTGCCTTCGGCTCAGGTCATGATCTCAGGGTCCTGGGATCGAGTCCCGCATCGGGCTCTCTGCTCAGCAGGGAGCCTGCTTCCCTCTCTCTCTCTCTGCCTGCCTCTCTGTCTACTTGTGATTTCTGTCAAATAAGTAAATAAATTCTTAAAAAAAAAAATATTGAACCTTAACACCACATCTGAACGATACCTAACAAGTAGCCAAATCAACCTGTATTTAAAAGATGAAATCAACAGCAGTTAAATATAAACTCACCTCTGAAAGTGAATAACAAGCATTTAGACAGCGTTTTACAGATCACGTTCCTATATATTAATTGCCTTATTTATCAATTCTCAGCACCACCGTGTGATATAAGTAGTACTAGTATCATTATCTGATGAGAAAAACTAAGGGCCACAAGGTTCAAGTCGTCGCACTAAAGATACTGCCACTTAAAAGCTGATTCCAGACACTGTCTATCCTGGTTCCAACACTCATGTTCTTTTTAACAAAAATATCTGGGACTAGGGATGTCTGGCTGGCTCAGTCAGAAGAGCATGTGACCTGATCTGGGGGTGGTGGTGGTGGTTCTGAGTTCAAGACCCATGTCGGGTGCAGAGATTACTTAAATAAATACAAACTTAAAAAACAAAACCTGGGACCATTTATTGAAAATGACTACAGGGCAGGCACTTTATATACACTATATATTAGAATATTCAGTCTCATAACAACTTTATAAGGTATGTATTAACAATCTCATTTGATTCCTGTTGTTAAGACATTTGTCCAATGAAACCCTATGTGTCAGAGTAATGGTAGAACACAGATATACCTGACTTCCAAGACCATGCTCTTCCCACCGCTTTTTATCACCTCATTACATGTAATTAAAAAAAAAATTTCGAATACATGAAGAATACAAAATAGGCTAGTAACAAAAGCCCAGTTTTCCCACAAGACTGATTCTTTAGCTATATTGGTAAATTTCAGAATAAAGCCAATTCAACGTTGGAAGCGAAAGTAGGAGAAATGTCCTTTTTTTTTTTTTAAACTTACAGCACTTAATTCTAAGATTCGGTAAGGCAGTAACTGGTAATTATCCAATCAGTTCATGTTTGACACATTTCGCCGAATAAATTTTCTCTCAGGGACGAGTTAGGAACTTCAGAACAGAATGAAATAAAACGGAATACTCTTTCAACCTACTGATTTCTTTTCAGCCTGCGAAGGTGTCGGCGATCCGAAGCCCCCGGGGGACTGCGTGTAGCCGCCCGCTCCGCCGAAGGAGGAGCTGCTGTAGCTTTCAGATGCATCTGGTTTTAAACAACAGTATCAATACCCGTGCCGCTTTCCAAGCCTCAGAACACCCCACAGGCCCCCTCAGACTTCACCCCACAGCCAACCACTCCCAGCATCGCCCTAATCTTCCTCACCACCTTAACCCCGGCCCCCCGCCCCTTCGCCACCCCGTCCCTCCCCCACTCGCACCGCCGCACGCCTCTACGACCCCTGCCCTCTTGCTAAATCCTCTTTGCGATTCTCATCCTTACTAAACCACATCCTGGTCCCGACTCTCTCAGGAAAGAAGTCCAGAAGAAGCCTATCTGGCGGGTTTGTCCAGCTCCTCTGAACCCTGCTGCGGCCGCAGTGTTAAACCCACTTCCCGCTGGTGCCACAAACTCCTTCCCGCGAACCATGGAGCCAATCAGTGTCCAGAACGCTTCTTGCTTCAGCCAATCAATGCTCACAAACTTTACGCTTTTTCCCGTCTTCTCGGGCCATGCTTGTGAAAACGCGCACTCCGCTTCCGATGGGGCTGGAAGCCTCCGCGGCCATTTTTCCTAAGGGCAAAACAAGCGGCGCAAGCGGAAGCAAGGAACGGCGAGAGGCTGATAGGGCCGTGTCTCAAGAAAACAACCAATCAAAATGATAATTCCGAATCTCTGGCAGCATAATCCCACCTCCGTCAGTGAGCGACATCTTACATCACTTCCTTTGTTTGGTGTACCCCGGTTCCCGCCAAACTCTTGCCAATCAGACGACGCCTTAATCTACACCAATTCAGCAGAATTCTTGCTTCGGTGACTCGGCTTCGCGGTCGGGCGCGGCGTTTCGCACCTGGCGTCTCACCGTACTGTGTTCAGGGCAGGTCGAGGGTTTGCTAGTTCCTTTCCAAAAAAAGCCAGGTTCTGTTTTGCATTCCCTCGTCCTGATTTCCCTCCGTAAGGCTGTGGGGTATTAACATACATCCTCCTCCCCAGAATGGCCTTTTAGAAGATCTGAGGATCGCATCCCACCCCTGCCCCCTCCTCCGCGTGATTTAATAGGGTTCCGCATCCCTGATTGTTTAAACTCTTCTTCGTGTAACATTGTTCTGTCCCTCCCGTAGAAAGGAGAACACGTCTGTCAGCTCCTTCCTCTAAATATCGCCAGATTGTTAGGCCCCCTCACACCCCACTTATTTAGATTAAAAAAGCTTTGTTGCCTCTTTTGTTCCAAGTTCTGTGCTGGCCACTGGGATTCAACGGGAAGACAGACAGACATAGTCCCTAGGCTCCTGGGTCGTTTTATTTTTCTAAAACAGCAGGCATTGTCTTAAATTCTTTACGTTTAGTAACTCAGTCCTGTGAGGTCGGTGAATACTGTCCCTGCCCCAGTTTTACAAGGGAGGCAGCCAAAGCAAAGAGAGGCTAAGTGGTGGAGGTCTGCATTCAAGCCCAGGAAGTCTGATTTTATCCACTAGTGTAGATACTATACCTTCTTGAACATCCCAGAACTGGGACACAAACTCAAGTTGACAACTGGGGTCAGGTAGGAAAATTGCAAGTGTAGTGGGCTGGATAATAAAGGGACAATTTTTTTTAACTTTTTTGTTTTTTATACTCCACCGTGAGAAAAACAACTACACAAACATAATAGTAAATAGCAACTGACAACAAATATGGGTCCAGTGCTGTCACCAACATATTTTTAGCAGAACCCAGAAATTTTGATTATTGTGTAAAAATTTCCGAGTTTTAAGTGTTTTTAAGTAAATTTAAAATTTTAAAAACACCATGTTGGGCAGAGAAAAGGTATCTGTGGGTTAGATGTTGCATGTCTGCCACCTCTTACCTGTGTAAATTCTGTAAGCCTCCAAGTCATCACTGAGAAATAAACAAGATATAGACAAGGACGGAAACCTGAGGCATGTCATGAGTACATTGTTCTATTAAGTGTAAGGTGACTGAAAGTTACAGAGTCTAACAAATAAGAGCATATTTATGATATATAGGATAAAATATTTGACATTAAGAGTATTCTGGGAAATTTAAGATGTGAATTCACTTGGGGTAATTGGGTTCATTTGGAGTTCAGTTAGATATAAATTCAGCTTTTCTCAGCTGAATTTCTTTTACAAATAAAGGAAATGGGGTGCCTGAGTGGCTCAGTAGGTTAAGCGTATTTGGCCCAGGTCATGATCTCAGGGTCCTGGGATTGAGGTTCTCCTGAGGAATCTCTGCTCAGCGGGGAGCCTACCTTTCCCTCTCCCTCTGCCTGCTGATTCACCTGCTTATGCTTTCTCTCTCAGTAAATAAATAAAAAAAACTTTAATAAGTAAATTAAAGAAAGGAAACTATGGCATGGCAGGTATACAGGAACCTGTAGCCCACACTGACCTCTCTTTTCCATAGGGGTTTGTATCGCTATGCCTGCATCAGCTCTTAGGGTGGTCTTTTACTTATGATCACAGCTTCAGAGTCAAAGCTTCCTCTGCTTCCTGCTAAAGATCTCCCTGGGAGTTGACAAGGATGTGTAACAAATATTTTCTTATAAAGGCATGCCAAGGCTGAAGCTACCTCGTATTCAGGATGGGAGAGCTGGTAGCCCTATGTATCTGTTTGTTTGAGGTTTCAATAATAATAAAGTATTTTCAAAGAATAAAAGAGAAAAAGGAATACAAAAGAACATAAATGAAATGAAAGTGTCTTAACTAAAATATTACACAATGCAAAGCATCAAAATGAGATTTTTTCCATGTCTTTTCAAGAGCTTGATGATCCAATATATTGAGCAGAGTTCTCAATCAGCACTAAAATAACAGGTATTTGCCTTTTGTGTGTGTGTGTGTGTGTTTGTTTTTACGTAGCCCAGTGCTTATACTATTTTTTAAAGTTCTGCAAATGAGTAGTGGTGAGGGTTGTACCACAAGGTGAATGTTGTTAATGCCACTGAACTGTACATTTTAAAATGGGTAAAATGGTAAATATTGTTATGTGCTTTGACCACAAGTTTAAAAAAAAGGGGGGGGGCCCATCCTGGTGTTTATTTATTTGGAGGGTGGCTAATCAGCTTTTATTTAATTAAAATTCTTAAAATTTAAATGAAATTTAATTAACATATGGTGTATTATTGTTTTAGAGGTAGAATCTAGTGATTCATCAGTTGCATACAACACCCAGTGCTCATTCTATTAAGTGCCCTCCTTAATGCTCATCACCCAGTGACCCTGTCTCTCCCACGCACCTCCCCTCCAGCAACCCTCTGTCTGTTTCCCATAGTTAAGAGTCTTTTGTGGTTTGTCTCCCTCTCTGTTTTTGTTTTATTTTATTTTTCCTTCCGTTCTTCTGTGTTCATATTGTTCTCAAATTCCACATATGACTGAAATCATAGATATTTGTCTTTTTCTGACTGATTTATTTCATACAGCATAATATCTTCTAGTTCCATTCTCGTCATTGCAAATGGCAAGATTTTGTTCTTTTTGATGGCTGAGTAATATTCCATTGTATATAATACTACTTCCTTTTTTAAAAAAAGATTTTCTTTATTTGAGAGAGAGAGAGAGAGAGAGAGCACGAGAGGGGAGAAGGTCAGAGGGAGAAGCAGACTCCCCTTGGAGCTGGGAGACCATTGCAGGACTTGATCCTGGGACTCCAGGATCATGACCTGAGCCAAAGGCAGTCACATAACCAGCTGAGCCACCCAGATGCCCTATAATACTACTTCTTCTTTATCCATTCATCTATCGATGAACATGTGGGCTCTTTCCATAGTTTGGCTACTGTGGACATTGCTGCTATAAACATTGGGGTACAGGTGCCCCTTCAAATCCTTGTGATTGTGTCCTTTGGATAAATACCTAATAGTGCAATTGCTGGGTCATAGGGTAGCTCTATTTTCAACTTTATGAGGAACCTCCATACTGTTTTCCAGAGTGGCTACACCAGCTTGCATTCCCACCAACAGTGTAAGAGGGTTTTCCTTTCTCTGCATCATCTCCAACATCTGTCATTTCCTGAGTTGTTAATTTTAGCCATTCTGACTGGTGTAAGATGGTACCTCATTGTGGTTTTGATTTTTATCTCCTTGAAGCCGACCAGTCTGGTGTTTACTGAGCATGTACCACATGTCACGTCCATGTATTACCTCTGATATATGGTTAATATGCATTATCTTCTTATTTTTTTAATGAAGCTTTACTTATTTAGGTAATCTCTGCACCCCAGTGGGGTTCAAACTCATGACCTTCAGATCAAGAGTCACAAGCTTTTTCAGCTGAGCCAACCAGGTGTCCCTCTCTTGATGTTTTTGACTTTCTATTTCAACCTCTAACATCATTTTGCCTCCACTTTATAAGTGTACATATTTTAATCAGAACTGTCCCAACAATGATGAATTTTCATTTAGACTTAATTTCCTGTTCAGTTTTCTCTACGGCGAGATTTACCCATTTCTAATTTTTTCCATTTCTAATTTTACTAAAATTATTTTTTGGTGAGTCAATTCTTTCCTGGACAAATTTTATAAGGAGTGTTTAATTCATCATTCAAATTTGATCCATACCAAATGTTACTAATTTTTCAGATCTGCTACGTTAGTTTATGGGTGCTCATAATTTCTATCAAGTACAGTTTGATTCAGGGCACTTTTTGAAGTTTTCAATGTTATATACAACATGTGATTCTCTTTCTTTTGCTTTTCGTTTGTTTGGTTTTTTGGTCTAAGATCATTTTACTGGGTAGAGTAGCCATTTTCAGTTTTCTTTTCTTTCTTTTTTTTTTTTTTTTTAAAGATTTTCTTTCTCTATTAGACAGAGTTCACAAGTAGGTGGAGAGGCAGGCAGAGGGGAGAAAATAGGCTCCCCACTGAGCAGAGAGCCTGATGCGGGGCTCGATCCCAGATACTAGGACCCTCGGACCATGACCTGAGCCAAAGGCAGAGGCATTAACCCACTGAGCCACCCAGGCATCCTTGTAAGACTGTTTTTATTCCTCTCTGGGCTTTCAAAAATGTCATCAGACTGAAAAAAAAAAAAAAAAGAAATGTCATCTTAGTCCAGTGGAAGTGGAAGTTATTGGATCTGGGTCCTTCATCAGTCCATTCTGGTCAGGGCTTAAGACTTGCTTGTGCGGTCCAAGGGGACTGTCAACAGGCCATACACAAGCTTCTTTTTGTTGTATCTTTAAGACTTTGGATGGAAGTCATACTTTAAGAGAGGTTTGAGTGTTTTGCAACTTGATGTTTTTCCTCAAAATCATAGGCTTTCAGCCTCACTTGGGCACCATTATACAACTCATTGTCTTGTTTGATAACACTAGTGAGGACTTTCAGGTTTTTGAAAGTTCATATATTCCCACCAATACGTTATTCTGTTATATTCATAGGTCCACTTGAAGGTTTCACTTCCTAGAAGAGGAATGAATTGAGTTTTGTGGGGTTAGCAGGACGTGAAGATTGGTTCTTTCATTCATCACCAACTTAGTCATTTTGCCCAAGGATCCCTTTGTCTGAACAATTTGACTCCTCACTGTCCGGTGAATTGCTTCCTTATCCATGTGGGAACAAGTACCCATGTATACTTTATAAATAGGCATCTAGTTAATAAAGAAGTAAAGTGTCCATATGGGTTAACATTACTTACTAAGATTAAAAAGTTATGGGGCACCTGGCTGGCTCAGCTGGTAGAGCATGTGGCCCTTGATCTCAGGGTTTTGAGTTCAGGCCCCAGGTTTGGTATCGAGCTTACTTAAAAAAAGGGGGAGAAAAGTAAAAAGTTAAACATATCCTATAAGAGTCACTATTCTTGTGCGTTTCAACCAGTTTTTGTGCTTTTTTTTTTTTTTAAGATTTTATTTATTTATTTGACAGACAGAGATCACAAGTAGGTGGAGAGGCAGGCAGAGAGAGAGGAGGAAGCAGGCTCCCCGCTAAGCAGAGAGCCCGATGTGGAGCTTGATCCCAGGACCCTAGGATCATGATCCTAGCTGAAGGCAAAGGCTTTAACCCACTGAGCCACTCAGGCGCCCCTTGTGCTCTTTTTCTATCGGGAACTTTCCTATTTGGGTTGTCATCATGAACTCATGGCCTTTCAGATTCAACTTGTCCAGTAACTTTGACAGCAACAGTAATAAAATAATCATCATGTTGCTATGGATGCCACAGTTGTCACGTCTTGGCCAGTGAAAGGCTGGTCCCTCTGTGCTGCTAATGTTATTTATAGCCTTCTGTCTTTCTGGCAACAGGAGAGCATGCTATGCAGCCTGATTCTTTTTCTTTCTCCAAGCTATGGACCTAGTACCCCTCCTCTGGGTGGAGAATAGCACCCCTGAGCCTTTTGAGTGTTGCCTGTGGGTAGGGGCGGGACACTGGGGCTGCTGTTCCTGGAGCCCTCTTAGTAATCACTCAGCAATGACAATAGTTATCTTTTAAAAATATTTTTATTTAAGCATCTGAGAGAGAGAGAAATAGCATGAGTGGTGAGGATAGGGAGAGGGAGAAGCAGGCTCCCTGCTAAGCAAGGAGCCTGATGCAGGGCTCTATCTCAGGACCCCAGGATCATGATCTGAGCTGAAGGCAGATGCTTAACCAATTGAGCCACTCATGTGCCCTGACAATAGTTATTTTTTTAAAAAGATTTTATTTATTTATTTGACACAGAGAGAGATCACAAGTAAGCAGAGAGGCAGGCAGAGAGAGAGGAGGAAGCAGGCTTCCTGCTGAGCAGAGAGCCTGATGCGGGGCTCGATCCCAGGACCCTGAGATCATGACCTGAGCCAAAGACAGAGGCTTTAACCCACTGAGCCACCCAGGTGCCCACAATGGTTATTTTTTTAAGGTTAGGAGTTTGCATTTATTTTCCCAATTTAACAGAGAGTGTTACTGTACCTTATATTTGTTACACTGGCAGATAATTTGTGGATGGTTTTGTTTGTTTGTTGTAATCTTGGGGTAAGGGGCATCAGATTGGTAAAGACATAGAATCTGGGTGTGCCTCTGGGTCAAAAAGGCAGGATCAAAAGGTCCTGCTTTATTCACCTAATCTTCACAACAGCCAAATGAGGTAACCACTCTGGGCATGTTCACTTTAGAAACGAGGCAACCAAGCCTCCAGCCTTTCCCATACCACAGGTGCATGAACAAAATTATGCTTGGATGGCACCCTGGCTTGAATATACAAGGCTGTAAAGGTCCAGGGCTGTCAAAGGTACAGGGTGACCCTAGCCCCAGTTTTCCCAGGACTTCCCCAGTTCTAAAACCAAAAGTACCATGTCCTGGGACACCTTCTAGTCCCAGGCAAACCAAGACGGTTAGTCATCCTTGCAGAGGAGTCTGGCTAGGGGTCTCTGGCTGCCCCATGTCCAGCCTCCCTGGCTGGCCTATGGATGAATTCCTCCTTGCTCTTGTAAACTTCTAGTGGTTCATTGCTGTGCCTGCCTGTTTCAGGTGAGATGGAGCCATCAGCCCGAGGTCACGGAGTTAGAAAAGAGAGGAGCCAGGAATGAATCCAGCCGCACATGACTCCCAAGGCCAACTCTTAACCACAACACTTGTCCTTCTGTGTCTCCTTTGTGCCCACCCCCACCGCCTCGTCAGTCCTTACTGCTTCATCCTCAAATACTCAACACTTTGAAACCAACAGAAGTAAAAGGGGCTTCTATTCACTTTTCTCAAAAATATTTGCAACTCTGAAGAGTGCCTCAGGAAGAGGAAATGTGCCCAAGAAGACAGATGGTAAGAGAGGTACCAACAAAGGGGTCCACAGTGCCCCATCTGGATGTCCTGCTAAGAACCTGACTTTTCCCCCTTGGCCTTGGGGAGCCACTGAAGGTTTTGGAGCAGAGGACTTACATGATCACTTCTAGGTTTTGAGATGATCTCACTCGCAGACTGGAGGCAGGGTGATCTGCTAGGAGGCTGGGAAAACTGCCAAGATAGCAGTGCTGTGGGCCTGCACCAGGGCAGGGAGTGAGAAAGACAGGCAGAGTCAAGGTAGAAGCCGTAGGGAAGGAAAGGGGGTAAGAGGCCTGCCATTTATTAGTTTGTTCTTCATTCATTCTTAATTACTCCACCATTCATTTACTCAACACGTATTTTTTTTAGTGCCTATCGAGTGCCAAGAGCTGTGCTAGCCTTGCACTGATGCTAGTTTTGAATCTGGGTGACAAGGAGAAACAGGCAGGAATTCAGGAGCAGAAGCAAGCCTCTTCAGTGAAGATTTGGTCATGCTGAGTTTGTCAGGTCTGGCCAACTTCAGAACTTCTCTCTGGAATCTTTAAGAATCGACCATCACAAAAAGCTCAGCTTAGAGCAGACACAAATTATATGGCATACTTGGAGGCATCTCAGGGTTTGTCGGGAGATATTCATTCTTTGGGGTCAGGCACTGCTGCTGCAAAGGGAAAATGGAAGGAGTTACTCTATGATCTTTTCATGTCCTTGCTCCAGAACCTTCAGTGACCCCCGCCATGACCTACAGAAACAGTTTGAGGTCCTTGAGAATGGCACCCAACCTGGGCACCACCAGAGTTATAATTCCTCAGAAATCTGTATGAATTTTACTTTACTTACTAAAGCCCATTTCTCTCAGTAAATTGTAAACTATTTTTTAAGAAGATATTTATTTATTTATTTATTTGAGAGAGAGCACAAGGCGGGGGGGGGGTGGCGGGAAGGGCAGAGGGAGAGAGACAAGCAGACTCCCCACTGAGCAGGGAGCCCCATGCAGGGCTGGATCCCACAACCGTGGGTTCATGACCTGAGCTGAAGGCAGATGCTTAACTGACTTAGCCACCCAGGCGCCCCAAACTGTAAACTATTTTTGTCCATTTTTGTATCACCAGCACTTGGCACTCAATGAGTAGACGAAGGAATGTGTTTGCACTAGAGTAACTGGACTGTCAACATTCATGAGTTCTATCATTGCCTCACTTCTCTTTTTTTTTTAATTTTAAAAGAAATATCATTTTATTACCTTACAGAAATACAGTAGTAGTAATTCTTAATTCTAACAATGCATCCTTGATTTAATGAATAAAGAAGTTAATTTTTGTTTTTTAATAATATATATTTTAAATTTAAATTCAATTAACCTATAATGTATTTTTTTTTAAAGATTTTTTATTTCTTTATTTGAGAGAAAGAGAATGAGAGAGAGAGCATGAGAAGGGGGAGTGTCAGAGGGAGAAGCAGACTTCCTGCCAAGCAGGGAGCCCGATGCCGGACTTGATCCTGGGACTCCAGGATCATGACCTGAGCCAAAGGCAGTCGCCCAACAAACTGAGCCACCAGGCTCCCCAACATATAATGTATTGTTAGTTTCAGAGGTAGAGGTCAGTGAGTGATTGGTGGCATATAACACCCAGTGCTCATTACATCATGTCCCCTCCTCAATGTCCATCACCCAGTGACCCTATCCTCCTTCCCCCTCCCCTCCAGCAACCCTCAGTTTGTTTCCTATGATTAAGAGTTTCTTATGGTTTGTCTCCCTCTCTGATTTTGTCTTTTTTTTTCCCTCTCTTCCCCTATGATCCTCTGCTTTGTTTCTTAAATTCCATGTATGAATGAGATCAAATAATAATTGTCTTTGTCTGATTGACTTACTTCGCCTAGCATAATACTCTCTAATTCCGTCCACGTTGTTGTAAATGGCAAGATTTCAGTCTTTTTGATGGCTGAGTAATATTCCATTGTACATATATACCATATCTTCTTCATACATTCATCTGTCAGTGGACATCTGGGCTCTTTCCATAGATAGGCTGTGTGGACATTGCTGCTAGAAACATGGGGTGCAGGTGCCCCTTCAGATCACTAGGTTTGTATCTTTGGGGTAAAACCCTAATAATGCAACTGCTGGGTCATAGGGTAGCTCTATTTTCAACTTTTTTGAGGAACCTCCATACTGTTTCCCAGAGTGGCTGCACCAGCTTCCATTTCCCCCAACAGTGTAAGAGGGTTTCCCTTTCTTCGCATCCTTGCCAATACCTGTCATTTCCTGAGTGGTTAATTTTAGCCATTCTGACTGGTGTGAGGTGGTATCTCATTGTAGTTTTGATTTGTATTTTCCTGATGTCAAGTGATGCTGAGCACTTTTTCATGTACCTGTTATCATGGCATCACTCTTGACCTTCTTGGACTCTGTGGACTTGAATCCCAAGACAATCACAGGTACAGCTTCCCAGATGTACAATACACAGGTACAGTTTCTGGCTTCCCAGAAACTCTGAGGCCTGGACAAAGGGCATCAGTCACCTGAGGGCCGCCCCTACACCCCCAAGGGATTTGCTCCCAGGCTGTTTGCCTTAGAGGCACTACTGAGGTGAGCTTTTACACAGTAGCTTTTCTCTAAGAGCAATGTGGATTTTCTGGAGATCACAGTTGCCAAGAATTAAAAAAAAAAGCAAAAAAAAAAAAAAAAAAGCCTTGGCCAATATGAAGAAGAGGAGCTGCTTTGTACTTAAGAAGGCAAAATCCTAACCCTTTAGATTTCTCTGCCTCACTTACCTCTTCCAGCAAACCCAGGTCCAGCAGGTGCTGAGGGGGACTAAAATCTGAGCTTCCACTGGCTCTACCCTGAGCCCTGGCTATGTCTGTCTTGGAGGGAGGCATCTTTTTCTAATTCACATGAAGGCCTGGAGGGGTGCCCCTTTCTACTTATAGACACCTTACAGGTGTAAGGGGGTGACAGTGATGAGGGCCTTCTGGGGACACTGACCAAAACGAAACCTCTGTTGGGGCACCTAGGTGGCTCAGTTGGTTATGCATCTGACTTGGGCTCAGGTCATGATCTCAAGGTCCTCCCATGGGAGGGAGGCAGGGAGTCCTGCATGGGGCTCCCTGCTCAGTGGGGAGCCTGCTTCCCCCTCTCCCTTTGTCCCTCCCCCTACGTATGCTTGTGCACACATGCTCTCTTTCTCTCTCTCTCAAATAAAATTATAGGCATCTTTAAAATAAACAAATAAATAAAAATAAAAGAAGCCTCTGCCTCCAGCAAACAGCTAAGTGGGACTCCAACAGCCCCTGAGATGGGTTTATAAGGAGCTCCCAGGGCCCCTCAGACCTTTCCTTCTTGTTCTAGTTTCAAGCCTAGCCATTAACAGCTCCCTGCTCAGCCCAGGGGAGCCACCTACCCTAACCCCTTGCCTGCCCTCCTTCCCCACCAGTCCCGTAGGTTACCTTCCAAGCATGCCTCCGTGTGGCCTGGACACTGCCCAGCGGTTTTGAATCAGGCTGTAGGCTCAGGAGCAAGAAGCCACACCGCCTTATTTTTGCTAAGTCAACACACTTGGTCTCTGAGCCCTCTTCCTCCTGCCCTGGTGGGAAGTTCACTCTTGGCGGTGATTATGACCTCCTCCTCCTCCTCCCTGGGGCAACCCTGGGCCCTGAACACAGGCTGGACTTTACTCTTCAGTTGTTTGTGGCCCCTTTAAAAAGATCCAACCCAGTAAATTTGAAGGACTGATTGGCTTCATTAAGTGACTCATGAATCTGGCAGCATCCCATTGACCAAGGAGTTCAGAGCAGGTGTGCAAAATGGAAGGTTTTTATAGGAAAGAGGGTAGGGCAAGGAAGTTATTAGCCGAGGAAAAGAAAGGATTATTTCAGGCAAGGTCATTTTCCCTTAGCGGGAATAGCAGGAGGTCTGGTCACGCAGATGACCTCATCTTCCTTTGTGGGGAGGGATAGAGAGGGCCCATGTGACAGATGACCTCATTGGTGCCAACCAGAAAATTCCTGACTGACCACTTAAGACTACTTGAGGGGAGTTAAAATTGCAGTTAGTTTGGGGATTGAGTCCCAGTGTAATGAGTTGGCTCCATTTTGGGCCTGTGGGTTTCTTAATTCTTTCTTTAAAAGATTTAATTTATTTGGGGCACCTGGGTGGCTCAGTTGGTTAAGCAACCGCCTTTGGCTCAGGTCACGGTCCCGGGGTCCCGGGATCGAGTCCGGCATCAGGCTCCCAGCTCCATGCGGAGTCTGCTTCTCCCTCTGACCTTCTTGCCTCTCATGCTCTCTCTCACTGTCTCTCAAATAAATAAATAAAAATATTTTTAAAAAAGATTTTATTTATTTATTTAGAGAGAGAAAGTGTGAGCAGGGGTGAAGGGGAGGGGGAGAGAGAGAACTCTCCAGCAGACCCCGAGCTGAGCCGGACACAGGGCTCGATCACACCACCCTGAGATCATGACCAGAGCCGAAGTCGAGAGTCAGATGCCCTACCAACTGAGCCACCCAGGCACTCCCATGGTTTTCATTTTGAAAGTCCGCTGGCTGAGCTTGTACGGTTTCAAGGAGCCCGAGGTTCTGCTGCAACTGTGGCCCCTGGGGCTTTGCCAGGTCAGGAGCCCCATTGACTCATTTATGTACCGTCCTTCCTGCTGCTGAATGTGAGCTCTGGGAGCACAGGCTTTGTTTTGTTCACCACTGTGTCCCCAGTGCCCAGAAGCCAATAGACATCCAATATTGACTAAACCCAAGTACATGTCCAAGGACCTCCTATCTGAAGATCTGCTCCCCCACTAGAAACAGCCCAGATGCATTTGGCACCCAGCAGCCTGTGTCTGCTGTCCTGGTTGGGCCGCTGTCCCCTCTCTGAGAAGCGCTTCTCCTCCCCATTCCACTCTCCCTTCTAGGAGGGCAGAGGACAAAAGCCCGGAGGGGGCTGTCTTCAAGAACCTGTGGCCTCCCCCCCCACCCCCCCACCCCCCGCCGGCGGGCCACATGCTCCCCCAAGGGCAGGGATCTTTGCTACCTGCTGGGAACAGGACTTTAAAAAACTCGGGGAGAATACAAATTCACACCCCAACTGAGGCCCCGCCCATTGTCTGTTTCATTCTTCCCTACTGCTACTTATTAATTCCCTAGTGTAGACCCTCACTGCTTTTCACCGGGACTTCTCTGCTTCGGCTTCCTTGCTGGTCTCCCCCCAAAGCACCTTCCACAGAGCCAGTGCAGTCTTCCTAAGATGTTAATTGGGCTGGGTCTCTCCCCTAGTTAAGACTTTCCCATGGCTCCCCACAACTCTCAGCTTGGCAACCGAGCATGACCTGGTTCCTCCCTGCATTCCAGGCTCAGGACCCCAAACTCCCTGATCACCCAACACCACTCCCTGGAATGTTTCAGCCTCTCTGTCTTAGCAGGTGTTGTTCCTTGGGCCTGGGACAACTTCTGCCCTGTTTCCTCCTTCTCCTGGCCACCTGCTGCTTATACATCAGGATCAACAATACAGTTCATATGCCTTGGGGTGTGGTATAACAGGAGTAACACAAGACTACCTGAGACGTCTGCAAACCAGAAGTTCATTGAACCTCTAGTTCTAGCCACCAGTCAACAGGGGATATTTGGGACAGAGGAATACCTGAAATGACCACCAGCAAGAAGCAGCCAGCCAAATCCTTCCGAATGTGGGAGATGTAATAGGACAAACAGCCAGGTTCCTTTGATAAGAACAAGGGGAAAGCGGGGAGGGAGCAGGAGGAGGATACAGAGTAAGAGAAACTTAACAGATCCATCAGCCAACTGGAATGTGTGGACCTTTATGAAGTAGGAAAGCTGCAAGGACTCTGTTTTAGAAAGACTCTGCGTCTGCTGTTTTTCTGTTGGACCCCATTACTCGTGTTCTGTAATTTTTCTCTGAACAAGCCAAAGAAGTGATGTTCCCACTTCAAAGGGGAAGCAAGAAAGTTCATCATTCTCTGAGTTTTGTCTTAAGCCCCAGACACCTAGTAAAACCTGAGAAGAGCCTGTTCCAGAACTTTAGCTTCAGACAAACCTCAGCGGATGCTGGCCTCAGGTCCCCCTACCTTTGGTAATTTCTGGAATCACATTATTTTTGTTCACCTGACACTTGCCTGTGATTGACCCTACCCTGGATTCCTGGAGGAACACGTACTCTAGACCCTTTTCTTTTTCTTCTTTTAAAGATTTCATCTATTCATTTGACAGAGAAAGAGATCACAAGTAGGCAGAGAGGCAGGCAGAGAGAGGGGGAAGCAGGCTCCCTGCTGAGCAGAGAGCCCGATGCTGGCTCGATTCCAGGATCCTGGGATCCTGACCTGAGCGGAAGGCAGAGGCTTTAACCCACACTGAGCCACCCACACACCCCAACCCCCTAGACCCTTCTCTAATAACAACCTCTAGCCCCAAGCAACGGCAAGACTCCATCTCCATTCCTTTCTGAGTCTCCCAGACACTCTGTCTGCTCTTCTCTACCTGTCACTTCACAATTCAATAAACTCTGTTTTCACTTTCTCTGGCTTGTGTTTAATTTCTACCCTGCAAGAAGCCAAGGACCTTTGGCTGGACTGGTGGGGACCCTCCCCTTGGTACTCAGACTCAGCCCGCCTGCCTCAGACCCGGTTTGGAACCTGATCGGAATGAATCAACTGTAAAAAAAAAAAAAAAAAACAAAACAAAACAAAATATTATGAGACAATTGGGACTTTAAATATTAAAAAAAACTAAGCATTTAGACATTGACCAAGTATCTACCCAGTGATAGTAAGAAATTACTATTTTATCATCTTGTTAGAAAAAAAAAAAAAAGAGTCCTTATCTTCTAGAGTATTTGTGGGCAAAACAATATGATCTCTGGAATTTGCCTTAGAATAACACAGTCCATTTGGGGTGGGGTCCAAATTAGTAGCTTGAAATTCCCAGTTGCTGTAACTGGAAGATATGGGCGCTGAGGGTTCATGATCTTATTCTGTCTACTTCTGTTTCTGTTTGGTAATTTCAATAATAAAAGAAGAGATTAGGCCCATCACCTCTCTTTCCTCAAGGGTTAGATTCCTCATCTGGACTTGTCAAACTTTCTAATGTGCCAAAGGGCAGTCCCTTGGTTTCCCTGTCCCTCTTGAAGGCAGGGGCTGCCCCAGGTCCCTCCATCTCCTGGGCACAGGGCTCCTGGAATAAATGCATGTGTGACCTAGTCTTGGCTTGTGGAGAGCGTCTAGAGCGCCAGCTAGCAGTGAGTCCTTCGGTTTCATCCAGGCCGATAGGTTCTGTGGGGGTGGGTGGGGCTATGTAAAAACTCAAGGGAGGTAGATGATACTTGCCACTCAGTCACAGGGGCTGGGCGAGGTTCCTGGAGAATCCAGCTGCTGGCTGGACAGACGTGCTTTGCGGAACAGGCAGGACAAGTGCTGCTTTCCACCTCAGAGTTCAAAGGCCTGGTTGATGCCCCTCCTTGGGCCAGCCCAGCTCACGCCCTGCTACGCAAAGGAAGAAAAGCCAGAGGAGGCAGTGCCTCGGATCACTGGGCACACAGGGCAACGGGCCGGAACTTCTGCTCAAGCCCATGGCCAAGAGCATCCAGATAGGAAACCTGCAGTGTTGGCCCCACCCAGCTCCTGGAGAAGCCCGGGGCTCCCAGGAAGTGAGCTCCAAAGATGAGGCTGCTCAAACTGCTCCTTTTCCTGGCCCCCTGGGGAGTCGCCAGAGCTGAACCAGGTAGGCCTCCAAAATGCTTTGGTTTTGTACTGTGAACCTGGGGTCGGTGGCTCTTGGAAGTGGTTCACAGGGAGCTGAAATGCCGCTAAAAACAGCAAGGTGGGAAGCTGAGGCAGGGAGGCCCCGGGGAGAGAGAGAGTGGGTGAGTGGTGGGGGTGCTCTTTGAGCCTGAAGATCTTAAGTAGAGGCCACAGCTGGCCAGGGGAGGGACACTGACTTTGCGAAGACGTGCGGGTACATAAGAACCAGCTATCTGGTAGAGGTGGAAGGTGGCAGGCAGATTCATGACTTCATTCAACAAACATGGGTTATGGGCCGTCTGCATACCACACCCAATTTCTAGGAACCCAGAATGTGTCAGAAAAGAAAGGAAACAAAGCTCCAGTCCTAGGAAAGCATTCCTTCAACTAGAGAGAAGCAGGTCAAAAGACACTGGAACAAATAAATGCATGATATTCCAGGAGTAATAAGTGTTATGGAGACTAATAAAACAGAAGAAAGGGGTGGGAGTGGGGGGGTTGGGGGGGCTTAAGATGAGTGAATGGCATTTGTGTAGCGACCTGGGAGCATCCCTCCCTCTGGGGACATCCAGGGGACTTTCCAGTAAGAGAACATAGAAAGCACACAGGCCTTACACCTGACACTCAGGGGATGCATGTGAAGACGAGCCCGGGGCCAGAGTGGCCAGAGCAAAGTAGGCAAGGTGAATGGGAGAGATGAAGTTGAGGTTCATGGGGGTGGGGGGTGGGGTGCTGGTGTGAGCTCACATATAAACATATAGACGGTGTAAAGCCTCGGAGTTGAGTGTGACATCATTAGAGAGTTTTTAGGCAGAGCCGTGGGGTGATCTGACTCGAATAAGCTTGAAAAGGCCCCCTGGGCTATGCACTGAGAAGAGACCACAGTGAGGTAAAAGTCAGGGTGACCAACATGTCTCAGTGCACCCAAGATTTACCTAATCTTAGCACTTGAAGTTCTGTGACCTGGGTACTCCCTCAGCCCTGGGCACACTGTGGTGGTTGGTCACGACCTGAGCCACTGTGGTAAAGGAGAAGCAGCCATGGGGAGGCTGTTGTCATCCTCCAGTGAGAGGAAACGGAGGATCGTCAGGGTAGGAGCACGGCGGGTTGGAGACGGTCTGATTCTGGACAAGACTTGCTGGCAGATGTGGGGCAACAGGAGGACTCCAGGGTGACTCCTGGGTCTTTGCCTCCAGCTGAGAGGACAGAGTTGTCATTGGCTGAGGTGTCGGAGGAGGGGATGGCGATTTGATTACGGATGTGTCCAGTTGGAGATGCCTGTTAGAGTTCCATGAGGTAGAAAAGGAGTCAGTGGCCAGGCTGGACCCCTTAATGGTTCTTCTTAATGATCCTAGGTTGTCCTAGGTTGTCCTTTCCTGGAGTCCTGGGAAGGGACCTAACAGAGAACCCAACACCCTTTCTGTAGCTCTAGGAATGAGGTTGAAAGAGGGAAGGACAGACTCCGGGCTCTGCTCATTGCTTGTTCTGTGGGGCTCAGTTTTTCCAGGCTGGACCCCAAAAGTTGCTGGTCTCTAGCTGCTTCCGTAGTCAGTGCACGCCCTCGGACACTACCCCGGAGAGGCTGGGAGCTCCGGCCAAGTGCTCTGCTGGGCATCTCAGAAGCCGGGGAGGAGGAGCACCAGTGTCTGGGGGTAGGAGACAGAGCAAAATGCCAAAGAGGGACTGGGCTCCAAATGCTGTGATCCAAATTTGGAAATACCACTGGGATGAGCCCTGTGAGGGTGACCTGCCTGGGAGAAGGCTGAGTGGCTGTCCTCCTTCTACCCAGGAGGCAGACCCTAGTCCCCACTGAAGGACTCCAGGGCCCTGTGGGTCTGGCAGAAGGGTGGGAATGGTTGAAAGGACCTCCCACTCTCTTACTCTTTCACTTTCAATTATGCTTTCTTGGAAATCCAAATGCTACAGGGCGCCCCCAGCTCAGAGGCCTGGTGGTTAAAAAGGATCCCTCCCCCACAAATGCACGGGATGTTCATTGAGCATCATTTATGGTCATGAAAAATGCTGACAACAGTAAGGGAAGAGCTCAGTGGATTGTGGAAAGGTTCAAGGCGATACAGCAAAACTAAGACCAATGCTGACAATTATTAAGTACTTCTTTTGTGCCAGGCACTGCCGAAGTTTTTTGCATTATACCCTCACAACAGCCTTGTCAAGTGGGGATTATTGAGGTCTCTGAGAAGTGAAACACCTTACCCAAAGTTATACATGTAGTAAGTGTCCGAGTCGGGACATGAACCCAGGTTGTACAACTTCACCCTGTTTATAAAATAATACTGTCAAAACAAAGGAACGCTGAAACAGACAAAGGAAAGAGCCAAGAAGGGTGAACATTTATTTTTTGAGACTTAGGATGGGCCAGGCCCACTCGAAAAATGAAAGAAGAAAAACCTCATTTGGTTTTTGTAGTCCCCGTAAAACAGGTGCTATTCCCATGATACCTATTTTGCAGATGAGGCAAGTGAGAGCTAGAGGAAGCAGAACAGTTGCCCAGGGCCCCACAGCTAGGAAGTGGCAGGACCAAGTCTGTTCTCAGCTGCCTTACCCAGTATGCCCTTCGAAGGGTCTTCTTGGGATGGTGTTTTTTTTTTTTTTTTTTACGATTTTATTTATTTATTTGACAGAGAGAGAGATCCCAAGTAGGCAGAGAGGCAGGAAGAGAGGGATGGGGAAGCAGGCCCCCTGCTGAGCAGAGAGCCTGCTGCGGGGCTACATCCCAGAACCCTGAGATCATGACCTGAGCCTAAGGCAGAGGCTTAACCCACTGAGCCACCCAGGCGTCCCTGGGATGGTGGATTTTTATAGGTACTATTTTTTTCTCTTTATTCCAAACTTTCTGGAATGTATACATCTATACCTTAAAAGGAAATTAAATTTTATTTATTTTCTTCTTTTAAATTTAAATTCAATTAATCAACATACGGTGTAGTATTAGTTTCAGAGGTAGAGGTCAGGGATTCATCGGGTGCATGTAACACGCCCTACTCCTGACATCCCGTGCCCTCCACGCCCATCCCCACCTCCCTGGCCCCCGCACCCCCATTCCTCTCCTCTCCAGCCACTGTCAGTTGGTTCCCTATGGTTAAGAGTCTCTTATGGTTTGTCTTTCTCTCTGATTTCATCTTGATAAAAACAAAATTAAAATTTAGAAGAATTCTACAGCACCCGTAGGTTGAGACCCTCGGCAGAGAGCAGTCATGCCTGTGGCCTTTGGACTTCCACTTCCTCAGCCAAGACCTTGGGTGCAGGTACATAAGAGCCAGTGGGCTCCCTCTCCTCCCACATACGGCCCTTGCCGCCCCGGGTGATCCTCCAAACTAGAGAGAAAGAGCCAAACCCTGTCCCAGGGGTTAGCATGGGGGGTTAGCACAGTAGGCTAACATTTCCCTTAACAATGAACCTGGGGGGCTGTCGTGGGGAGAGAGCCATCTGCGGGCTTAACACAGGGGGTCAGTAAATGTCGGCTTGAACCAGGGAGGCCTGTGTTTTGGAAGGCCTCAGTTTACAGGGGAGGTGATTGCTCAAGGTCAAATGCAAAGGACTAAAAGAGCAACCAGATCATCTTGTGGTGTGGGTTACACACAATTATAGAAAAAAGTCATGGAGTCGGAGAGCCTTAGAACTGGCAGGGCCTTCAGATAACTTTGCACAGTCCCGTCCTCTTACCCTCGAGGAAACAGACAGAGGCTTTGGAAGAGAAGAAGAACCGAGGCCCGCGCGGCAGACTAGCCCAGGGAATAAGCATTACTCGGGCTGGCTTGTCTGCCACACGGCCCGGGGACTGCTGCAAGTGAAATCGCTCCTTTCATCCACACATCCGCCCCTTTGCCACTGGCACGTGATCCCCATTGTACAGATGAGGAAACTGAGACTCAGCTGGGGCAATCTCTCATTCAGGTTGCCATTGCCAGTGTGGAAGAGCCTAGATTCAAAACCAGATTTCCCTTATTCTACACTCCACACTTGCCCTTTCCAGAATAACCCCACTGCCTTAAGCCAAAAAATCTGGGTCCTACCTTTTTAGTATCTCTGTGACCTTGACTCTCTTGTGTCACTATAAAATAGGATAGGGGGGCGCCTAGGTGGCTCAGTGGTTTGGGCTGCTGCCTTCGGCTCGGGTCATGATCTCAGGGTCCTGGGATTGAGCCCTGCATCGGGCTCTCTGCTCCGCAGGAAGCCTGCTTCTCTCTCTCTCTCTCTCTCTGCTTGCCTCTCTGCCTACTTGTGATCTCTGTCTGTCAAATAAATAAATAAAATCTTTAAAAAAAAATAAAAAAATTAAAAAAATAAAATAGGATAGGGATAAGGTAGAAGAGAGTTTAAATGCGATAGCTAAGTGAGATCACATACATATATTGTAATGTGCTGTAAAAGTTTAAAGGACCATTAAAAAAAAAAAATCCAAGGTCAGGGAGCCCTGGGTGGCTCAGTAGGTTAAGCGTCTGCCTTCGGCTGGGGTCATGATCCCAGGGTCCTGGAATAGAGGCCCCGTGTCGGGCTCAGGGGGGGCCTGCTTCTCCTGCTCCTCCTTGCTCCTGTGAAAGTGGGTTAAAGGATCTCACATTATACGATTGAGACAGGATCTGTCTTCACGTTGTTCTCTGTCACTCTCATTTTTCTCTCCCAAATAAACAAACAAATAAATAAAATAGTTTTTAAAAAGTTTAAAAATAAATAAACATTGAAGGTCACACTGCTAGCTAGCGACAAAGTAAAGTGCATCATGATCTTTTCTGTTCTGACGCGATTTGAATCATAAGTTTGCCACTAGCTGGTTCACTTTCTTCATCTGTAAAATGGTACAATACTAGAATGTATGTCACTGATTCTGTCAGTAGAGTGCTTGGCACAGCTTCTGGCATTCAGTAGGTGCTAAATTAATAGCAGGTGTCCTCCTGCCTTCCTCTTCTTGTCTCCAATCATAAAAGTAGACTCAGCTGAAGACCTTCTTGGGCTCTAGGAATTTTTTTTCCCCCTAGGAATTATTTTTGCAAGTGTCCCATCCCCATCAAGAATCACAGTTAGGGGGCGCCTGGGTGGCTCAGTGGGTTAAAGCCTCTGCCTTCGGCTCAGGTCATGATCTCAAGGTCCTGGGATCGAGCCCCACATCAGGGTCTCTGCTCAGTGGGGAGTCTGCTTCCCTCTTCTCTCTGCCTCTCTGCCTACTTGTGATTTCTCTCTGTCAAATAAATAAACAAATTCTTAAAAAGAAAAAAAAAAAAAAAAGAATCACAGTTAAAGGATCTCACATTAGGGGATGCTTGAGTGGCTCAGTGGGTTAAAGGATCTCACATTATACGATTTTAATAAATTTTAAATACATCATTGCTTTTCAAATGAATTATAGATTTTGATGGCTGAGCTTGCACACTTTTTCCAGCTCTCAAATATTTCCATGGGCCTTACATAGCTACAAGGCCCTGGGTCCTATATTTGTTGTCCCTTAGTGGATAAGGGGGCCTGGTGACCTGTGTGATGGAGAAGGAAGACTAGGAAACTGTTTTGCCTACCCGGGGATGAAGAACAACTGAGCTCTCAGAATTTAAACTGGAGGATGAACTGTGCCCACCAGCCCTCCGCTCAGGGAGGGCCGTCCAGGAGGAGACAGGATCTGTCTTCACGTTGTTCTCAAGTCCTAGCCCTCTGCACTTTATCTGCAGAGGACAGCAGCTGAGGGGATGCAGGGGTGGCTGTGGAAAGTGGTAGCCCCTCCCCCCACATCCTGTCTCCTTCCCATGGTGAAGGGGGGACTTGCAGGACGCCCCCCAGGGATCAGATTCAGCATACCTGCTGCTTTGCAATGCTGAGTGCCTTGGTATTTTCTCCTGTTATCTCAATTAACCCTCACATCAACCAGAAGAGATAGGGGGCACTGTTGTCCCCCTTTTACAGCTGAGTAAACTGAGGCACAGAATTGCTCATGGTCCCACAGCTAGTGGGCAGCGGAGCTGGAATTCCAAGCCAGGTTTGTGCTCTCAACTACTCACTGGAATTAATACCGAATTTATTCATATTCTCTCTCTTTTTTTAAAAAAAGATTTTTTTCTTTTTGGTCAGAGAGCACCAGCAGGGGAGCAGCAGGCAGAGGGAGAAGCAGACTCCCCGCTGAGCAGGGGCTCGATCCCAAGACCCTGGGATCATGACCTGAGCTGAAGGCAGATGCTTAACTGACTGAGCCACCCAGGTGCCCCAATTTATTCATATTCTCAATAATTAATGAATAATAATGACAGCTAAGATTGGTATACCTACTCTTAAAACTGAAGGAACACACGAATACTTTCTTACTGTAAAAGATTCAAGCAGCATGAATCTATAAAGGCTCTTTTTTTTTTTTTTTAAGATTTTATTTATTTATTTAACAGACAGAGGTTACAAGTAGTCAGAGAGGCAGACAGGGAGAGAGGAAGGAGGAAGCAGGCTCCCCACTGAGCAAAGAGTCCAATGTGGGGCTCGATCCCAGGACCCTGGAACCATGACCTGAGCCAAAGACAGAGGCTTTAACCCACTGAGCCATCTGGGCGCCCCTATAAAGGCTCTTAATTTTAATGAGACCCCCAGGTGAGGCTTACGCACAGGAAAGTCTGAGGACGTCTGGTCTCAAGAGTAAAGTGTTGCACTGCCGGATGCGCCACACCTTCTCAGTCTCTCCTGCCCCAGGGGTAGCTGCCGGGGCCGTGGTGTACTGGGATTCTTCTCTACCAGCCCGTTCTCTCCACCATCTTATTTGCTGCTCTCAGACAAGCGGGCCAGATGTCAAACACCCCGAGGCTCAGCAAGGCTAATGGGCTTGCCAGAATCCTCAGCCAACACAAGGGAGAGCCTGGATTAGAAACCAGACAACCCACCTCCCTCAAGGGTCCTTAAACTCATCCCCTTCTCCATGATGTTTTAGAGCTTAATTCTCACAGTCTGTGACTAATTCTGCAGAAGCCTGTGGCTCCCACTGTTTTATGCACAACATATGTGTTTTATAAAAGCCATCTTCTGGAGGCTCTGAGTCAACTTTGTGCCTCAGCTCTGGAGCCAGAGAGGGCTGGGTTTGAACCTCAGTTTCCTCATCTGTGAAATGGGCATAAGAATTCCATCTCACAGAATGGTTGTAAAGATGAAATGAGATGAGCGGGTAAAGGCACCTCAAGCGCGCACACGTATCACTGGGAATCCCGGCGAGGCTGGAAGGAGTTTCAGTTCTACACTCTGACTAGACCAGAGCTTGTGGGAAGAGAAGCTGACAGCCGACATGTGAGCCTGTCAGCAGACAAGGAGTTTCTGGAGTGAAGCAATATTCCCTGGCTTCTCGGAGGGCTGACATCAAAGGGGCAGAACTACTTCCTGCTTACGGTTAGTTGAAGAAGAGCCTGCTCCAGGCGGGGGACTGGTCTTTGCTTGGTCTTCAGAGGAAGCTAGGGGACCGCATTCCAGAGAGAAGGGCAAAGGACCTCTCACTCTATCTGACCTGGCCAGCCCGGTCTCAGGCTTGGAAGCAGGTGTGACTCCCTTCTAGTCTCCATGCACAGGCTCAGGAGAGCTACCAACTCTGCCCATTTACTGGTTGAAATGAGGCAGTTAGTTTCTTCGGCTTGGGATTTTTTCTGTAGGAGTAATTTCACATAGAGTGATCACAATTTGTGTGACAAGTTTGAATTGCCCCAATTATAAACAAAGACTCTCAGTTTGGGTTAAAAAAAAAAAATGCAGGCATAGACTGTCTACAAAAAAATAAATAAATAAATAAAAAGGCGCCCTTTGGGGACACCTGGTTGGCTCAGTGGGTAGAACATCTAACTCTGGATCACAGGGTAGTGAGTTCAAACCCTGTATTGGGCGTGGAGCCTACTTAGAAAAAAAAAAAAGGCACTGGTTTTACACCCTTAGCAATCACATCTTCCTGGGAGAAAATCAAGAGCCATGGGACCTCCACCATTTTGCTGTCTGATCTCAGGCATATTGATCTTAGTTAACATGACCTTAGCCTTAGTGTCCTTATCTGCAAAATGGGGATAATGATCAATACAGCTGACCCCTGAAGGACACAAGTTTGAACTGTACAGGTCCACTTATATACAGATTTTTTTATAAACATAGTACTGCAATATATTTTCTCTTCCTTATGATTTTTCTTTTTTCTCTTTTTAAAGATTTTATTTATTTATTTGAGAGAGAGAGAGATCAGTAGTAGGGGGAAGAGTAGAGGGAGAAGTGGACTCCCTGCTCAGCAGGGAACCCGACCCAGGACTTGATCCTAGGACCCTGAGAACATGACCTGTTCAAACGCTTAACCGTTTGAGCCACCCAGGCGCCCCCTTATGGCTTTTCTTAATAACGATTTTTTCTCTAGCTTACTTTACTGTGCAAATACAGCATATAACACATACAACATACAACGTACGTGTTTATTGACTATTGATGTTATCAGTAAAGGCTTCTGGTCAACAGTAGGCTATTAGTAGTTAAGTTTTGGGGTAGTCATAAATTAATGCACAGATTTATGACTGTGTGGGCATCAGTGCCCCTAACCTGCATTGTCTGAGGGTCAACTGCCCCTCCAGGGCTGCAGTGACCGTGTAATGACCTTGGGAGGGATCCTGACTTACTTAATCAGTCATTTGCACCTTAGTGTAAACAAGGTTTAGGTGAGGAGAAGTTTTGGAGAGAGGATCAGGGGCTGGACTTGACCTTTGGATCTCTCCTAGAGCCCCAAGGGGGGTCCTGTGGCTTGTGTGGTGCCGTGGCTATCCATCCCTGAAAGCAGCCCTGGGAAGACCTGGGTTCCCTGGCGGAAGCCAGGTTTCCTGGGTTGGGGGCGGGGCTGGGGTGTATGACTGTTGCCCCTGAGTGACACAGGAAATGCAGGAGGAAGTGACAGCAGTGATGGAGGATGAGGAAATCCCAGGCCTCACCCTGGTCGTAGCCAAAAACACAGGATTTAAGGCAGAGGCCAAATGTGGTCAGTAAGAATGGATGAAACTACTTATCCACAGCCCCCTGCTGGGTACCGATGACAAATCCACCATGTGACCTGTTTCTTTGTTGGGATCACACCAAGAATTTTTTTTTTTTAATTTTTAAAAGATTTTATTTATTTATTTAACAGACAGAGATCACAAGGCTGAAGAGAAGCAGGCTCCCCGCCGAGCAGAGAGCCCGATGTGGGGCTCGATCCCAGGACCCTGGGATCATGACCTGAGCCGAAGGCAGAGGCTTTAACCCACTGAGTTACCCAGGCGCCCCAGAAATTTTTTTTTTAAGATTTTCTTTTTAAATAATCTCTGTACCCAACATGGGGCTTGAACTCACAACCCTGAGATCAAGAGTTGCATGCTTCTCAGACTGAGCCAGTCAGGTGCTCCTCATGTCAAGAGATTTTTGACATTCTGGCCAGCCTAGGTTGGAAGCTGTGGCTCTAGTTCTGGGCTCAGAGAGGTGAAGTGACACACCCAAGGTCACACAGCTTGTAGGTGGTTCCAGAGCCTTCACCATGACTTTCCCCAAACTTAGCTTTCAGTATATGTGCTGCCGAAGCGAGCACCCAAACTTAGCTTTCAAACAAGCACGCTGCTTAGAATTGCCAAAGGATTCTTTGAGGGTCATAGAAGCCCAATCCCCTTGCTGCTGCTGGGTCCCCTGAGGTGGGGAAATGGAGAGGGTCAAAGCTCACAGGTCCTCTCAGGGCTTCCTGGGGCCAAGTCAGACCTGTGGCTCTTTCTCTGTGAACCCTGGCTTCTGAGGAAAGTGTCTCACATTTGGAGCCTGTTCTCCCCAAGCCAGGACCCCGGCTGGGCTTCCTCCCCATCCAGGCTCAGGGAGGTACCAGCATCAAAGACTGTCTCCTTTCCCCTGCAGGGAAATTCTGGCACATCTCTGACCTGCACCTTGACCCTGACTACAAGGTATCCGAAGACCCCCTCCAGGTGTGCCCATCAGCTGGCTCCCAGCCAGTGCCCAATGCAGGCCCCTGGGGCGACTACCTCTGCGACTCTCCCTGGGCCCTCATCAACTCCTCCATCTACACCATGAAGGAGATCGAGCCGGAGCCAGACTTCATCCTCTGGACCGGGTGAGAGCAGTCACAAAAGCCACCCTTCACCAGACCCCTGCTGAGTGCCACCTGTGGGCCTGGCTCCCTCCCCAGGCCAGCTCCCTTAGTCCTCACACCGGCCCAAATTCAGAGAGGAAGGACCTGAAGCTTGAGGGAACTGTGGGTCTGGCCGATCCCCAGTCTATGCTCTTGACTCTGTCTCCTAACCTTAGTAGAACACAGCTCTCTCTGAGGCTGGGGACACAGTCAAGGCACATGTGGGTATGTGGAGAACTCCCGGATTTTATTTTATTTTTTAAGATTTATGTATTTATTAGAGAGAGAGGGAGAGGGAGAGACCCCGGCAGACTCCCTGCTGAGTGCAGAGCTCAGCAAGCGACTCCATCCCATGGCCCTGAGCCAAAGTCAAGAGTAGAGGTTTAACAGACAGTGCCACTCAGGTGCCCCGAGAACTCCCAGATTCTAAGTCAGGGCGATGAACATTGGGGCCACTCCCAAAGAGGTTTAGGGATCCACGTGCAAGGAGGGAAGAAGGTAGGGGTGCTGAGAGTGGTCCTGGCTTTGGGACCCAGTGTCCTGGCTGCTCTGGCCTGGGGGGTTCTCACTGGTCACAGCACTGCTCCGCTGAAGGACAGCTTGTAGGGTGGGTGATTTCTCCTCAGCCGGATTCCATTTCTGCTTCTCATCCAAGGACATGCCATGAGTCCTCCAACTTCCCTCAGAACTGGCTGTCCTTGTCCCTTCACTCCCTGCCTCCTTTCTCTCTCCCTCGGTGGAGCAGCCTGTCTTGCGCTCAGCCCTGGGTCGACACTGGGGAACCAAGATGATACTAACCCAGACTGGCCTTCAAGGAGTTCCCAGGCTTGTGGGTGACAAGCCCGAGGACCATTGTATCCCAGCCAGGAGGGAGGCTCACTGGCAGATGTGGGAGCTTTGCAGGGCACCTGACTCCACCTCACAGGAAGTGGTAAGCAGGGGGCTGGTGAGGAAGGCTGGCCAGTGCTCTGACTTCCTGCTCCCTCTTCCAGCCTCCTTGGACCCTTGTACAGGGTGGGATTAAGCTCATGATGCCCCCAGCTGCCCCTCAGTGTGGTGTGGTAGTGACTGGGAATGACCCTGAGATGGACCCTGTGGTTGGCAGCAGGAGGCTGCAAGGCTGGACACTTCAGAAATGTGATAGTGTCGGCGCTCCTGGGTGGCTCAGTTGGTTAAGCGTCTGCCTTTGGTTCAGGTCATGATCCTGGGGTCCTGGGATCAAGTTCCACTTTGGGCTCCCTGGTGGGTGGGGAGCCTGCTTCTCCCTCTGCCTGCCACTCCCCCTGCTTGTGCCTCTCTCTCTCTCTGACAAATAAATAAATAAAATTTTGAAAGAAGGAAGGGAGGAAGGAAGGAAGGAAGGGACAGTGTCTCAGGAGAGGTCTGGGCAGCGCAGGAATCAGTCTAAGAAGAAAGTGAGCTTTAGGCTTTGACCCTGAACTCTTGCTCCCAAGACGGATTGTGCTCCAGGAGCCTCTGGATTCTCCGAGGAGGGGCCCAGGAGGAATATTCTGAAAGATGTGATGTGATCCCTCTGGGAAAGGTGACTGCCTTGGGAAATTCACGATCCTTTAACAGAAACATGATGTTTCTGGGAAATCTCTGGGGCCTTGCTGATATATATGATGTTGAATGAGATGACCTCTGGGACCTTTTATCATTCAGTCTCTAAAAAGTTTGACTTCTTGGGGCAAGTTGTCATCCCTTAGGGTAACCTGTAGGAACTGGAAGTGTTTTCTGTTTTTTTTTTTTTTTTTTTAAGATTTTATTTATTTATTTGACAGATAGAGATCACAAGTAGGCAGAGAGGCAGGCAGAGAGAGAGAGAAGAGGAAGCAGGCTCCCTGCAGAGCAGACAGCCTGATGTGGGACTCGATCCCAGCCGAAGGCAGCGGCTTAACCCACTGAGCCACCCAGGTGCCCCTGGAAGTGCTTTCTAAAAGAAAGAATTAGATCCTCCAAACTAGAAATATAAAGGGCAGAGGAGTTTTGTCCTGATGTCCTTGGACCCCCTGGCCTGTCCCTGGGGTGGGCAGGGGGCTAGGCTCCTCCTGGGGCCCTAAGGAGGGTCAGAGACACAGCAGGGAGTAATGGGTATAAGTGTAGACTCTGGAGCCCCGCCGACTGGGTTCAAACCCTGGCTCCACCCCTTTGAGAATCCGCCACCTCTCTGTGCCTTGTTTCTCTGTCAAACAGGACTAACAAAACCCACATTGGAGGGTTATCATGGAGAACAAATTAGGGGATGTGAGTACAACACACAGAAAGTCCTGGCATAAAGCAAGCCAGGTTTGCTGCTAGTAACGGTATCACTGCTACTAAGCTGATTAACTTCCTGGGGGAAGATGGAGGCAGCAGTCACCTCACCCCATCAGGTCCAGCTGGGTCCTCAAGCTTTATATTGTTGGGGCTCTTACCTTTTCCCTTTCTCCTCCCCTGCTCTCTGACCTTGCTGTATATTTCTTTTTTTAAGTAGGCTTCATGCCTAATGTGGAGCCCAATGTGGGACTTGAACTCATGACCCTGAGATCACGACCTGAGCTGAAATCAAGAGTCAGATGCTTAACCGACTGAGCCATCCACGTGCCCCATTTCTAAGTTGGATCCAGGAATTTAGGTCAGCAGAACAGTGTCCTAGGGCAGGTCCTGGATCTGCCTATAGGATGAACTCTAAACTCTGATGCCAGCTCACAGCTCCCTAGAACGCTTGGAGAATGGAGCAGGACTCAGAGACAGCTTTTCCACCCCGAGCTCCCTGGGGACTTGCAGGTGGGACTCGAACCCCCAAGCTTCCCTCTTAACATAATAATATTAATTGCAACTTGGCAGCTACTCTTCTGCTTTTTATTTTCCTTTGTTTTTACCTATTTTAAAAAGAAAAGAGAAGAGTTTCATTGGAGCCCAAGTGAGGACAGCCACCTGGGAAATATGCTTTTTATAAGGAAGAGTGGTCCCGCTTGTCTATATTTTATGTATATCATTATTCCAGATTTATTACAGTCCCAGAAATACTCTAGATGTAGGTACCATTATTACCCCTATTTTACAGATGAGATAAGGGAGGCTCAAGGGGTTAAGCAGCCTGCCCAGGGACCCATAGCAGGTCACTGGCAGAGACTAGGTTTGAACTCTGTCCTGCTAGACTCCCAGCTCCAGCCTGGCCCTCCCCTCATAGAGGACCCGCTCCAAGGCCTGTTTTCTCATGGCTGAGCTGTTCCTCCTTTTTCTCGGCCCCCCTCCTGAGCTGCCTGCACTAAATGAGCTCCGTGGTGTTTTGCAGTGATGACACACCTCATGTGCCCAATGAGAGGCTGGGAGAAGCTGCTGTGCTGGGAATCGTGGAGCGCTTGACCAGGCTCATCAGAGAGGTCTTTCCAGGTAAGGCCCTGCCATCTGTCCCCCGAAGCATTGCCTAAACCCCTGGCAGTGTCTGTTGGGACAACAACAGCCCCAATGCTGGCCGCTGGCGAGGTCTCTTGGCGATCGATTGAGGAACGTGAGCCACCCCTGCCCTGTGTTTCCACGCAGAATCCTATGAACGGAAATGCCTGCCTGACTTTCCGTTCTGTCTTCTGTCCGAGCCTGCTTTACAGCGACTTACAGCCCCTTCTCAGCACCTGTAGCTATAGAAAGGCATCATTCCCGGAGGTCTCCCAGGGACTCACATGTAGCCCTACATCCTGCTGCAGCCCCAGAGCTGCCATCCACCACCCTCCAACCATCCTGGCTGCCGGGGCCTCTGGGAGATGCTGATTTCCAGCCCAGGTGTTGTTCTTGGTGCTTGCAAGGACTTCAGAGCCTAGGAGAGCAAGCAGAGCCCATGAATGGTTAGGCAGCAGACCAATGGGACCTGACAGGTGAGTGGGACCTGATGCCCCATCTAACAGGCCCGGAAGATGTCTTTAAGCAACCTGTGCTGAACCCAAGGTGCCAGGGACCGAATCAGGCTCTCAGGCTGCCTGCTGGGGACATGTCAGAGCAGCCCACTAACCCCCACCCCCACCCCCTTGGGGTTCTGGAACAGCTGCATCCTCTAAGGTCTTAGACGCAGATCCCCAGGCCCCAGATAGGATTGATGATAATAAAAATAAGTATTAGCAGCAGCAGTAACTGCATGGATCTATGTACTGCGGACTATGTGTCAGGCACTGCTCTAAGAATACGATATGCTATAGCTCATTGACGCTTGTGGGGCTCCTGTAGAGATGTGCTACGGCTACTTCCATTTTACTGCTGAGAAGTGTGAGCCCTGGAGTCAAGTAAACAGGTCAAGGTCATGTGGCAAGGGCGGGGACACAAATCCTTGTTTGAGCACCTATCTGACCCACTACTCCAGGAGGGGCCAGCAGCTGCAGTCACCAGCTCACACCGGTCCTGGAGGCAACCTCCTTTCCCACCTCCTTCCCTCAACCAGTTGTCTGGATGTGTCCGGAAGGCACCGATGGCTCAAAGCTAGTCAGTTCCTGGGGAGGGAGTCAAACTGAAATCCAACTCCGAGCACCCTTTTCTCTGCTCCAGAGGGGCTTCTGGAATACAAGTGAAATAATGGACAAGAAAATGCTTTACAGGGGCACCTGGGTGGCTCAGCCGGTTAAGCATCTGCCTTTGGTTTAGGTCATGACCCTGAAGTCCTGGGATTGAGCTCCTCCTCAGTCTCCTTTCCCATTGGGAAGCCTGCTTCTCCCTCTGCTTAACGCTCCTCCTACTTGTGCTCTCTGTCAAATAAATAAGTAAAATATATTAAAAAAGAGAAAATGCTTTACAACTATGAGTTCACGTACAAAAGTAAATTAGAGTCTCTCGCTTATAAACACACTTGCACATTTATTGAATTTCCTAATATCCAACATGACATCGACTGTGAGATGCATCATTATTTTATGTACTGTTAAGAAAAAAAATGTTGGGACACCTGGTTGGCTCAGTGGGTTAAGCCTCTGCCTTCAGCTCTGGTCATAATCTCAGGGTCATGGGGCTCTCTGCTCAGCGGGGAGCCTGCTCCCCCCTCTCTCTCTGCCTGCTGCCCTGCCTACTTGTGATCTCTCTCTATCAAATAAATAAAGTCTTTTTTAAAAAAATGTTGTTAGAGTATGACGGCGCTCGGCCTCCATGAGAAGTCACAGCCCACCTGTAGAGATTTTAAACTAAGAACATACTAGAAGAATTAAAAGGAGACAATATCTTATTTGAGAATTACAGCAGCACAGGTAAAGCAGAACACTTTCCGCTTTGTAGATAAATAAGCGGAAGCACAGAGCAGTCAGGCAACTCACTGGCAAGGAGGAAGGGACGGAAGCTCGAGATTTCTGGGTGCACGTCACGTGTCACGTGTTCTTCCTGCCACGTGCCAGCTGCGTTCCCCCGGCAGTCACTGTGAACGCCGGCCCATCTTCTCCAGGACGGCTGGGCGGTGCCCTGGAGACTCCGTTTCGCGTTTGCGCAGAGCGAGGACAATCATGGTACCTGCACAGAAGGATGTTGTGAGGATTCAGTAGAGTAATCCACTCGCTCATCTAGTGAACAAATATTTTCCGAGTATCCACTAAGAGCAAGATGCCATTCTAGGAGGAGGGAACTTGGCCGTAGACTAGAGGCCAGGTCGTGCCCTCATTGGAGCTTGTGCTCATAAGGGGTTTCTCACAGTGCCCGGCACAAAGAAAACGGGAGAGTCCCTCCCTTCTCATCTGTCCTTGGAATTCCAGGGTTTTTTCTAAATGGATCCTTTTATTTATTTTTTTTCAGATTTATTTATTTTACAGGGGAGGAGCAGTGGGAGAGGGACAAAATCTCAAGCAGACTCCCCTGAGCGTGGTCCCCAAGATCGTGACTTGAGCGGAATCAAGAGTCAGAATCTCTCTCTCTTTCTCTCTCTCTCTTGTTTAAATTTTATTTATTTATTTGACACAGAGAGAGAGAGAGAGAGAGAGCACAGCAGGGGGAGCAGTAGGCAGAGGGAGAGGCAGGCTCCCCTCTGAGCAGGGAGCCTGATGCAGGACTTGATCCCAGGACCCAAGGATCATGACCTAAGACAAAGGCAGACAACGACTGAGCCACCCAGGCAACCCCCTAACAGGATTCTTTTTTTTTAAAGATTTTATTTTATTTATTTGACAGAGAGCGAAATCACAAGTAGGCAGAGAGGCAGGCAGAGAGAGAGAGAGAGAGGGGCAAGCAGGCTCCCTGCTGAGCAGAGAGCCCAATTCGGGGCTCAATCCCAGTACCCTGAGATCATGACCTGAGCAGAAGGCAGAGGCTTAACCCACTGAGCCACCCAGGTGCCCCTCTAGAAGGATTCTTAGGCTGCCAGCAGTTATGTTGAATAGGTGAGGGTTTTTTTCCAGGGAGTTACAGAGCTGGTTTCTGGGTTGGCAAGCAATTCCTGATGGGAACCTTACAACCATCTCCTTCTGTGGGGCTTTCAGCCCTCCCAGATCTAAGTTGGTGAAAACATCTAACTCCACGTGGGAGTTAGAGGCTCCTGCCTCCCTCATTGGTTCAAGGTCACTCATGCCCTGGGGACTGCCAAGTTCCTGTAAGGGCAAAACCCTGCCCTGAGCTCAGAGGAGTTGTTGTTTCTGGCCAAACACTTACTGAACAATTACTACTGGCACAGTACAGACACAGAGGTAAACTAAAAGCACGAGGAGGAAATGCATCTGAAGCACCCCCCCTCCCCCCCACCGCAGTGTCATTCACAAGCCGCTCCCTCCTCTCTGACCCCCACTTCCACCCCATACACTTCCACAGCCAGTGGCTCTTCCCTTTTCTGTGACAGTCCTCCCACCTCTGATTACTGAATACCTGTCAACCCTACTGCACTTCGAGGCCCCTGGGATTGGGACTGGGTGCCTGGTTCTGGGATCTGTGCATTGGCCCAGACAAGGTGTTCAGTAAACACCTGCTGAATCACGGAATTTGTCAAACTCCTAAGGCTTCCAGAGGGAACCAGACCCCTTCCCTAACAGTAAGTGGACCTGGAACGGAATAGAACAAGAAGCTCTACATTACCACAGGGCTTTTAAGGGATGGGAAGATTATTTCGATCTTCTAGCTTCTGTCTTCTTGTCTTCTCATGCTTTCTTCTGACTGGGAAACCCTTTGCTGGGAATAGAGTTAGGAACTGGAATCAGGGAACTCACTGCTCTTCCTTCCCAGGTCTGAGCCATGTTCAGCCAGATTCTACTGAATGCTGTTTTCTGCTTATCTCTATATTTACCTCATCTGTGCTACGGCTCTTCCCATGGGCTCCCACGGTCAGTGGTGGACTGAAATGTACCAGCTCTGCAGAGCGCTTTCCTATAAACATGTTTACATGTCTCTTTTTCCTCCCAGATACCAAAGTCTACGCTGCTCTGGGAAATCATGACTTTCACCCCAAAAATCAGTTCCCAGCAGGGAGCAACAACATCTACAATCAGGTCGCAGAGCTGTGGAGACCCTGGCTCAGTAACGAATCCATCGCTCTCTTCAAAGAAGGTACTTTTTGCAACTATAAGCACTTCCTTGTCTGCCCAGGTCTCATCGAATTTTGTCCTCACCAAGACCCCAGAAAACGGGTACCAATTTTATCCCCATTACACGGATAAGGAGATAGAGGCTTGAAGATGTCGAGTCCCTTGGTGAAGATCAGCCAACCTAGAGGTGGCCGGCTTGGGAGCAGACTTTGGGGCTGACTCCATGTGCTCAGTGGCTCTAGGGAGGATCATAACGGACAATTTCCTGAGCATTTACTGGGTGCCAGGCACCACTCTCGGCACATTCCAAGACTCCTCATGGAAACAAGGAAGGGGAAGCAACCTCTGCTTCAGGCAGCATTTCCCACCCTTTGTGCTACTGGCATCTTGGGTTCGATAATTCATCGTGGGGGCCGTCAAGGATGCGGGATACGAGGGACACCATCGCCGTAACCCAAAATGTCTCCAGACGCTGCCAAATGTTCTCCCGGGGAACAAAATCAGCGGCTGAGAGCCACTGATCCAGAGACACACCAGTCCAAGGGGACCCTGGCTGCTCTCTTGCCTGTCCTCAGTCCCAGCGGGTCAAACCCAAACAGAAACTGGTTGATGTAGTCCATGGAGATCAGTTTCTTTCTTTCTATTTTTTTTTTTTAAGATTTTATTTATTTCTTTAACAGAGACGTAGCGAGAGAGGGAACGCAGGATGGGGAATGGGAGAGGGAGAACAAGTTTCCCACGGAGGAAGGAGCCCAATGCGGGGCTCGATCCCAGGACCCTGAGATCATGACCCAAGCCTGAGGTAGATGCTTAATGACTGAGCCACCCTGGCACCCCCGGAGATCAGTTTATAGAACAGAGAGTTGAGCGAACAGGGTTGACAGTGGATCTGGAGGGACAAACACATTTTATTGTTCTTCATATTATAGAAAGGGAGAAACCGAAGCACAGAGAGGTGAAGTAAAAATGTTCCCAAGCTGCACAGCTAGGTGCGGGAGCCAGGACTGGAGCCAGGGCAGCGGGCCCCCAGAGCCTCTGGTCTTCTCACCGTGGTCCTCCTACGGGCAAGACGGGAAGGGAGGACGCCGGGGCAGGAGACGCTGGGAGCGAAGTTGGGGGGGGGCATGGAGACGTGTCTCATCAGAGGCAGGGGACCCTTCAGATTCTCCCTGGCTGTGATGCTGTAGGTGCCTTCTATTCTGAGAAGTTGCCAGGCCCGAGTGGGGCCGGGCGAATTGTGGTCCTCAACACCAACCTGTACTACAGCAACAACGAGCAGACGGCTGGCATGGCAGACCCCGCGCAGCAGTTCCAGTGGCTGGAAGACGTGCTGACCCGTGCATCCCGAGCTAAGGAGATGGTAAGGGCTCCCATGTCCACCTGCTACCCTCTCTGGGGTCACCTCCTGAGCCAGTGTCCCACCTCTGCACAAGCTCAGCCACTCCCTTGAGGGGCCTCTATCCCTGAAGATCCTTCATCAGCCTGGCACCAGGAAGGGGCTTCTTTTTCCAGCCTCACGACAGCCTGGGAAAAAGAGAGGGGTCCTTGGGGGGGGGGGTGCTTAGCACGTGCGAAGGCACGGAGGTGGGAAACACCCGGTAAAATCGTGGTTGGCTCTGCCTTCGGCTCAGGTCATGATCTCAGGGTCATGGGATCGAGCCCCACATTGGGCTCTCTGCTCAGCGGGGAGCCTTCTTCCTGCACCTCCTCTGTCTGCCTCTCTGCCTGCTTGTGACCTCTGTCAAATAAATAAATAAAATCTTTAAAAAAAAAATCATGGCTGGGTCTTCAGAGCACTGGCATCAGCCAGGGGGCGGGCTTGAGGGGGGATCTTGGAGCCTGTCTGCTTGCCTCTGGCAAGAGGGGCCGGTGTTGAGAGGTGGACGTGAAGGGTTGGGGAGGGCATCCCTGAGCCCCTCCTGGGCACCCCCTCCGTGCAGGTGTACATAATTGGCCACGTGCCCCCGGGCTTCTTTGAGAAGACACGGAACAAAGCGTGGTTCCGGGAGGGCTTTAATGAGGAGTACCTGAAGGTGATCCGGAAGCACCATCAAGTCATCGCAGGGCAGTTCTTCGGCCATCACCACACCGACAGCTTCCGGATGTTCTACGATGACGCAGGTACTTACTGTAGAGGACAGCGGCCAACCCATACCCGCCTCCTCCTCTTGCTGGCCTCTCTCTGAGTCCCGCGGTCTCTCTCCTGAAAGGTGACCCCATCAGTGTCCTGTTCCTTACCCCTGGAGTCACCCCGTGGAAAACCACCTTACCTGGAGTGGTCAATGGGGCCAACAATCCCGGCATCCGGGTATTTGAATATGACCGAGCCACACTGAGCCTGCAGGTCAGGAGCCCAGGGTCTGCTGGGGCTGGAGGGGGAGAATGGGGAGGGACCTGAATGTATCACCGCCTTGCCTGATCCTTCCAGCTTAATCCTCCCTCTTCTAGAGCTCTGGTTCCCTCGAGCCACTCCGGATCCTGCAACAAACTCAGAAAATTCTTTGTTCCCAATTCTCCGTTCAGCCTAGATCATAGCCTACCCGGCCTCCCTACCTCTAGCTCTGTGCCCTGCTGTAGTTCATCTACTACACATTACAGAAGGCTCTAAGACCTTCCATGGCTCCCCAGTGCCCACAAGATAAGCTGGATCTCTTTGGCCTGGTGTTCAGGGCCTCCCGCAGCATGACTTTATGCCCACTGACCGCCTATGCCTACACCGACAAGACCTCAGCCAAAGCAGACCTCTGACTCACCGAGCCACCCCTCATCTCCTGGGCTGGGCTTGTTACTATTGACATGGCAAAGAAACAGTATTCCCTAATTTAATTAACAAAAGGTACTAAGTAAGCATCTACCATGAGCGGGGCCCTGTGCTGAGCTCAGGAGATACGTAAGTGAAGGGTGACAAAGTCACTGCTGTCCTGGAGCTGGCATTCTCCCAGGAGACACACACAGTAGTATCCTATCCCATAGTAGACATTGTGAAAAGGAACGTTTAGTGTGACGTGGAGAGAAGCACTAAGGACAAAGAGTGAGGGGGCAGGTGTCACCGTTATTAAGTGTGTGTGCACACGCACATGCGTGCTGTGAGGCAGGTGGGACAGAAGTTCACCCATAGGGTGACATGTGAGTTCTGAGTAGATGGAGGAAGGGAGCCATGTAGGCATATGGGGAAGGCAGAGGACAGAGCAAGTCAGAGGCCCTGGGTAGGACTGTGCTTTTGGTGAGTGTCAGGGAGGAGCGTGGAGGTCGTGGCTGCAGAGGGAGGCACAGGCGGAGGGTGGGAGAGATGAGGTCAGATCCTGTCAGCTGTGATTAGGACTCTGGATGTGGAGGGTTTGGGACGGATGAAATATCCTGACTTACACAATTTTACAAAATCCCCCCACCGCCGGCTAGCCGGCTCTGCAGAGAACAGGCTGTAGGGGGCAAGGGCAAAAACGGGGGTGGGGGTTACGGGAAGGGTGAGGTAGGAGGTGACCACAATTACCGCCGAGAGGTGACGCTGGCACAGGCCGGGGGGGGGGGCAGTGGGACAGCGAGAAGCCCCAGATCCTGGATGTCTGCTGAAGGCAGAGGAGACAGGATTTTTGGGGACTGGATGAGGGCGAGAGAGAAAGAAAGGAGCCAGGGCTTTGGCCTCAGCGCCTGGAGGGGTGAAGCTGCCCTTTACTGAACTGGGATCACCGTGGGAGGAGCACGTTTCAGAGGAAGAGCAGAAGTCTGGTGTGGGACCTGTTCACTTGGGGAGGTCTAAATGGTGTCCCAGTGAAAATGCCCAGCAACGAGGCAGCCAGGTATTCAAGTTGGAGGCCCAGGAAGAGGTGGATATAGAGACTTTTAATTGGGTGCTTGAGAGAGGACATTTAAAGCCAGGGACTAGACCAGATAACCGAGGTCCTTGACTCCAGAGTAAGTGTACATGGAGGAGACGTCTGAGGTCTTTGAAGAGTGTGGCCTGTTGTCCATATGGGCACCCAGCGGGCCTTAGCAGAGGAGTCACCAGCTGGTCCCCCCCCCCCCCAACACGCCTTCTCAGGGAGGGAGTCACACAGACCTGGGTTTGAATCCTGGCTCCACCACTCATGAGATTTTTGACCTCTTCCCACCTCTGCTCATCTGTAAAATGGGAGTACCAGTCCCTCACAGGGTTTGGAGAGGACCAAATGGAATAACATAATGTGCCTCTGGGGAGGCTGCCCTCCATACATGGCAGTTCCTCTTACCCCACTTCTAGTGACAAATTTAAGTGGAAAGCATCAGACAGATAAGCCTTTCAAGATTCTAGTTCCGAAGATGCATCTGATTCTAGGAGTCCTGGGTGTATCCCAAACCCTCGGCAACCACAATTCCACAACCTCTTTCAGCCAGGCACTCCATGCCATTTCTTTAAGTTGCTTTTTATCCATTAATTCTGTAAATATTTACTGAGCCCTGTAGGACCCTGGACAAATGAATTAACCTCTTTAGGACTCAGTGTCCTCATCTGTGAAATCAGGGTAATACGGGCAGTTACTCCATTAGCATACCAGGCATACCCCATTAAGTAGGAAATGCTCGCCAACAGCAGTCACTGTTAGAGCTATAAAGAATCAGGGGCGGGGAGGAATGCAAGGTGTAGGATTGGAGGTTGGGTGGAAACTGCCAGCTGCTCAGGGCCGGCCCTCCTCACGCCCTCTCTCCAGGACGTTGTGACCTACTTTGTGAACCTGAGCCAGGCGAACGCGCAGGGGACTCCACTCTGGGAGCTCGAGTACCGGCTGACCAAGGCCTACGCGGTGCCTGACGCAGGCGCCCGCTCCATGCACGCGGCGCTGGGCCGCATCGCCGGCGATCCCGGGGCGCTGCAGCGCTACTACGTCTACAACTCGGTCGGCTACGACCGCGAGGCCTGCGACCAGGCCTGCCGTGCCGAGCACGTGTGCGCGCTGCGCGAAGTAGCCTTCGACGCATATGCCGCCTGCCTGCGCGCCCCCGGCGCCGCGCCCGCGCCCGGGCTCGCGCTCCTGCTGGCGGCGCTGCTGGGCCTGCGCGCGCTGCTCGCGCCCTGACGTCGGGCGCCCGCCGGCCGCTTCCCGGCAGAGACTTGCAGCCACCCCGGCCCGGCGTCTGCAGCGGGAACCCGCGTGGAGCAGCAGCCTGGGCAGTAAATGAAGCGCCGAAGACCTTCCCCGTCCCCAGCACATTATTTTCCCCCAAGTTTCCTCCAAAACACAGTGCTCCTCGAGCATCTCATTCTGTGCGTTTTCCCTTTTCATATGTTTCATGTTTACTGCGACTCCTGTAGAGTGACTGAATAGTTACTGAACAGAGTAAGATGAGCCACAGGGAAGATACGCCTGAGGGATCCCGTGTCCTTGTCCGTCCCCCCATTCCCCCGCCTTCGCCCGCACGCGAGGCACACTCGGTTTGCGAAGTCCCGCAATCCGGTTCTGCAACAACGCGGACGCGAGGGATCGCGGTCCAGCCCCGGGCGCTACGCCCTGAGCCACTGCCGTCGTCTCGGGCCTTCTCTTGCCTCAATTGCAATTAGACGGCGGCCGCGCTAAGAAAGGGTGGTGTGGCCGCGCCCGGCCGTTGCGGGCCTAGCGGTCCTCGGGGCTCAGCGGGGCTGCACGCGAGTGCCCTGCGCAGGTTGCTGGGCCGCAGCCGGGGGCGGCCTTCCGGGACGCAGGCTGACAGGGGCGTGTGGGGACTGCGGGCGCCGTCTGCCGCGGGGTACGCGGGCCTTGCTCCTCCCCGGACGGGGCGGGACGGGGAAGTCCCGCCCAGGAGGCCCCGGCCCCGGGCGGCCCCTAGGCCTGCGCCCGCCTCCTTCCTGCCGAGGCGACCCCGGGCGGGGAAGGCGGGTCCGAACCTAGAGGAGAAGGTACGCGAGAGGCTGGCGGGTTATGCCTTGGTTACCCCGCGCCGCGCTCCTCTGGGACGTGGTCCTGGGCTTTTTGGGCACCGCCGCCTTCCTGATCGACCTGGGCGCCGACCTGTGGGCCGCGGGCCAGTATGTGCTCAGCGGCCGCTACCTGTGGGCCGCGCTGGTGCTGGCGCTCCTGGGCCTCGCCTCGGTCGCACTGCAGCTCTTCAGCTGGGTTTGGCTGCGCGCCGACCCCGCTGGCTTGCACGAGTCGCAGCCCCCCGGCCGCTGCCTGGCGCTGCTGCACCTCCTGCAACTGGGCTACCTGTACAGGTGAGCACCACGCCCTCGGAAGGGGGTGGGGGGCGGAGCCCGCGGCCCCTGGAGCCGCGCCACTAGCCGCGGGGGGGGGGGGGGGGGGACCCTGACACTGGGGAGGGGTGGGAAGGAGAAGCTCGGGACCCAGGAGAGGAAGCTAAGCCCTTGTGGGAACTTCTGCTTACAGGTGAGCTCCCCGCCTCTAAGAAAGAGGGGCCGGCTGACGGCCCTCAGAACCCAGCTACCCTACCCCCGTGGCACTAGGGAAGAGACTGAAGCCCAGAGAAGAAAACGAGGCACATGATTTGGAGTCAGACCTGTCTGGGCTCCAGTCCTAGCTAATTTACCCTCTGCGGCCTCATCCCTGCCTCAGTTTCCTCCTCTGTGAAATGGCAACAGGAGTGTAGACACAGGTCTGGCCAGCTGGCCTGTTGTGGGAAGCGAAGGCAAGAGCCCAGTGTGCCTCACTTGGTGCTCTGGGCTCTTGGTGGACTCTAGTGTAACAGCCGACCCCTGACCTGTTCCATCCAAAAAATGTTCCTTTTTGTTGTGGGTGGGCCTTCCTTGGGCAAGTCCCTTGAGCCCTCTGGGTCTCAGTTTACTCATTGTTCCAGTGGATTTGGTTGTAGCACCTGCTTCTGTTTGGTAGGGATTAAAAGAAATAAGGGATTGAATTGCTTCGGCGCAGAGTAAGCCTTCAACAAATGTCAGCCGGCTTGATTCCCCGGGTCACCGGGGAGGGTTGGGAGCCCTGACCCTCAGAACAGAGCTTGTCCTCTCAAGCCCTCTTTCCCAGTTTCCTTCTCCCCGCCCCACCCTCTGATCCCCAGAGCAAGCAAGAGCTCAGCGACGGGGTCTGACTCAGCTGTGTCCCCTGAGCCAGCCAGGGCTGGGCATAGGCTGGGTTCCAGAAAGTCTGTGTGGGTGGTACTCCTCAGATCCGCAGGGCCCGCTAGAGATGAAGAAGCTGAAGCTAAGGGACGAGAGTCTTGCGGTGGGGTCAGGACACACTGTGCTCTGGGTTGGGATGGGGCGACTGGAGCCAGGATCTGCTCTTGAATCCATTCTGCAGATTCTCTCCAGATCTTGCTTTGACAAAGCTGCATTGAGTCTCCAGGAGGGGACAAGAGGAGCTTTGAGTATTGCGGTTTTGCCTGAGGGACTGCAAGGGCCTCCTTAAAATGCCGGGTGGGCAGAAGGAGAGCAATTGTTAACAGTCCTGGTGGCCTCGAGGAGCCCTGAATCTGTAACTGTGTCCTCTCTTGTCCCATTTCTTTCTTTCTTTCTTTCTTTCTTTTTTTTTTTTTTTAAAGATTTTATTTATTTATTTGACAGACAGAGATCACAAGTAAGCAGAGAGAGAGGGGGAAGCAGGCTCCCCGCTGAGCAGAGTCCGATGTGGGGCTCAATCCCAGCCAGGACCCTGGGATCACAACCAGAGCCGAAGGCAGAGGCTTAACCCACTAAGCCACCCAGGTGCCCCTCTCGTCCCATTTCTGCTGAGCAGGAGGCAGACAGCCTTTACTGAACTTTGGTTTTGAAAATGGGGTGTCTGTTCCTCCTTTGGACTGAGGCAGGGGCCTTAGGGGACCCGGGCAGAGGCTCCTGCTGAGGGAGAGCCCCAACCTGGGCCTGCCACCCCTGCTCCTTAATGTCCTGTCAAGTCCATCCAGGGGAAGTGACAGTAAATGTCTGGTGAATGACCTGGCTCTGAGGGAATGGGCTCACCTCCCAGTGGCCAACTGAGATCAGTTCTGGGTGGGGGAGATCATGGTACATGTTCCACTACTCCCTACATGCTGATGGGTCACCTAGGCCTGACTGCCTAACCTCTGGACTCCCTTAACTCTGTGTCTGTCTCCATGTCCATCACACTGGACAGTCCTCTTAAATGACCCTATCCTTCCCGTCTAACCCCTCCTCCCCTTCCACTCCTTCATAGCCAGAGAGATCTTTCTACAGCACAATCTGACCTATGTTGCCTGTACTCAGGAGCTCTCAGTGGCTCCCCTTCCCCCACAGGGTCCTAAGAAAATCTTAGGCTTTCTAAAAAAAAGTTGAGACCTGTCACTTGGGGCAATTTCATAGCATGCCTTTGAAATTCGCACAGTTTTGGGTCCAAATCCTGTTTCTACCATTTCTTAGCTCTTCGGTTTTGTGTCCCCATCTGTCAAGTGGGGATGTTGTAAGGGGGAAATGGGACAGGGTTTGGGATAACCCGGGGACATCCTGGCCAGTCCAAGCGGTGGCAGTTGGTACCCATCCCCATTCTACGATGAAAGAGTTGGGTGAGGTTAAGTTACTTGTGCCCAAGGCCCCGCAGCATGTGAGTGACGAGCTAGGATTAGAGCCCACCTCCATCTACACAGTGGGAGAGGGGAGGCCGAACACAGAGCACACTAACCTGGCCCCTCGGGGCCTCTGGACCCGCCCTGCCTAGGTGTGTGCAGGGGCTGCAGCAGGGGCTCCTGGTGTGGCAGCAGGAGGCGCCCTCTGAGTTTGACCTGGCTTATGCCGACTTCCTGACCATGGACATCAGCATGCTGCGGCTCTTCGAGACCTTCTTGGAGACGACGCCACAGCTCACGCTGGTGCTGGCCATCGTGTTGCAGAGCGGCCGGGCCGAGCCCTACCAGTGTGAGTGATGGGCCGGGGGCCGGTTCCCCCTTTACGGTGTCGGGGAGCTGCCAATGAGTGTCAGGAGGGTTTTCATTCTTTTCTAAAGGCTGCTTGGAAAACAGGAGGATGTCCCTTAGGTAAATGTGTGTTCAATCTGGAAGCTACTCCTTAGCCTTCCGAATGAGGACCAGTGACTAGTGTGGCGGCCACGGGGGTTAAGGGGCTGCCGTAGGGCTGGCGCTGTGCAGAGCACTTTGCCGACCATACTGCTCCCACGCATAGCGGCCCTAGGGGCTGGCATTGGCTCCGTCCACAGGACACGAGAGGAACGAGGTGCAGAGGTGAAGGCATCTGGTCCGGGGCACACGGCACTCCGGGGCACACACTTCTGTTTGAGGGCTGTGGGTGCATAGGATCGGGGCCACTATGGGGACGGTCTCCATTGTCTGCAGAGGAGGCAGGGAGTGAGGGAAGAGACAGATTTTCTTGGCTTTCTACTTAGTGAACATTTCCATCAGTGGCTCTTATGTACCAGGTACGGGGCTGCTGGGGACCCCAAGGGAGCAGAATGTCTTGTACCCTGAAGGAGCTCAGAGACAAGGCAACAGAGAATGACTATGTGCTAAGACTCCAGAGGGAAGTGGGTGAGGTATACCGGGTCACCTGCGGGGTGGGGTGGGGTCAGGATGGGTGACTCTAGCCTCCAGGGCTCGTGCTCCTGGCCTACCCAGTATTGTGGGCTGAGCTTGTCCAGGTCAGCGAATGCAGCATGCTGGGCAAACTGGGAGGATAGCAGCCCTGCCGAGACCTCCTGTGTGGTAGAAGGGCCATTGCCCCAGATCTGCTTGCAGGGTTGGGGTGGCCTCCTCGTCCACAACAGATGCCCGGTAAACATCTGTTGATGGACTGGGGAAGGGCAGGGGAGTGAACATTCTAGAGGCCTTCCAGTGCTGCTGGCACCCCTCCCTGGAGGTCCTGGTGCTCCTAGTCCAGGGTGGACCACCAAGAGGTGGGAGAGGATCCCCACCCTAAACTGCTAGTGTTGAAGAATCAAGGTGAAGGCCCAGTGTGAGCCGGAATGTTCTATGTGTGTGGCAGGGCTGGCTCTCCCGGCCTGGAGGGCGGCTTCCGCCACAGCCTAGTTGCCACCCGTGGAAGTTCCTGCTTCCGTTTTCAAGAATGCAGACAGGGAACTGGCATTACTGATTTTCAGTGCCCAGAAAGGCTTGGGCTCTTCTGGGAAAGGAAGGGTTACAGGGCCCGAGCAGATGCTCAGGGTGTGGCCAGGGTTCTGGGGACTCAGATGCTGGGTGACACGGGTGCAGATGAGGGTGCATAAGTCACACAGCCCCCCGCCCCAATCCTGGAAGAGTCTCGCCCTGGCAGCACCTGAAAAGTTAAGCCTTGCGGCTAAGGGCAGACTCCACGATCGGACCCTCGGTCTGTTTTTGGTTGTTTGAAGGGATGTTCTCTAGCTGTAGCTTCCCTTTAGCCATCAGGAGCTCTCACACCCGCCTGGGGTGGCCGTGGGGCCTGGTGGAATGCGTGGCCTCTAGGGGGTGCCATGCAGGCTCACCCGTTCCCGCTTCCTCTCCACAGGGGTCAGCATTGGCACGTCCTTCGTGGGCATCTCGTGGGCGCTGCTTGACTACCACCGGGCCTTGCGCACCTGCCTCCCCTCCAAATTGCCCCTGGGGCTGGGCTCCTCTGTGGTCTACTTCCTGTGGAACCTGCTGCTGCTGTGGCCCCGGGTCCTGGCCGTGGCCCTCTTCTCTGCTCTCTTCCCCTACTCTGTGGCCCTGCACTTCCTGGGCCTGTGGCTGGTGCTGCTCCTGTGGGTCTGGCTGCAGGGCACGGACTTCATGCCAGATGCCCGCTCTGAGTGGCTGTACCGGGCCACCGTGGCCACCATTCTCTATTTCTCCTGGTTCAACGTGGCCGAGGGCCATACCCGGGGCCGCGCCACCATCCACCTGGTGTTTCTCCTGAGCGACAGCATCCTCGTGGCAGTCACCTGGTCGACTCACACCAGCTGGCTGCCCAGCGGGATCCCACTGCACGTGGTGCTGCCCGCGAGCGGCCTCTGCTTCCTTCTGGGCCTGGCTCTGCGGCTCGCCTACTACCGCTGGCTGCACCCGAGCTGCCGCTGGGAGCCTGACCGGGTGGATGGGACCCGGGGCTTTCGCTCCCTCGAGGGCCTTCAGCTGCCTCACAACAGCCGCATGACCCGGTTGGCGCAGAACTTCTTCCCTAGGGTTAGGGAGGCGGAGGCTGCTTTGCCACGGAAAGAAGAGGTAAATGGGGTCCTTTGAGGTGAGGCCAGACCCAGCAGGCCCAGAACGGATGGACTCAACTGGTAGAATCCAGACGATAAGCTAATGATGCTGCTATTAGCCTTGATTCCCTCCAGAAGCACCCGATGCCCGATGTGACAGGCCCTGGAGACCCGAGTTGAGTAAAGACTCAGGCCTGCCTTTGAGGATGAGAACAAGATGCGAATGGCTGGGCCCTGGAGAGTCAGGGGCGCCAGTTACATACAGGACACTTTGGAAGGAAAGAAGAGACCCAGCCCCTTCCCCATCCCATTCCCACCAACTGAAGAGTTGGTACCCCAGAGCTCCTAGAGATGGTATTTTCGCCTCCCCGGCCATCTTCAACATCATTGGTGGAAGTGCTGTCCCATGGCTTGGTTCCCTGATCCTGGACTAGAAGGCCCAGGATCTCCAGGTTGTGTTCAGAATTCTTCCCCTCTGCCTTACCTGTCATTCTGGTCATCCAACAGATGTTTACTGAGAGCCTTGTCTGTGGCAGGAATATTCTGTCCTTGGAGTCTGGAACAAGACTTCCATCTCTAGCTACTCCTGAGTGGGTGGTCATGCTGGAAGCCAGGGAAGTCCAGCTAGTGGCCCTGTCCGCCTCCCCAAGACTTCAGTGCAGCCAGCCCGGCCTCTGGCCCTGCTCTCAAGTGGCCATCTTTCAGCCAAGTGCTTGTGACCCTGTGGTCTGGGCCATGGCGCAGCCCGTTGAGTATTTTTCTACTTTAGACAGTACACTTTCTACCTCAGAGTCTATGTGAGAGGAAGAGAATGTGCATTCTTACGTGTCTATGCAAGTGAAGGGCATGTATGTGGTGTTTTTGTTTAACAGTATTACTAGATTATTATTAAAACCTCATGAAACCCTCCAAACTAATTGTGTCATTAAATCTACAGGGCTCAAAGACACCTGGAAAGAAGGGTCAGGGACGTGAAGTCCACCCTTGAAATTGCTAAAGGTCCTAGGACCAGAGAAGAGGGAAGGTTCTCAGCCTTGTTTTCCAACTTTTGGGATCTGGTGAGCCGTTGTGGGGTTGATTACCGCCAGGTGGGCATCAGAACCCAGATCTGGAGCCACTCTGGTGTGTGCTGTTAACCAGCTTTGCTGCTGGGCCTGGCAGGAGGAGCCACAAACACCTCTGGAACCAGGAAGTGAACCCTAGAGCCCGGAGGAAGAATGGTACGGGTGCTGGGAATGCAGTGTAGGGGTGTGGATGTGGGGCGCAGGACCAGAGCATCTTCTGTTGCCCTGGAAGGTACGTGGTTTGGGGAAACCAGGGAACAGGAACATGGCACTGGAGACAGAAGAAAAAGGTGCAGTCATCCGTGTGAGAGGAACCAGGATAGTTCTGTTCTTTTATTCATTTTAGGGGAGACCAAACAGAATAAGTAAAACTGTCCGAGCTAGTGTAAAAGATCAAGTAGGGAAGGGCGCAGGGAGAGGGTGAATGCGCGTTGTGGGTGGCAGTTCCAGTTCTGTGTAGCATGGCCTGGGAAGGCCTCCCTGAGAACCTGATTCCGCCCTAAAGGGGGGAGGCTTTGGCAGCTGTGCTGGCCTGGGGTCAAGGATGGTAGAGGTGGGCGGGTGGGGGGTGGAAGCCCTGGGGAGGCGATGCTGGTGATTTTTGATGTAGAAGGGTAAGGCCGGAAGGATCTCCAGGATCATCCTGTCCAGTGATTTCCAGACTTGAATTTCATGGACCAGTAAAACGGCCAACATGGCTGCTGACTTAATTTTAACAAAAAAAAAAAAAAGGCAGTAAAAACTATCATTTATTATTATCTTCATCATCTCTTAATACGATATAATGGCCTTAGAAAAAGGATTTTTTTCTCCAACTGGGTTTTTAAAAAAATTGAGGTATAATTGACATACAGTATTATAAAAGGACAGTTCTTTTAATTGAATACATTTAAACACCCATAAACACATCCATAAGTGAAATCATTATAGTTTCTCTCAAGTCATTGAGAATATCAAGGGCGGAGAACCCAGAGGGTAGGCTTAGTGCCCCACCTAGCTTTGGACATAGGCCCTAAGGGTTTCCAAGCTTCCTGTCATATGAAGAAATTAGGTTCAGGGGAGATGCTATATATGCCCAAACAGAAGACAGTATTTTAGGCAATTCCCTACTTTCCTGAGAAAAATCCTCAAGATGTGTATTCTTTTTTTTTTTTTAATAGATTTTATTTATTTATTTGACAGACAGAGATCACAAGTAGGCAGAGAGAGAGGGAAACAGGCTCCCCGCTGAGCAGAGAGCCCGATGCGGGGCTCGATCCCAGGACCCTGAGATCATGACCTGAGCCGAAGGCAGCAGCTTAACCCACTGAGCCACCCAGGCGCCCTCAAGATGTGTATTCTTAATGTTTTGGCTAAATTCTCATCTGTAATTGCTAAATGAAAATTGTCAAATGATGGTAATACGTAATTAAATTGAAATAACATACAAGGTCTACCACTTAAAATCTGTGGAACGAAGCAGTCACTTCATTTGTTATATACAGTTCATAGAATTAAGAGTTTTAAAAAGATGGCACTGATATGACTTGCAATTAGAAATTTCTTTCAAGATCCCATCAAGAATTTCTTTTATAAGAAACTTGTTTTTGAAGAATAAAACCACCCCGAATTACTAATTTTTACCTGCCAAACAAAGGTTTTTGAGAAATGAGCAGATGTTACACTTACTATAGGGGAGAAGGGAAGTTTACTCCAAGGCTTGAAAAGCAAGTAATACTCCAGTATTTGTACTTAAGACCAAGTTAAAGATGTAACAAGTCTGCTTCAGCTATGATGTGGTTCGAAATATGTACCTTCTGATTAAAAAATATAATGCCTAGAATACAAGGCAACCCCCTTTTCTAAGAGGGAATTAACTTGGAAAAAAAAACCACATCTTACAGTCTGACACATGTGGCACTTGGAAGCTAGCCCGAATTCTGGCCTCCTTTATTGCAATAAAAGGCAAAGGGATTCTTAACTGTTTTCCAGACCAGTGAGGGACAGTCAGACCCAAATCGGAAGAAACGAAATGAGCAAAAGTAGTTGATGTGACAGGAAATGAGGCCAAATCAAGCGAGGTTTAGTATCAGATCATGTTTTATTGCTTTTGCATGTTAAGCTCATCACAGCAATGTATTGATTTCTCTTTAATAATTAAATTTCAGCACAATTTGACAGCAAATGAAACCTCTTTTATCATTTCAGTCCTAAACTTTAAAAAGCAGTAGATTTTAGAAACAACTAAGAAATAAACTTTCCCTTGCAAGTTATTTTAAAATATTATTTTATTTCCCCATGTACATTTGTTTATACCAAATGGTTAGTCTTTATTTTCGATGAAATTAATGACTGGGTTATTGAAGAGTGCCAGCTTTCTAATGAGCTCTTCGGATTTTTTTAATGAAGCCCTACTCAGAAGCCTACTTAGCTGGGCAACTGGGCTGATCCTACTCAGAAAAGACACAGGAGCACACTGTATAGAAAATAAAAACTTTATTTTTTCAAGTTTATAAGATAGTTCCCATTACATATAACATTATGGTCAAGGACTCTACACAGCCACGAATGCCCGCAGTCACATAAATATATCCGATCCACTCAATGCCTTTTCCTGCTAAATGAGGCATCTGAAGTCCAGAGGGTTATGTTTTGAGTACAAGCTGTCCTTAATGAGATGGCTCCCGTCAGTGCATTAGGGACTAGCCACAGAGCCTTGCTTGCTGGAGCGGTCTAAATCGGAAGAGGAAGGGACAGAGGGCCTGCAAGTTGGGGATGGGTCAGAACTAGATTTTTCTCTCATAGTTTAGGATATTTTAGAATCCCAGAATTCAGATTTGGCTTCTTTATAAGTGAGAATATCTGGGGAGTTCCAAGTTTTGGATGAAAAAGGAAGCTAATGAAAAAGGTGGTAAGAAGTAGAAGCCTGCTTAAGAAGGCCCCTAACTGTCCCCCTTCTACAGGAGTGAGGAGAGGAAGGCCCCCGGCTCTCCACCCTTGGCTTAGACCGTCATTCTCCAGGAAGAGAAAAAATGTGGCTCCGCCCCTCCCTGCCTCTGCCCCGTGGTTCAGTGGCACCATTCAATGTAGCGAATGTCTAGATGGTTCCACGTGCTGCAGCCAGAGTTTGCCAATCAGATTCTACCTGGAGCTTGAAAAGTGAGTTTGTATAAACTGTGGACATGCCGTGGCACAAGTCTCCTGGGACGCTAGCTTTGCCCCTCAACTTGCAGAGCGAAGACAGGAACATCCCAAACCAAATAAAAGCCCAAACAGGCATCGAAGTCTGGAACAGGCATCTATTCTCCCGGACACCACCAGCCGCCCCAGGGGCATTGGACAGGGTGATGCTAAGGCACAGTCAGTTTTACATTCGAAAGTCAAGCCACCTCTTAAACCCAGGACACATCTGACAACTCCAGACCTCGCACTAGAGACAGTCCTCACCACGAGACGTGCAGACCCATCTGGCAGAACCCACAGCGCCTGGCTGGGGAAAGACTCAGGATGTGGGTAACTTCATAGGGTCACTTTCTAGTAAAGAGGGCTTCCCCTTGAAGAAATGACCCATTTTGCCCTCAACTTCCAAGAGTGCTACCCACTTATTCCTTTCCAGAGCTTTGTGTTGGAGAGGAAAAAAACACAGGGTAAAAGAATGCTGTGTTCCCTGCACAACTCATTTTGGCAAAGAGGAATCGAGAAGCTCTCATTTTCCGTAATGGGGGCAGCAACAACCAAAAGAAAGCAGAGGTGCTCTGCTCGATAGAGCTTCCTCACTTCTCTTAGCCAATTCCAAGTTCCTTTTGCAAAGACCCAGGCTAGGCAGTCAGGGGGGCGGTGGGGGAAATACCATCGAAAGAGGAGTCTAACTCCTAGGGATAGAGCACTTCTCCCAAAAGGCAGGGAGAGGGAAGTATTTGTGTGTGGCCCTGTGTGCATGGTGGGGGGAACCACTGCACAGCCTCACAAGCCTGACATGCAGCCCCAACCAGGTGGCCTCTGTCCAACTCAGGGAACCCACAGTTATACTGCTAGTAGGGGGAGGGCTTGGGGCCTGGAAGAAAGGCCCATTACAGAGCTTTCTAAGATCGATTACCAAGCCAGGCAGAGCATGTGGACAACTGTGCTCTACACAGACCGTGGAAGGTTGGCCTCCAACTCCATGCCTCATCTCTTCCTCACCTGTCAAGAAACGAGGTCGGAGAGAGACAGCTAAGTAATGAGCACTGACTCCAGCTCCTTCCCCAAACCTGTGAGGAATGGAGCACTTTCTCAATCCGTTCTGAAGGAATGTGTCTATCAGTCTTCGCTGCTGCCATTTGGTGGCCTGGCATCAGGAGGAGCCTGGCCCCTCAGTGCCGCAACATCTCCAGAAAGGGATGCACAGAATCTCTGGGGGTGAGCGATTACAGCTGGGGGTGGTCAAGGGACGCCTCCTCCTGAGGACCCAGACTGCACGCCTGAGGGGCTGACATGATCACCTCTCCAGGCAGCCCGGGAGAGGCTCAACTTCCTGAGTGCTAGGAAGTGTATCCTGCCCGAGCAGGGGCCCACATTCGTCTTGGAGCGATGGAGCATCTGCAAACACACCTGGACTCTAAGGCTGGGATTAGCTGCCGGGCACCCACCAATCTTCCTAGAGGTCAGGGTGACAGATGTTTCTGCATATAGCAGGCATGGAGTAGGGTTCCAGCACCCTCATTTGGATCAGGAAAGTCTTTCTGGCCTTCTGGTTTCCCATTTTAGAAAGGGATTTGAGAAGCAGAAAGGGTGTTCCATGGGAAAAGTGGGTTTTGATCACAGCAATCTGTTCCTCGGTTTCAGGCAAGAGATTTGGGTAAATACATGCCCAAAATACCTTTCTTGGCTTAAGGGCTTCAAAGGAAGTCAAATGTAGTTACGAGTCTGTTCTTAGGCTTGATTTAACTTCTTGGGTCCAAAGCTGAGCGACTGGCCAGAGCTGCATGGAGGCGGATGGGAGGTACAGAGGGGCAGGGCAGGGGCAAGAGTCTAGCACTGGTGACTAAGAAGGAAGAGAAGGGGGGAGGGGTGAGCCTCTGCTGCTGGGGAAGGGTGCTTCTCTGCCAGACTAGGTGGAATCTTCTTGTTCCAAGAGCCAAAGAAGCAGAAATTCCTACAAAGCCTTAGTCCTTTCCCTCCAGTTGGGAGGTAAGCCCTCTGGGACACAGTCTTTGAATAAAAGTCAAGCTGAAGGCTTGGAATTTATGTCTTAAGAGAGGGAGTTTCTAGGGTTGTGCCATTTGGTTGAAGGGGAACAGGGGCTGGAGAGAGGACTAAGGCTTCTAGGATGGGAAATTCCAAAGTCTCAAGGTTATCAGTGTCCAGTGCCCCACAGTTCAGCCGACTAGGAGATGGAAGATCGGGAAGGAAACCGCCCTAGAGAGCAGACCACCGGAGCAGCTAAAGGAGGTGCTACTGTCACAGAGAGGTATTTTAGACATTTCAATTGCTATTTTCCAAGGAAACTTTACACACCCCTTTCTTGTTAGAAAAAGAAAGGAGGGAAAACCTGCTTCAGAGACCAGACCCTTAACTATAAAAATAACATATACATTCCCTGGGAATATGTTCTAGAGCTAAGGAGATTACAAAGACCGCAAGAGATGGTATCACAAAAGTCTGCCACGTGTATCCTGTTCCCGCAAGTTCAGAGCAGTTCTCAAACTGGGCACGAACTAAGAGTGCAACTCTGCCCCAAGAATTGCCTTTTCTTTTCTTCATTTTTTTGGAAACAAAATAAAACGAAACAAACCCCCGAAGAATTAAAAGCACTGTCGCTGCGGTGAGACCTCTCCATCCCACCGTCTCCTGCCTCTGCACGACGGTGAACACGGGGCCGCAGCTCACTCTTAGCAAAAATAAGCTTCGTCCCTTGCAGCTGTTGGTTCTGATTGTGTTCTCGCCAGCATTCCATGGAGAAATAGAGAGACACACACACAGAGACAGAGACAGAAAGGGAGACAGAGACACACAGAGAGAGAGAGAGAGAGAGAGAGAGAGAGAGTTCCCAGATGGTTCTGGTCTCTAGCTCCTTTCAGGAGGGAAAAGGAGCTCACGGGGAAGGGTCTTCATTCCAGTTCTCAGAGAAAGTCAAGCTCCAAAGCCTGGTGGAGGGACACTAGATCTCCATGGTTGGTGATTCTCCAGAAAGGCATGTTGTGCTGGAAGAGAGGGGGACAGTTCAGAGCAGATTCACCCAACTTCTTTTGGGAGCTTGTATTTACCTCTCTACCTCTTCCTTTCCCCAAGACACTTGGTAACACTCTCTTCTCCTGCCCACCTTACTGGACTGTTAAAAGGAAGTCAAATGTATAAGGACTTTGTACACTACACGACACTTGACAAATGTAAGAGATTTTTGCCAGGTCTTTCTTGGTAACTGTGCTTTTATGATACATCCTTGTTTTAGCCATTATATAGGGTCCTCAGGATCAAATAAAATGACCCTAGTGAGAAATTACTATTAATCTATCACATTTTCTTACAGATGGTTAGTTTTGTGTAAATTTCAGACAAAGTTTCTCTACGTTTCGACAAAGTACAAATCTTGTTCACGACTGAGATGCGGAATACACAGATCTAAGAAGTAATAATCCCATTTACCATGTTGTCAAAATCATGTCCAGAATACCGTGTGCTGTTGTGGAAACCACATTTTAAAGAAGGGATCTGAAAAAAATCCAAGTGTGGGAGACCATGTTCTGTGAAGCTGAAGCGGGTTAGCCTGACTGATCGTTTTGCTCTAACTGGTTGCAAGTTACCCAAAATACCAAAGTCTTAAAGCAGTTCTTTTGGCAGTGAGCTCAGGGTTTTTCAAGCATGCTGCTCACACGTATTTAAACAGGAAACAGACTTGTTACGTCGTACTCAGGACTCAAACCAGGATGTGAAAGTTAGAGATACACGTTTTAGTTCAGTGGGAGGAGGAACATCCTAACAGTTTGGATGACCCCACAATAGAACATGACACACAGGCAGCAGTCTCCCCATCCTTGGGTTTATTCAAACAAGGACTAGAAAGTCCTCTGGGAAAGGGGCTGCAGAAAAGGTCCCTCACAGCATAGAGGCTGAAATGGATGGAGCTCTAAGGCATCTTCCAACGGGTACATGCCATGGTAGGTGATCACAGGCAGCAGCTGAGAGGCGCCTACTGCCTACTCTGCTAATGACGTCATCCTTCTTTAGCTCCCAGACTCCCTTCCTCAAACCAAGCAGCACTGCTGCTTCCAACCACTACTGTCTTCTCCCGGCCCAGAGGGCAACAAGCACTTCAGAACCAAAGCCTCAAAGATAACACATTGAAAAAAAAGATACACATCCTTGAATAAAATAGTGAATGAAATAGTGAATGAAATAAAATAGTGAATGAAAACGTAATGAGGTAATAATGCCACCGGATTAATGATGGAGAGCCCAAAGATTTTAAAATTTTTGAGTGGCAGGGAGCGGGGAAAGGAAAGATCTAATAACTTAAGGGAAAACCCTATTTGGGGGAAAAAATGAATGTCTTTTTTTAAAGAAAAATAGGACAGAGAGGGGAAAACACTGTAAATGCTCAAGATTGCTACGATTTCTGACTTTTACCGTTTTTCTAATTACTTGTGGCGTTCCCACAGGGACTACTGTTTTTACCATGGTTACCTGTTTGGCTGCAATTTCTTCATCTCGTCCATCTCCAATCACTACATATGTGACTTTCTTTCCAAACCTAGATACAATTCTCTCGAAGCAGCTCTCCTTACCTGATGAGAAAAAGAAATTTCCCATTAGGACATTCCCCCTACCTTTTTTCAACACTAAAGAAAAGAGCTGCTGCTGGTTCACCTGCCTAGGCTTAGACAAAACAAGTGACAGCCCATGTAATTTGTATGGCAGGGAGTGGGGGTGGCAGCTGGAGATCAGCAGGCCTGCTGCCCAAAGAATGTAGAATTGTGCTATTAAAACAAGACTTTCTAAGCATTGTGCTTTTTAGGTTCTTATTTTAATAAGTATGTTTTTTTTTTTTTTTTTCTAAGTAGGCCCATACCCAGTGGGGGCTTGAACTCCTAATCATGAGATCAAGATCTGAGCTGAGGGGCACCTGGGTGGCTCAGTGGGTTAAAGCCTCTGCCTTCAGCTTAGGTCATGATCCCAGGGTCCCGGGATCGAGCCCCGCATCGGACTCTCTGCTCAGCGTGGAGCCTGCCTCCCCCTCTCTCTCTGCCTGCCTCTCTGCCCACTTGTGATCTGTCAAATAAATAAATAAAATCTTAAAAAAAAAAAAAAGATCTGAGCTGAGATCAAGAGTTGAAAGCTTAACTGCCAGTCACCCAGGCGCCCCTTAGTGTGGTGAATTTTTTTTTTTTTTTTAAGATTTTATTTATTTATTTGTCAGAGAGAGAGAGAGCAAGAGCGAGCACAGGCAGAGTGGCAGGCAGAGTCAGAGGGAGAAGCAGGCTCCCTGCGGAGCAAGGAGCCCGATGTGGGACTCGATCCCAGGACGCTGGGATCATGACCTGAGCCGAAGGCAGCTGCTTAACCAACTGAGCCACCCAGGCGTCCCAGTGTGGTGAATTTTTACAAATGGAAAGCAATGGTGTCTAGGCAGTGTGAAAGCTAGGATACCACCTCCCTACTTTATAGCTTACAAAGGTCATTCTTTGAATGAACTCTCAAAATAATCCAGTGAGAGGAGTACAGCTCCCTATTGTAAAGATGAAAATGGGATTGAAAGGATTAGTTACTTGTCTCAGATCACAAACAAGCTAGTAGCTACACTCCGGGCTCCAGGATCCAATCTAGGCTGTGGCTATCTTGCCATGATGAAAGGATAATTTCGGAGGGAAACTGTTTTAGTGTAGGGAAAAAAAAGTGGAAGCTTAAGGTCCTGATTTCGTATTAGTAATAAGAAACAGGCAAACAGCCATTTTCTTCCAATTCTTCATTTTCCAGACACCGTTTTGGCTTGGGTCTTAGGTCTTTCACAGGGGGTAACAGCCCCCAGAGTACCAATGAATATGGCAGTAAATCAGACCAGAATATCTAGAATGTCACATCTATAGTATCTATTGAATGCTGTAACTGCAACTGAGATAGTGGATCTCTGAAGTTGACTTTGGGAAAGGGTGATTCCAATCCACTGCAGACAGCTGAGAAATATGGCAGTGTATCAAAATTCAAATCCCATCTGGAATGCACCAGTAACTTGCACAGATGATACTGCTGTAGGAAAAGATACTTTATTTACATAAATAAAAGGGAAATTATTTCCCTTGCTTTTTCTTCACCATCTTATATTTTATTTCCCTGTTTCTGCCACCTTCCTCAGTTAAGCAAGGTCCTAACTTTGTTTCCTTCTTCATCTTGCTCCATTAACCTTCTAATCCTTTCTTCTTGCCAGATCCAGTGACTTAGCACGGGGGTTCCTGTGTGAAGAAGAAAAAGGTGCCTCTTCTTCAAGGCACTTGACTGCCATCTGCTGGAAGATTGTTGTAATAAATATATAAACACGAATCTGCAACAACACGATAATCCACAAGAACCTATCCACCCATACCCAGAAGTCCTGCTTGGCACATCCGAGCAACCGCAAGTTTCTGAAATCCCTAGCCCAACTGGCACCTCAACCCCACTGAGCGAGTCACCTGGACCGCTCGGGCTTCAGTCTCCCCCTTGTCATAAAAAGCTTGGCTCAGGTGCATTTGGGTCCCTTTCAGTGCTAACATTTTACAATAGCATTGTTATGCCCAACAATCAAATCAGGCAGTGCAGTCAATGTCTGCAGAATAAATACATATTAATCTCATAAATTATTCAACAGATGCCTAGTCCATGTCTTGAGCCCTAATTCAAATATTAAATAGTTCAACTAATAAATTTTTACTATGTTCAAATTGTTGAAGAGTTGTTTGTCTAACTCCATGGCAAATATTACATCCCTATAAACTAAGACGACCTCTGCCAGACCCAATCTACTTTATGATCTGTCTATGGAAAATAACCTTAAATCAATCAGATTTTAGACTTTTCCCCTAAGGCCTAACAAAGGGAATGTTTCATATTTATTTGCTTAAAAAACATTTTATTAAATCATCTGACAGAGCGAAGGCGTGAGAGAGCACAAGCGGGGGGGGGGGGGCAACACAGGGAGAGGGAGAAGCAGGCTGCACACTGATGCAGGGCTCGATCCCTAGATCATGACCTGAGCAGAAGGTAGACGCCTAACCGACTTGAGCCACCCAAGTGCCCCAGGAATGTCTCATATTTAGAGGACAAGGACATTAAAAGTTTTTCATTGTCACAGCATGTAATGGTCAAGGACGAAACACATTTAGGAATGTCTCCTCTAAAAGGATTACGAGACAGAGAGAGTTATGAACAGCTCACAGTGAAGAAGTAGCTACATTAAAAAAATGACTCCCGTACCGGTGGTAAATAAACTTCGTCCATTTTACACTCTGTCAACAATCCTGAAGATGAGCTTTCCATTCAGGAGGATATGGCCAATGATCACTCAGCTTTACCAAACATCAAACCGCTAAATCTAACTGCAAGACCAACTAAGCCTTTGGAGAATATTGGGTTTCTGGGCTTCCCCTATCAAAAACACTTCTGAGACTTTCAGAAACAATTTGGAGAATTCTTTTTTAATGTCCAAGGTAACAGAGTGGCCATAAAAGAATCATAACTCTGAAATCAAATATTTCTTCTCCTTGCTCCCATCTCACAAGCAAAGCCTCAAGTCTCTCATTGTAGTTACCAAGGTGCAAGGTACCCACCCACAGCTTTGCAAATGAGCTCTGGATGAAACGAGATTGAGAATAGTTACCAAATAAACACATGTATTGTCAGAGGGAATAAAATCATTCCCATTAGTCTGATGAGCCTTCGGGTGTCAGAACTCACTATATAACAAGCACTACAGAATTTCTACCTTTCAGGAGTGAAAGGCTTATTGCGTGCCCTGGGTTCTTATGAAACACCAAGTGAAGCAGTGGCTGTGAGAGCAAAACATGAAGGGGGGTGGGTTTCCCCCAATCCCTTGTAAATAAAATAATTCAACATACAGAACAAGGAGAATAAAAATAAACTCCCGTATATCTATTGCTGCTCCATTTTTGTCGAATGTTATAACACTTTCAGTTGCTTTAGATAAAAAAAGAATATGAGAAACTACAGATTTGATTTCCTGTGGATCCGTTGACCCTTTCTTTCTCTGGGAGTATATATCCATAAACACTCTGTGTTATGATATATACTCTCTGTGAGTATATATCCATAAACAATATATGGTATATGGTTGTGAACACTTCTGACCTTTAGATAAATGATACACACCTTACATATCTACCTGCACTGTTTCTGTGTTGAACATCGTCTCCCATATTAATCTTTAAGGATGTACGTACTTTTAGTTCATTCACTTTTTACTGTGATATAGCATCCCACTGTTTGGATATAGCGATTATTTTCTTTTCATGGACAGGTTCACAGAGTGGCTGTTTCCAATTGTATTCTATTATGAACAATGTGGCATCAAAAAAATCCTCACACGTCTCCTTGTGCACGTGAAAATTACTCAAGGGCAGGGGTGGGCCAACTTTCTGTGTCAAGAGTCAGGCAGTAAATATTGCTCTGTTGCAACTACTGGACTCCGCTCCTACAGTGTGAAAGTAGCTATGGAAATGATCTGACATGGCTATGTTTCAATAAAACTTTACAAAAACAGGCAGTGGACAGAATCTGGCACATGGGTTATAGTCTGCAGAGCCTTGTACTAAAGTACATTTATCTAAAAGGGGAGTTACTTGATCATAGGGTTATGCACATCTCAAACCACTACACATTGTCAAACTATTCTCCAAAAAGGACTATATCCAGGGGCGCATCGCTGGCTCAGATGGTAGAGCATGCAACTCCTGATCTTGGGGTTGTGGGTTCAAGCCCCATGTTGGGGATAGAGATTATTTAAAAAATAAAATCTTAAAAAAAGAAGGCTATCTCCGTTTTTAATCCCATAGGCAAAGTTAAATGTTCCCATTTCCTTGATAACTTTGGCACTGCCAGACTTAAATTCCTGTTAATCTGATAAATAGGAAATGCATCACACTTTAAGGACATCTGTATGTCCTTAATTGGTGAGGTTAAGGAACTTGCCATATGTTTACTGGTGTTCTGATTTTCCTCTTCTGCAAACTGTTCCAAGGTTTCTGCCTACTTTTCTAAAATGCTGTTTGCTGCTTCATAATTTACAGTTCTTTACAGACTCTGTACACAAATTAACAAGTAAAAGAGTTGCAAGTTATCTTCTACCAGTCTGGTTTGTTTTGTCAACTTTATATTTTCACTCAATATAAAATAGAGCATCATCCAATTAAAATGATCATTTTGTTGTTGCTGTTTTTAAAACTGTTTTTTGGGGGACTTTTAAATAAGATCCTCTTCTACCTTAAGGCCATAGATACTCTTCTGTATTTTTTTTCTAAAAATCAAAGTTTTGCTTCTCATGTTAAGTTTTTTTTGCCCATCTGGAACTTCTTTCTGCAAATAGCACAAAGGAATACAATTCTGCTTTTCTCCTCATATGGATAACCCAGTTACCCTCGTACCAGGAAGTGAAGGTCAGTTCCAGAGGACAGAGGATTTTTGTCACTGCTATATTCCTAGCACCTTCGCAATGTGAGACACACAGGAGGCAACAGCTACTGTCCTTTCTCATCTAGTGAATCATTACCACTTGCATATAAACTTTGTATAAATTTCTCTTACATTCAAAAATTCTCTTGAGCCCATATGACCCCCACTTACTACACTTCATTTCTTTGTCCTTCTTTATAATTGATCTAAAGTGTCATATGGTTACCATCTCCAGCTCTTCTCTTTCCAGTCTCTCTTAAGCCCATTCCAATTAGGTGTCACTCCCATCACTTTGCTCAAACTGCATGTCAAGTTTAGTAATGGCCTCCATGTAGCAATCGTACCTGACCCATTAGCACAATCGGAGTCCAACCCTCTCCCTTCGTCCTCTTCTAAGACACCATTCTCATTTTCCTTCCTACCTCACATACCTCTCCTTCTAACACTGCTGCTGGTTCTACCTTAAGATCCAAATATTTAAATATTAGAGGGACTCGGGGCTAAGTTCACAGACCTCTATTCTTCTGTCTGCATTCATTCTTATGACTTATCCAGTCATTTTTAATAACTGCACACACGTGAAGACTTCCCATTATTCGTCTCCAGCCAGTACCTCTCCCTTGACTTCCAGATTCAGATATCCAACTGCCTCCCTGACATCTCCACGTGGTTATCTAATAATTGTTTCAAACGTAGCATCTAAAACTAGACCCTTCATCTTTCTTACCACGGCCTTCTCCATCTCAGTAAATGGCATCTTCGTCCTTTCAGCTGCTTTAGGCCAAAATCCTTGGACTCTTCCTTAACTTCTTTTTCTTTCACACCCCATATCCAAATTACTAGCAATGCCTGTCAAAATAATGCCTTCATAATATATCCTATATATATCACAGACATATCTATCATCATATATGACTACGTCCCCACCTCCATTACTACTACCTTATTTCAAGCCATCCAGGATCTCATGCTGTATTGTTACAATAACCTCCCACTTTGCCTCTTGGCTGTCCTCCTCAAGCTCCTAAATCCTATTTAATGGGAAAGTCATTTCTTGTCAGTCTTCTGCTCAAAACCTAAAAATAGCATTTCACTGGAATAAAAGTTGAAGTCTTTAAAATAATCTACAGGGCCCTGCAGGCTCTCCCCACCCTCTCCTTTGCTCTCTCGTGACTTTATTTCCCAACATTCTTCCTTCCCTGCTCTTCCCTGAACACGTCTCCAACCTTTTCCACGGGCTGTTCTCTCTCCTCGGCATGCTCTTTCTCCAGGTAAAGGGTAATGGCTAACTCCTTCACTTCTGTTAGGTCTCTGCTTAACTTTTCAAAAAAAGGAAGGAAGGAAGGAAGGAAGGAAGGAAGGGCTAGAGAGAAAGCTTTTCCTTGAGACACACCTAACTACCCTAATTGAAACATGGCCTTCTTTTCCTAATTGATCTTTAGCTATAGCACTTACCACCATCTGATGTATGTGCTTTGTTTTCCTTAACTTACTTGTTTACTGACTACTTCTTCCCACTAGGAGCAAGGATTTTGATCACTGCTATATCCCCAGTACCTAGAAAAATGTCTTGCAGATAAAGGTGACAAATAAATACTTGGTGAATGAATGAAGAAAAAAAATGTCAACAGGATCTGATGGGCTTATTGCCTCCATAGGTCCTGGGGTATGAGTGCACACACGTGTGTATATGTGTGTGTGTGTGTGTATAAACATATAAAACTAGACCTACTTTTTATGGAGAAAGCTGATCAACAGGTATGTAGTAGATTTAAAAAAATAATGAATAACCACAGCTCATCTTCAAACTCCAGGACCCTCTCCTTTGGTAACAACAGGGAAGCAGGAACTCTAAGAGTTTGGAGAGATGATGAGAAGGCTGCCAGAGTCCTCTTTTTCTGACCATGTGTGGCACACAAGAAGCAGAGTGACACACTCTGCTGCCTTCTTAGTGGAACAAGTTGGTTTTGTATAGACCTGGTGCCAATTAATTATTTCAGCAAATATTTATTGAGTGCCTACTCTTACCCATACTTGGTACTGAATACATTTTTAGCGGTTAAATAGTACCTTCATATACACAGTCCCATTTGAGTTTCACAACCTCTCTGGAAGTTTCTCATTTTATATGAGAAACCTGAGGGTCAGGAGATAAAGTAATTTGCCCAAGGTAAGAACCAGTAAGTGGGGGAGACAGGACTTGAATTCTAGTTCTTTTTTTCTTTTTTAAAGATGTTGTTTATTTAAAGATGTTATTTATTCAAAGATGTTATTTATTCATGAGAGAGAGAGGGTGAGAGACAGCACAAGCAGGGGGAGGGGCAAAGTGAGAAGGAGAAGCAGGCCCGATGTGGGGCTCCATGTGGGCCTCAATCACAGGATCCTGGCATCAGGACCTGAGCTGAAGGCAGATGCTTAATTGACTGAGCCACCCAGGCGCCCTGAATTCTAGACTTTATTACTGTTTTTCTTTTCAAAAAGCTGTACTAAAAACCGTAAAATCTGCCGTCTTAACCATTTTTAAATGTACATTTCAGCAGTGTTAAGCATACTCACATTATTCTAAAACGTTCCATGGTACAAAGCTAAAATTCTACACCCATTAAACGACAATTCCCTATCTCCCTTTCCTCTAAGCCTCTGTTAATCACCATTCTACATTGTCTCTATGAGTCTGACTAAGAAACTCACAGTATTTGCCTTTTTGTGACTGTCTTACTTCATTAGCATCACGTCTTCAAGGCTGACACGTGGTTGTATACGACAGTATTTTCTTCCCTCTTATGGCACAGTGATATCCCACTGTATGTATATACCATATCTTGTTTATCCATTCATCTGATGGACATCTGAGTTGCTTCCACCTCTTGGCTATTGTGAATACCGCTACTATGAACATGGGAGTGCAAATATTTTTTTGAGATCCTGCTTTCAATCCTTTTGGATATATACCCAAAAGTGGGATTGCTGGTCATATTTCTTTTTTAAATTTTTTGAGGGATCACCATACTGTTTTCCACAGTAGTCCTACCACTTTATATTCCCACCAACAAGGCAGAAGGGCTGCAATTTATCCACATCCTTGTCAACACTTGTTATTCTTTTTCTTATTTTTTTTTAAACTTTATTTTAAAGTAAACTCTACACCCAATGTGGGGCTTGAACTCATGAACCCGAAATCAAGAGTTGCATGCTCCACTGACTGAGTCAGGCAGGTAACCCCCCCATTTTTTGTTTGTTTTTTTTTTCCCATTTTATTTGTTTGACAGAGAATGAGAGAGCACAAGCAAGGGGGCGTGGCAGAGGGAGAGGGAGAAGCAGGCTGCCCACTGAGCAGGAAGCCCAATTCAGGGCTCGATCCCAAAACCCTGGGATCATCACATGAGCTGAAGGCAGATGCTTAACTGACTAAGCCACCCAGGTACCCCGATTTTTCTTTTTTTGACGGCAGCCATCTGAATGGGTGTGAGGAATTTAAACAGTTTTAAGTATACAGCTTAGTCTTTGATTTTTAATCTAGTGCTTTTTCTATTAGACTATACTGTACCACTCTCTCTGGAAGATAAAAATAAATCTGGGATGAGGTAAAAGTAGATTTCCAAGCTACATACTATGTCCTTTCAATTATTATTAATGGAAAGAATATGATAAACTCCTACAAACCTGGATCTGAATCCGGTTTATGTAACTGACTAGCTGTGGAGTCTTGAGGAAGCTACACAACTGTTAAGCCTAAACTGGCCCACCACTAATATTAGGAAAAGACTGCTGTGAATATTATAGAGAGATATACATAAAGTGCCTAATTAAGGGATTGACAAGTAATTAAGTACATCATAATTATGAAGTATTACATAAGGCACGTGACAAGAAACAGAACTGAAACCATACCAATTTTGGTAGCGCTATAGATGTTTTCAATAGGAAATATTTCTCCTAGCCCATACAGGAGAACCTTGGCCAGAGCTGGAACCAGCTGCGTCGTAGTGATCAGCACATTCACACAATTCTTTCTGGAAGGGAGAAAAAACAAAAAGAAAAGAAAAGGAAAAAGTGAAACTAAACTCATATGAGAGCAAGAATTCTTTAGAATCTAATTATTAAAAACTAACCTCTTTAGAATCTAATTAATAAAAACTAACTAAAAAGGGCCTGATACTTGTTCAGTGCTATGTTCGGTTATTGCTCTAATTACCTCAGGTTTTTTAATTTCCCATATTAAAGGACAGAGATTCTATATATTTAATGGGCACTGAGCCAACAACTTGATTCTTGTCCCATTTCCCTTCTGACCATTCTAGCTCACTGCACTTGTAATAAATAAACCACCAACCCATGTCACTGATAGCACACTCTAGAAAACCAGTAACGAAGACTCAGTCACAGCATTATTTCAGCAGAATGCAACTTAGCCCTTTAATAAGGTATGATTTAAATCCTCTTTGCCTTTCACACAATGGCAACATAGATTCCAGAATATACATTAATTTCATTCACATGACCTTTACCTTCGCGGGTATCCACCCGTTGGTGTCAGTTTTACTGTTTGCTCTACTAGGCTGTATCTGGAATTCCTGCTTCGAGGGAGGGAGCAAAAAGGGTACTATAGTAGACTGTATTTGACTATCTTTATTTCCCATTCTAAGCTTCAAGCAGAAATCTTAAACTGCTTAAATTCTCCTTTTCTTCTGAATCCTGCCTTCCTGAAGGGGCTCTGATACATTTCTTTGGAGCTTCCTGTACTTAGGATATGAGATGTGTCTCCTACAGGGATTCTCTGATTTGACCAGGCCCATTCCTGGGCTGGAGATCATGGGTTACCAAACTTTAGTTCTGTGAGCAAAAAGTAAGGGGAAAGAAAAAAGGTTTTCAAATATAAATATTCTCTGAAGATCTGAACATGTGCTGTCAGCGCGGAATGACCTTGCCTCCTGCCTAACCCAAGTGTCTGCCTGCATCTTTTTGACTCCTCTCACCCCTATCCGAAACCAGTGTTAGGGAGTGGCCTATCCTGGACTGGGGTCGGAAAGATGCATCTAGGAGAGGATGAGAACTAAGAGAACCGTTTCCATACCTGGACTGGATGAGAAGTAAGGACTTTAACGCAGTTCCTAACCAGGAATCTGTTAAAACTTCAATTTCTGCTCTTAGTCTCTGCAGTGCTTCCTTTCTCTGGGGACTGAGCAGGCCTTTGGGAATAAAAGCAGACACATTTATCATCTGACGGTATATCCTTGCTGACACTGAGGAAGCAACTTCTAAATTCAATTTAGAAATACTGTGAGTCACTGAAATATTCCAATGAGCTAACAGGTTTCTCTTCTTGGTAAAACTCTGGAGTAGCCTCCTTAATTAAGATACCTTTTTGACTTTCCTCCTCAGAATGTTCTGCTGGGCAGGGGGTGGGGGGGACTACAACCACCACCACAAAATCAGCTGAAAGAAACACTGTGATGACATTCTGCCAAAGCTCACTCTTTCATGAAGAGCCAGTCACATGACTGGCAGATGGGTGGACCATACTTCGAGCTGCACTGTTTTAGATGTGACATCAAGCAAGAATCAAGGAGGGAGAAATGAGGGTTACAGTTGGAAGAGTCTGCGGCATTTCCAATCTCTCTAAAGAAACCGAAGTGCAGGGAGGGAAGGGGGTCTGCCTAAGGTCATATAGCAAGTTAGTGGCTTTTGGCCTCCGAAGTCTTTGTTCTGCCATACCCTGCTCCCACGGTGACAGTGCGGTTCTCACCCCTGCACAGCGCATCAGCCTGAGATTCCAGGCTGAATGACCAACTTCATGAACGTCATTTATTTGTACTGTACTTACTTCTGAAACAACTCCAGCTAAGAAGAGACTAAAACACTGCTTAAGATCAGACAATTAAGCATAAAACAAAAGAGAATTCATCTGATGGCAGCATGTTATCAGCCATTTGAATTATAATATTGAAACCGTAAATCTGACCCTGTATTTTCTGTAGTGAAGGTAAAAGAGAAACTGTGAGTTCTATTACAAATATTTCACAAAGACAGGAGGCATTTCTGTGAGGAGAACAGTATATAATTTGTTTACAGATTGATGGTTTCACAATGCAAACCTAGAATTACATGACTCTCAAGGTCTCTGATAAAACAACAAAACCAGCACCCTTAGGTCATGTGTGGCCTACATGTAAGTACACATGTCACACACTTTTAAAAAGATTTTATTTATTTATTTGACAGGCGGAGATCACAAGTAGGCAGAGAGGCAGGCAGAGAGAGAGGAAGGGAAGCAGGTTCCCCGCTGAGCAGAGAGCCTGATGTGGAGCTTGATCCCAAAACCCTGGAATCATGACCTGAGCCAAAGGCAGAGGCTTTAACCCACTGAGCCACCCAGGTGCCCCTGTTAATTCCTGTTTTACAAAATACAGGTGGACATTACTTTCAATATGTTCCCCAGGGCAGGCTCAGGGGATTCTCACAGAGGGTTATATCACCTTCCTCAGGAAATCAGGTCCTGGCACCCAGTGAACAGAAAAAGGATCAGACACTGGGCTGTATACAAAAACAAAAGAAAGGCTAATGTGTGGAGAGAGTAGAATAAAAAGATGGAGTTGCCAAAATAAAGTGCTGGCTCTGAATCATGAGAAAAAAATAGGCCATAAAAAGGGCACTCTAAAAAAAGCAAATTAAATTACCAAAGTCCCGAGGCCTGTGATTTTTACCTGGTACTGGGGGCTCTAACAGCAATTAACCAAATTACCTTTGAAGCCCTATTTTCACTTTCTGTAGCACAATGTGAGGCAGCACAGTGCGGTAGCAGGATCTGGGGTAATATACCTCTAGACAGTTTATTGAATCCCTGAAACTTCATGTTTTGAGGGTGATGGTTCACAGCTTAAATTTTTTTTCTCATTAAGGTACATCACTAAAAAAGGAACTGCATCAGGGCGCTTGGGTGCCTGTCAGTAAGCACTCAACTCTTGACCTCCGGCCATGAGTTCAAGCCTCCTATTGGGCACAGAGCTTACTTTTAAAAATAAACAAACAAACAAACAAACAAAAAACCAAACATCTTTCATACTTAGAAAAAGGGGGGGTGCTGCATGAACGTAAAGTGCACTGGACCAAGAGTTAGGGGATTGGGTTCCAGCTGTGACCGTGGGTTTGCTGTCCTGAGCAGCCTCATGATAAATGTGCTTTCTCGAATTCAAAATGAGGGATTCTGATTATATCTATATTTTTAAATAATGAATTTGCTTTTTTCTTTCTCTTTTTAAAAGATTTTATTTATTTATTTGACGCAGAGAGAGTTAGCAAGAGAGGTAATACAAGCAGGAGGAGTAGGAGAGGGAGAAGCAGGCTTCCTGCTGAGCAGGGAGACCGATGTGGGGCTCGATCCCAGGACCCTGGGATCATGACCTGAGCTGAAGGCAGACGCTTAACTGACTGAGCCACTCAGGCGCCCCTCAGATTAGATTTCTAATGTCTCTTCTAATTTGAACAGTCTATGGCTAATTTATTAATCTTAAGTAAAATAATTTTAGGCAAAGTAACACCTGATATTTGAGTTATTTCTGGGAAGGATTTCCAAGGTCCAACACATGGCTACTGCCAACCTTTAATTCTGGACTGAGTTTTCCATCCTTTATAAATCTAGCCACTTGTTCTGCCTGACTTGTTTTGATAGTTACATAAATCAGTCAAAAAACATGGCAACCTATTAACTAGTATTGACAATAGCTGTGACTCCAGAATAAAAAACATACATAATCAGATAAAATCTTTGAAACACACTTCTTTAAAAAGGTATTTATCTAAAAAGAACAAGAGAACTCTGCAAAGCTTTGCTAAGAGAAGTCCATGAGAAATGCAGTTTCCTCCTCAGAAAGTTTCAGTCAAACCTCATTTTTTAAAATACAAAGTTAAAATGTGATTGTGGCCCCAATTCCCAAGCAGTTGTTAGGGAGTTCTGAGGAATCCCTGGAAAAGAACACAGGAAATAAGAGGGAAACAGAATATCAGACTTGTTGTATGACACACTTACCACCCACGTTGCTTTTATGCTTATCATAGATTTCTCTCACTTTTCGGTAGCGGAAAGCCAGTTTTCTCATCCAGTCCACACCTCCCTGGACACCCACAGAGGAACCATGGCTGCTACCGCCTCCTGAGCCACTGAAACCATCTGTTGAGAAACTATAGTTGCTGCAGAGAGAGAGAGGATGATGAAAATTAATATCTTAACTGTACAGGGTTTTGGGCTGGATCCCACCTGGGATTCTCTGTCCTATTCCTGGCATCTGACATCAAGTCTAAAGGCCCCTTTTTTTTTTTTTTTTTAAATTTTACTTATTTGAGGAAGAGAGAGCACGAGAAGTAGAGGGTCCCAGGGAGAAGCAGACTCCCCACTGAGCAGGGAGACCGATGAGGGACTCGATCCCGGGACTCCAGGATCATGACCTGAGCTGAAGGCAGTTGTCCAATCAACTGAGCCACCCAGGCGCCCCAAAGTCTAAAGGCTTTGAGAACCTTCTCTCTTAATCTCTGTATGTCAGAATCTATCTTCCATTAGTTGTCTACCTCACCCTCATTACTGCCATCAAAGAAAGGAGGGAGAGAGGGGGAAAGAGTGGTTAGGGAATAGAGCATCTTTTCATTAATGATAGAGTTATCTTTTTCTTTTTTTTTTAAATAAATTGTGTGTGTGTGTGTGTTTTTTTTTTTTTTTTTTTTTTTTTTTTAACAGAGAGAGAGAGAGATCACAAGTAGGCAGAGAAGCAGGCAGAAAGAGAGAGGAAAGCAGACTCCTTGCTGAGCAGAGAGCCCGATGCAGGGCTTAATCTGAGGACCCTGAGATCATGACCTGAGCTGAAGGCAGAGACTTAACCCATTGAGCCACCTAGGAGCCCCAGTGATAGAATATCTTAAAAAAAACCCAAAAACCAAAAAACCCCAAACCCAGAATATAACATTTTTATGTACACAGACACAGACACACAGGTGCGTGCACGCATGCGTGCGCGTGCCCACACACACGCAGAAACTATGTAATGTGGAGAAACGTGTGAAGAAATAATGGAAGGAAATAACCACAAATATTAATAATTGCAAGGTGTAATGGAGATGTTCTTCAGACATACGTTAGCTGGTTTATTAATTTCATGGGTCAAAGTGATGGCTTTAAAATGTCCACAAATTCTTTAATAACTCCTCTCTTCTAATTCCTCTCCCTATGGGTATGGACTGCATTTCAGTGTAAGCAGGATGTGGTGGAAGTGATGGTGTCAGACCGCAGAGACAGGATTCTCTTGCTCTCTCGGAGCACTTGCTCTGAGAGAAGTCAGCGGTCATGAGAACACTTGAGCTGCCCCCCTCCCCCCCGGAGAGGCATGCAGAGTGAGGAACTGAGGTGTCCCGTTATCGCCCCGTGTGAGAGGCTGCAAGCAGGTCCTCCAGCTCCCATCAAGCCTTCAGATGATTAAAGCTCCAGCCAGTATCTTGATTTTTCATCTCAGAGACCCTAATTCAAAACTGTCTCGCTAAGTCACTTTTAAGTTCCTATCCTATAGAAATTACGATATGATAAATGTTTATTGCCTTAAGCTACTAAGTTTGGGGGGTAATCTGTTACACTGCCATAGAAATAAGTAATATAGTTAAACAGGCTGGGAGAGGTGAACGCTTCTTAAGTAAAAATTTAAAAAAAAAATGACCAACAGAATTAGAGACAACTTGGTTCAACCAAAAGTCAAAACTGAGTTCAGTAAGTATGAGTTTCTACTTTTAAGAAAATAAAGCTGTCAAGACATTTAGGTAATTACTGGTTAGCCTCATGTATAAGAGGAAAAAAAACTCTGGGCTTCAGAGTGGATCATAAACTGTTTCCGACCAGGCACTTTTTTAAAAGGTCCAATAAAATCTCATTAGTACAGTGCACTTCATGGCCATGTGAGCCACGTGCATGACTGGACGCTGCTTCTTATGTGGGACTTTGTAATCCTTCTCAGCCCTATAGTATTAGATCCTTCCAGTTCTGCTCTATGTTTGAGAATTCATGGAGGAAACAATTTTAGGGTAGACACAGGGAGGAACCTATGAAAGGGACAAACATGAAAACAAATCAACATGAAAAAACTGTGACAGTCTTTTTTTTTTTATGAGCCTTTAAATAGAAGCTAGATACATTTTTGGATTATTCAGTAAGACTACTGGGTAAAAAGACAGTAGTCAAGAGAGAAATGAGGACACAAAGCAAGCATTTTGCCATCGAGATCCCCTTGGTATAGTGTTCACTGACACAATGTTTAAGGTTGTCTCTGATAGGGTTACTCCTGACACCAACAGACCCCACAGTTAGTTTCCCTGGTAAAATGCCCCATGCTTATTTGTATCTAAAACTGACCAGTCTGGTAGCACACTCCTCCTGACTGAAAATCTGGGCAAAGAGAAACTAGTGTATCCTTTACTTTGAAGCCTTTTTCCCTCATTCCATCATTGCTACCCATTCTTCAAGGCCATACTCAAATTCTACTGCACTGAGAAGGCCCCTCCAACGCTGGCAACCATAGCCACCAGAATTACTTCCTTTTCTGTGCTCCGTCACATTCTCTACAGGCCCCTCCACACATGGCAGTCCATCGTTACCTCTCGGTCTCCACTAACACTGCGAGATCTTTTAAGGCCATGTCTTACTCGTCTTTGTTTTCCTCTGAACCTAGACAGTGTCTCGTGCCTAACAGGTATATACTTAAGTTTAAGACATCACTGCTTCTATCACCTCAAGTCCTGGCCATTGTCATCAGAAGCCACATCTTCCACGTGCACCTGGTCACACTCCTGTTGAAAGACAAAACCAAAAGCTATTTCAGTATAGGGAGCGTAAGTGCCATCACCACCATGACATATTGTAAAAAGACCACAAACAATGGCAGATGATGAAATACCTTACAGTCTCTCTTGTGTGTGGAGGACCACTCTCACCCCCCTGCTGTCCAACTTCTTTTAAGGCCTAAGTCAGGTCCCATGGTCTTCATGAAATCTTCCTTACCCAGCCCAACTCTCAAAATATGCTCTTCTCTCAGTAGTCACGGGTATAACATAACAGCTCATGGGTATAAACACAAGCTCTTTCCACTGTCAGGGATGTCAATGTCCTACGCCAGACTGTGAAGTTCTGTTATACACTGTGGCCTTCCTGTGGCACAATCTGTATCCTACAGCTTCTCTGTACCCCTCCAGTCTAGTCCTTGTGTAGCATGTGCTCGCTCTTAATGTAGCATGTATCCAATACGTTTTTGCAGATGAAACAGATGCTGGTAGAGTATGGTATCAAAACGGAGAATGACTGTAACAGAAATCTGTAAATCCAAACTTAGGAATTAGAAGTGATCACCTAAGTTAATCTCCTCATGTTCCAAAAGTGAGGTGAAACGAATGACCCGCATTTATAAACACTATAGTGAGTGATAAAAAGGAACTAGAAAAAGCCTGGGCCTTCTAATTTGAATCCAAGGTTCTCTCCACCAAGCCTGAGCTACTATGGACATAAAATGCCACCCACTGCCTAACACTGAGAGATTCACTCCTCTGATACCACCTAAGGCAATATTGTGATGTCCACCTGTATCAGAATCCCCTGGGGAAGTTTTTTAAAAATGCATATTCTTGGGTCCACCCCAGACCTACTTCAATCAGAATTTCTGGGTGTGAAGTCCTAGAATCTTCATTTTTAACAAGCTCCCCAGGTGATTCTTATGCCCCCTAAAGTTGAGAACCACTGACCTGGGGGGCAGGAACACATTCAGGTCAAATTCTTCACAGAACTTTCAGTCCTGAGTGAGGTCTATGTCTAGAAAATCATTACAAATACAATTTGGCAATAATTATTGGCACAAAATAGGTTTTCAATAAATGTTTGATGAGTAAAACTATGATGTCCTAACATGTCAACATGTGAAGTTGAGGAAGATTAAAGCATTGTGGAGGTTAGACAAAGGTACTAGAGTTTAGAGCCCTGGTAATTCAATTTGTTGGAGAACTGTTCATTGAGTAAAACTAGACTATATTTGAAAAGAAATAGGATTATTTTGTGTTTATAAAATGTTATCTTATTTTTAATTAATTAATTATATTTATTTTAAGTAATCTTTATACCTCATGTGGGACTGGAACTCACAACCCTGAAGTCAAGAGTCACGCGTTCTTCTGACTGAGCCACTCAGGCACCCCACTATTTTGTTTTTTAACTTAAAATTTTCACTGTTTTTAAAAAACTAGGTTACGTAAGTAGTACACAGTCTGAAACTCAGAAAGGCATCAAGTGAAAAGTCCGCTCCTTCCCACCTCTGTGTCCCAGCAACATATCCCCTTCTCCAGAGAGAACAATTGTTACTAGTTTCTTGTGTAGGATAACTGCTTAACTGAGGCCCAGAATGGGGAGATAACTTTCCTAACCTGGAACTCACACTCTGGTCTTTTGACTTCCCAGTCTTGTGCTCTTGCCACTATACCACGGTCACCTCAAAGGTGAACTCAAATGTCAAAGCCAAAAAACTTCACCAAGAAATTCTTCGTGTCCCTGGTTTTCCTTGCATCTAACTATAAAATGATTCTGGACATCAAGATTAACCTATACATGGATAATAAGCATATATAAAGTATAATGAGTCAGAATAGCCATTTATAGATCTGACAGATCAAGAGATTATATTTTAAGAAGGTAAAGTCAAAAGATAGTCAAGATATAATTAAGAGTACAGAGTAAAACCCACCTTATTATTTGTTACTTAAGACAGATGAATAAATAGGAATGTTGGTTTATATTTCACTGTTTTGTGTGAAGGGCTGGCATTTCCTCTAGAGCTAGATCACTTCCAAAGAGGCTAACAAAAATCAAATTTTTGAACCAATAAAATTGAGGGCCAGTACCAAGACTGATGACCAAGCTAAGGTACTGTTCTTCTAAGCCTATAAAAGCCTAAGTGGCCAAGTGGCTTCTCCACAACCACCCCTTCTCACCACATTTCCTCTCAATACATAAGCAGAGGCTAGATAGTTATTGAACAAACAAAATGTTTAACTGAAGCACAGAACACTTTAAAATGCTTACCTCTAAGTCATTGAAAAACAGATGTGTATCAGCCACCTCAAAAATCATCTCTTCCATTGTTAAACCTGAGCCAATCACTACTGTTGGATCCTAGAAGACAGTAAGAGAAAAATTTGTTTAATTTGGTACCAACAGCACTGGTTCTAATCTTCAGGTATTTTGGAGTTATTCTGGGTCAAGGTCACAACAACACAGGCCTACAAAAGTGCTTCTAACTATTACTCACGCAATTTCATTCACAGTGAGAGGAATCTGGGATTATGCAAAGTTAATTTCTGAAGTCAGTTTTTATAAAACTAAACTCACTTAAAAAAAACCATTTTGAGTGGAAATTCCCTGTTTTGTAAGAAGTGCTAACTATTGCTAAAATATTACTAATGTAATACCTATTATCTCCCTTCAGCCTCCCTGCCCCCCCCCCCCCCGCCCCGAGTATAAATACTGGAAGTCAGTTATCTGACAATCTCAACAGTCAGGAAATAAATGGAGAAGGCTTTAAAGTCAAAATATTTGTAGGAAAATGCATTTAGCTTTAAAGTGAACCATGAGGTCTTCACTTCACAAAATGTTCACAAACATTTTGTTCACAAACATTTTGTTTGTTCAATAACTATCTAGGCTTCTGTATGCTCTTATTTTATATACTTTTATACTCAGCTTATACAGCATATGAGCTAATGTCAGCTTACCAGACTGGATACTAAAAGCCTGTGGAAAGCACTTCTAACAGAAACATTAATGATAATAAGAAATAAATGGGAATAGTAAGAAAGCAAAGGAAGCAGATATTTTTATAAAATTTATTCATAGAAACAAAAAAATAGAAGCCTGGAGATAATATAGTGTAGAAATACATAGCTTATCCCTTAACCCCTGTTTAGGGGTACCTGGATGGTGCAGTTGGTTAAACGCCCAACTCTTGGTGTGAAGTTTGCTTGGATTTTCCTCTTTCTTTCCTCCACAACCCCGTGCGTGTGTGCTCTTTCTCACTCTCTCTCTCAAATAAATAAATCAATCTAAAACAAACAAACAACGTCCCCCTCCCAAAACTCTGTTTATATTGATGACTAAATAAATTAAATTCTGCTTGGTATATATCTAGTTTAAGGAGGTATGTAATCTATGTAAGAAAAATATTTTGTACTTTATATATATATTTTAAATTTACATATCTGGCATATACTCAGCTAAATAAAACGCTCAGTTTGGGCTGTTAAAAGTGACTTAAGGTTAACGGATATGTCTTTGGAATATATAATCCTAAGACTCCATTCTGTTTTGAGCTTCATTCCCATATTTAGTCTTTATAAAACAGTAGTCTTGAACAACTTAAGCTTATATAGCCCTGGTCCTAGGTCTAGTCTCCAGCTTTATTAATACTGCCTGACCATGTTGCCTGTCTGGTACAAGCCATCAGGTGAAGTTTTACATGGAAAGTGAAAGAAAGGCCAACAGGGTAAGATACAGGTAGCAGAAAAAGTGATTTTGGTTACCTGTCCATATAGTCAGGAGGAGGACACTACAACAAAGGAAGAAAGACTCAAATTACCTTTCCATACTTCTGGGCATAGGATCCAGTAAGAAGAGAGTGAAAGATGATGATGGTTTCATCCAAGTCCCATAGAAATACCCGCTGAGGAAGGAAAAACAAAAAATAGTGAGTGAGCATCTTTTCTTAATACAATGGAATGGAACAAGAAATACGTAACAGAAAGAAAACTGAAAAATTCACAAATATGTGAAGATTAAACAACACAATTTTAAACAACTAATAGATCAAAGAAAAAAATCCCAAGTGAAATTAGGAATACTTTGAGATGAATGAAAACTAAAACACAACACACCAAAATTTATAGGCTGTAATGAAATCAATACTAAGAGGAGAATTTATAGCTATAAAATACATGCCTTCAAAAAGAAGCAAGATTTTCATCAGTAACATGACTGTCCAATTTAAGGAACTGGAACGAACCAGCAGAAGGAAAGACTAATAAATAAATAAAATCTTTAAAAAAAAAAAAAAAAAAAAGAAGGAAAGACTAAAGGTTAGAATGGAGATAAATAAATCAGAGAGTAGAAAAGTAACAAGAAAAAAAAAAAATCAATGAAACCAAAAGTTGGTTCTTTGAAAAGATCTACAAAATTGACAACTTTTAGCTAGGTTAAGAAAAAAAAGAAGCCTCAAATTAGTAAAATCAGAAATGGAAGTGGGGATGTTATTATCAATTTTACAGAAATAAAAAGAATTACAAGAAAATACTATGGACTACTAACAAATAACCTAGATGGACAGGGACAGCTTCTTAGAAATTTACAAAATGCCAAAACGGACTCAGGAAGAAACAAAAATCTGAACAGACCTTTAACAGAGGTTGAACTCAGTAATCAAAAAGACACCAAGAAAGAAAAGCCCAGGGCCAGATGGTTTCACTGTTAAATTCTACCAAACAGTTAAAGAAATAACACCAATCCTTCTTTAACTCTTCCAAAAGGTTAAAGATGAAGGAATACTTCCTAAGTCGTTCTATGAAGCCAGCGTTACCCTGATACTAAAGTCAGGTAATAGAGACACTACAAGAAAACTGCAGACCAGTATCTCTTATGAACATCAAAGCAAAAAGTTCTCCACAAAAATACTAGCAAACAAAATTCTAGCAGCATATTAAAAGGACTGTATGTCATGGCCCTGTGGGATTTGTTTAGAATGCAAGGATAGATCACCATACAAAAATTAATCAGTGTAATACGCTACCTTAAGAAAACAGAGGGGTAAAAACCCAATCGTCATTTCGATTGATGCAGGAGGAGCATCTGACAAAATTCAATACACTTTCATAATAAAAACATTCAATAAAATAGAAGTAGAAGTGAATTTCCTCACATGATAAAGATTGTATATGAAAAACCCAGAATTAATATCTTACTCAATGGTGCAAGACTGGAAGCTTTATCCCTGAGATGAGGAATAGGACAAGTATGCCTGTTTTCATCACTTCTATTCAACGTAAGTACCAGAAATTCTAGCCAGAATAATTTGGCAAGAATTGGGGGGAGAAAAAGGTACCCAAGTTGTAATGGAAAAAATAAAATTATCTCTGTTCACAGATGACATGATCTTATATAGAGAAAAACCATTTTTCTAAAGAATTCCTAAAGAATCCACGAAAAATGATTAGAGCTAATAAATGAATTCAGCAATGAGCTGTATTTCTATATACTTGTAACAACTAATCCTCAAAGAAATTAAAAAAAAAAACAATTCCATTTACAATAGCATCAAAACTAATAAAATACTTAAGCATAAATTTAACCAAGGGATGCCTGGGTGGTTCAGTTGGGTTTAGCAACCGACTCTTGATTTTGGCTAAGGTCATGATCTCAGGGTCGTGTGCTCAAGCTCCAAGATCTAAATAAACAGAAAGACATCCCATGTTCATGGATGAACGACTTAACAATGTTAAAGTGACAATACTACCCAAATGATTTACAAATTCAGTGCATCCTTATCAAAATCTCAGTATTGCTTTTTAAAGAAAAACTCATCCTAAAATTCATATGGAATCTCATATTCCATAGCCTGAAAGGCCAAAATAATCTTGAAAAAGAATGAAGTTGGAAAACTCACACTTCCTGATTTTAAAACTTACAAGGCTACAGTAATCAATACAATGTGGTACCTGCAAAAGGAAACAAACATAAACCAATGAAATTGACAAGATAACTCCTAAGAAGTAAACCCTGACATATATGGTCAATCTTTTTTTAAAAGATTTTATTTATTTATTTGACAGACAGTGATCAAAAGTAAGCAGAGAGGCAGGCAGAGAGAGAGGGGAAAATCAGGCTCCCTGCTGAGCAGGAAGACCAATGCGGGGCTTGATTCCAGGTATGGTCAATTTTTTAAAAAAAAGATTTATTTATTTGAGAGAGAGCAGAGCAAGTGACAGAGCACGAGTGCAGGGCGGGGCAGGAGGGATAGAGGGAGAGGGAAAAGCAGACTCCTCACTGAGCAGGGAGCCTGATGGTATTAGAGGCCCCAATCCTAGGACCCTAGGATCATGACCCGAGCCAAAGGCAGACACTTAACTGACTGAGCCACCCAGATGCCCCCATATATGGTCTATTTTTGACAAGGATGCTAAGACCATTCAACGGAGAAAGGAAAATTTTGAAAGGAAAATATTTCCAACAAAACGTGCTGGGAAAATTGGATATCCATGTGCAAAAGAATGAAATTAGACCCTTACTTACTTATTAGACCATATACAAAAATTAACTCAATATGAAAAAAATTAATTCAATATGAATCAAAGACCTAAATTTATGAGCTACAATAAAATTCTTAGAAGAAAACATAGGTAGGGCGCCTGGGTGGCTCAGTGGGTTAAGCCACTGCCTTCGGCTCAGGTCATGATCTCAGAGTCCTGGGATGGAGTCCCGCATCGGGCTCTCTGCTCAGCAGGGAGCCTGCTTCTCTCTCTCTCTCTGCCTGCCTCTCCGACTACTTGTGATTTCTCTCTGTCAAATAAATAAATAAAATCTTAAAAAAAAAAAAGAAAACATAGGTAAATGCCTTTATAACCTTGTATTTTTTAACACTAAAGCACAACAAATAAAAGAAAAGCAGAACAACTTCAACAAAATGTGAAACTTTTGTGCATCAAAGAATACTATCAAGAGAGTAAAAAGAATACACAGAATGGGAGAAAATATTTGCACATCAGATATCTGATAAGTGATTAGTATCTAGAATATATAAAGAATTCCTAAAACTCAACAACAAAATACCAAACGACCCATTAAAAACTGGTCATAGGATTTGACCAGCTATTTCTCCAAAGAAAATATACAGATGGCCAATAAATACATGAATAGATGTTCAACACTATTATTGGCCATTAAGGAAATGGAAATCAAAACCATTTCACATCTATTAGGATGGCTATTATTTTTTTTAAATTATTTATTTATTTATTTGACAGACAGAGATCACAAATAGGCAGAGAGGCAGGCAGAGCGAGAGAAGGAAGAAGCAGGCTCCCTGCTGAGCAGAGAGCCCCATGGGGGGCTCGATCCTAGGACCCTGAGATCATGACCCGAGCCAAAGGCAGAAGCTTTAACCCACTGAGCCACCCAGGCGCCCCTAGGATGGCTACTATTTTTAAAAAAGGGGGTGGGGGATAATAAGTGTTGGTGAGGTTGTGAAGAAATGAGAACTCTCCTGCATTGCTGGTGGGAATGTAAAATGATGTAGCTACTATGGAAAATATTTTGTTGTTTCCTCAATAAGTTGACCACAGAATCACCATATAATCTAGCAATTCTACTCTTTAGTTTATATCCAAAATAACTGAAAAGAGAGACTGAAAGAACTATATATCTGGATAACAATGTTCATAGCAGCATTATTCACAATAACTCAAAAGTGGAAAAAACTGTTCGTGTCCATCAACAAATGAATGAGTAAACAGAACATGGTATATACATACAATGGAATATTATTCAGCTACAAAGGGAAATGAAGATCTTATACATGCTATAACACAGATGAGCCTTGAAAAGATGCTAAGTGAAAGAAGTCTCACACAAAAGGGTAGATATTCTATTATTCCACTTATATGAGATACTCAGAATAGGTAAATTCCGAGAAACTGAAAGTAGAATAGAGGTTGCCAGCGGCTAGTGGGAGAGGAGAACGGGGAGTTATTGCTTAATAGGCAGAGTTTTTGTTTGGGATCATGAAAAAGTTCTGGAAATAGATAGTGGCAACAAACAGCACTGTAAATGTACTTAATGTCACTGAACTGCACATTTAAAAAATGGTTAAAATGGTAAATTTTCTGTTGCGTATATTTTACCACTATTAAAAAAAACTTGGTTCTCAGTTTTTCCCAAAAAATGTAAAAGGACTTAGATTTTCTTCTTCTTTTTTTTTTTACCTTTCTTTTTTTGGTCAGGAATAAAAGGAAAGAGAGTCCCCAAACACAGCCTTAATTTACTCATGTCTTAATACCTATTGATGAACTCATTTTTAAATATAGCATCCCTCTGCCCATTAAATGCTCATATTATAGAAAAATCAAATATAAAAACAAAAGCATATAAAAACTCAACTATTATTAGCATTTTGTATGATTTTCTAATCTTTTTAATAATGAAGCCAAATGCAATGTCTCTAATAAATGCTTATAGTGCTTAACCACAAAATAAGTGAGTACTTGTCTCATTAATAAGTTATGCGGTTTCACAGAAGCTTGGCCTAAAGCACTCTCATCTTCTCATTTTACTTTTAGATTTTTAAAAGGAGAACACTATGGCATTATCTGTGACACCCTGTGCTTTCTGAATATGAGGAAACTGTTCTTTCTGTTCTGCTCTGAACACAGAGATCGAACTGTTCTGGCAAACTAAACAAACTAACAAACTAAATAAAAAGTTACCTGACTACCTAAATTCAAAAAAGCTTCTGCAATGCTTTGGTGAAAGTAATATGGCAAGTTATGGGCTCGGAGAATGTGTTTTTACATTTCTCTCCTCACTAGGCCAGTTTCGTTTCTCTTGACCAAGAATCGCAGATGGTGGCAGGGCGGGGGGTTGGGGGGCATTAAACACAGAACTACAGTATCTCCATGAGTTTCAGATAAGTATGTTCGATGAACTTAAAAAATGAGAAAAAAAAGTAGGTAGCTTAAATGAGTGTCTTTCCATACTTCCAATTCACTGTCCTGGGAAGAGCTGGCATCAGCTTTCCTTTTGCCCCGGTTCTTGCCAGTCATGTTTTTTCTGGACTGGTCATCCGCATCTTTATTTGGTGTGGTTTGGGACAAAGATGGGCTTGAAGAAGGGTCTCCTGGAAAGAAAAGTGAGATATATATTGCCAGTAGTCACAGGCTATAAGAACCAGAGCTGGAAGAGGGTCAGCATGCTTTCTGTCCATAAGAACCATATTACAGCGATAAAGTCTGGAAAACCAAACTTTGCCTGATCCTGATCAGTTTAGGCACCAACGTCGAGCATCAACAGCTCCTAATATAACAGAGATAGTTATAATAGAATTTATATACCTGCCTCTCAATGCAAGAACACAGCTATAAAGTTGTTTCTCTCACACACACACACACACACACACACCCCAAAAACCTAAACCTGTATCTGGCCAAGCTTCTATATCAGAGTTTCTCGACTTGGCCCACATCTTGGGCCAGATAATTTTTTGTTGAGCTGATGTCCTATGTATTCTAGGATGATTGGCTAAGCAGCACCCTTGCCCTTTATCCACTAGATGCCAGTAGCACTCCCCACCCACTGTGACAACCAAAAGTATTCCATACACTGCCAAATGTCTTAGGCAAATGCGGGAGAGGGCAAAGCACAAAAATCACCTTTAGTTGAAAACCATGACTCTAGTTCTATTTACCAATTTAAAATAAAATACAGAAGCCAGCAGGACATGTCGATCTATCCAATACAGAGATAATCAGCAAAATTCAGACTGGGAAATGGCATGAGATAAACACTCCAGTTTCTTCACAAATACAGTACATCAGAGAATTAAAAAAAGGGGAATTTGTAAGTTAAAAGAGAAAGTATATATCCATTAGTCCCAATGTATGAACCTTACTTTGATCCTAATTTAAATAAACTCTAAATAAAATAGGTTAATTTTTAAAAAATTAAAAACTCTAATAAGGAAAATAAAACTCTTCATATTTATGAGAAAACTAGAAATAATACCTTTTAGTATTTTATGATAGTGTAAGGAATTACTGCTGAATTATTTCAGAGGGCATGGCATTGTGGTTACACTAGCAAATATTTATTGTATAGACATAGAATGCCTGGAATTCGGTGAGAGAACTGGATTAAGTACAGTTGAAATACGAGTTAATTGTTGGAGATGGATGATGGATACATAAGATGTTCATTATACTATTCTGACAACTTCTAGGTTTGAAATTCCCTATTATTAATAAGTTAAAATTGTTAGGAAGAATAGATATTTAGAGCTATGAATTCAAAACTAAGGCATCAACCAGTGTACCTATTTCAAAGTTATGTAAATTTGAAGCAGTATCCTTTTCTTAGAAGACTAGAGAAGGTACACAAAAAACTGCTTTAGTTGAGACAGAGCACTACTTTTAAAAATGCATCAGTGCTAACAATAAACAGTCCTTCATCCAATTATATGATGTGACAGCCAAGCACTAAATTTTCCTGAATGATAGAGACAAATAAAAAGGATATACATATGTTTACTTACTGAATGTGTGTATAAAGCCTTTATGTCAGGGTTTGTTTTTTTTTAACCTGGACTTCATAATTCATCAACACATTTCAAACCTAAATGTACAGGTTTAGACTTGTAGGTTAAGTATGTATTTCCTTGAGAGGGGAAGGACCATGGCTTTCCTCATGATCTTGGAGATCCATGACGTAGAAAAAGTTAAGAACTACTGCTCTGAGGCCACAGCAGGAGTCCACAATACATACTGACTAAAACTAGAGTCCTTCAGCTTTGACAAAATGTGCCAAGATTCTGAAGTTCCCTATGACAAACACAGTAAAGCTGAAGGGCGGGGTGGCTGTCACAGTCTTCTCATTCTTGGTGCTTTTCAGTTCACAGTATCAGGTATTACATTCAGCCTGCCAATGACTCAGCACATATCTGGTTCTAATATTTAAATATTCCTCACCTGAGAAGGAAAGCCAATAGCACAGTAACAGTGACTCAGACCAGAACAAAATGATCTTTACTATTCCGTAATGTTGAATGAAGTGCCCTTAAGCCACAGGCTTGAGAGGTACGGTGCTTACCAGAGGAAAGTCTCTGTGCTGTCGGCGCAGGTACCATGACACTAGGCTTCTCCGTCTGGTATGTGGCTGCGGCTAATGTGGTACTCTCGGTATCACTGTTAGTCTGGCCCGCGACTCCAAAGCTGGAGCTGGGGTAGCAGGTCTGGTACTGACTCTGACCAAGGATAGTATAGGTGGGATAGTCCTGTAGACCAAGGGGAATAAGGGAGGAAAACAAGACTTTTAGAAAGAGCAAAGCGCTGATTTCAACACAAGAGACTTTCTGTCCCCCCCCCCCACTTTTTTTTTTTTTTTAGATTTTATTTCTTTATTTGACAGAGAGAGACACAGCGAGAGCAAGAGAGTGAACACAAGCAGGGGGAGTGTGAGAAGGAGAAGCAGGCTTCCCGCCGAGCAGGAAGCCTGATACGGGGCTCAATCCCAGGACCCTGGGATCATGAACTTAGCAAAAGGAAGATGCTTATTGACCAAGCCACCCAGGTGCCTCACTTTCATGTCCCTCTTATTCATTGTTAGTTTCCTAAAACATTTATTTGACTTCTCATTTACCCATCTATAGCTTCCACCTAAACCAATGATTTTCAAAATGCATTCTGTGGCAGCCTAAGAGTCAAGAGGAAAGACCTCAGAGGCTATCTTTACCATGAGCAGGAGGCTGAGAGAGAAGGGTCCCGTGCACTCTACACACAATGTCCCTTTTCTACTCTAACGGCTTTCTTTCTTTCTTTGTCCATTTTAGGTACTGAATTTCTGTGTAAATTTCTGCACAGAATTTCTGATGATTCTATTCTTTTTTTTTTTTTTTAAAGATTTTATTTATTTATTTCTTTGACAGACAGAGATCAGAAGTAGGCAGAGAGAGAGAGAGAGGAGGAAGCAGGCTCTCCGCAGAGCGGACAGCCCGATGCGGGGCTCGATCCCAGGACCCTGAGATCATGATCTGAGCTGAAGGCAGAGGCTTTAACCCACTGAGCCACCCAGGCGCCCCTGATGATTCTATTCTTTAAGAAGTTTATAAGCAACTTCACTAGATGCTAGTGCTTTCTAAGTACAGATGAGCTTAAACAAAAAAGCACATATCCTACATTAAGGTTTCCTAGTTTAAAAACTGTGTATTGGGGCACCTGGGTGGCTCAGCCCATTAAGCGTCTCTGACTCTTGATCTTGGCTCAGGTCTTGATTTCAGGATCATAGGCTCAAGCCCCACTTAAAAAAAAAAAAAAAAGAAGAAAATTGGAGGGAACTTTTTAATGATTTCATGGGCACATACATGTCAAAACTTATCAAACTACAATTTAAGTGTATGCAGATTATTGTAGATCAATTATACCTTAATAAAGCTGTACAAAAAATGTGTATGATGTGTAGCTCAAATACATACCTTAAAAAATTTCAACTGATACTGATGTTGGTAAGAAGCAGGAAGAAGCTAATTAACCAGACCAATTATAAAGAGTACTCAGCATCTATCATAAACCAAATACATCTCAGTCAGGGTATGTGTCTAGGTATGAGCTGGAACATTAAACAAAAGAGTAAGCTGTACTGGCTGAACTCAAGGGAGTTAAAAGTCTAGCAGGAGGAGACAACATTTCCAACAAATTGGCAGTCAATTATATGTTCAATGAATGAAATACAGAGGAAGACAACTATCCCTGCAAACTGTGATAGTCAGAGCTTTCTGAGCTAAACAAAGGAAATAAGAGCATGAATAGGGCCTAAAAAGGTTTTATTAAAGGACCAGAGATATTGAGTCTGGTTGAAACAAAGGATCTTGCAGGCTTGAATGAGTCATGCAAGCCTATGAATGTGACTTGGATTCTTTAAGGCCATGGTGTATAGTTTGTGTATTGGGGGGCAGGTAACAGTGACTATCAAAATCAAAACAACGAAAATAGAGACAGACTCGGGGCAGATGATTGACAGGATAAAAGTAGACTTTTGAGAAAATTATTCAGACAGTGTTTTAAAATCTTTTTAAAAAAATTTTTTTTAGTAATTTCTAACCCTAACATGGGGCCTGAACTCAGGACCCCAAGATCAAGAGTTGTATGCTCCGCTGACTGAATCAGCCATGTGTCCTCAGATAGTGTTTTAGGAAATGGTTAGGTACAGAGGAAAACTGGAGATGAGATGAACAGTTAACCGAAGTAACAGGATTAAAGGGGAAGAACCAAAACATAGGAAATAATAGCAAAAATGGAAGAGAAAGAATTCTAGAAATGGCTACATTAGGAATAGGTGAGGGAAAAAAAACTGAAAACAACTGGTTTGGTTGAGGCCTAGCTTTATTTAAAAATGGTCTCACTGACAATTGAAAAGTCATAGGGAAAAGTGGTTTTTACTTTTGAAGGACAAAAAAAAGGTGGAATGAAAGCCTGGCTTTTGATATGATAAACTTAGGGAAATGGTGAGACATTAAAGAAAAACATGACCATCAATCAGCAGGAAGCCTGCAGAAATCATGCGGTCAAGACTAGAATGTTCATTTCAGAGGTAGTTAATGGACACTGTGAATGTGGTTAAACATTTCTGGGGATGAAATAATAAACATGTGGAAAACTATATACACTGTCCATGAGAGAAAACAGGATCAAAAACAAAACTTAGGAAAGGGAAAGATAAATAACATGGAAGAGTGCCAGGTATATAGTAGAAACTCAGTAATTTGTGAACTCTAAGAATGAAGAAATGCAAAAACAATCAAACATAAAAGATGAACCAGAACAGTAATGTTAATTACAGCCAAAAAAGATTCATGGAGAAGTTTCATTGCTGCAGAGAAAACAAATAAAAACCTAACACCAAAAACAAAACCCCTAAAACACTGAAGCTATTACCAGTGATCTAAACATAAAGAATTAATAGAACAGTGATCGAGACCAGACCACAAAGAAGAAATGAGTGCCTAAATAAAAATGTAGAAAGAACCAGGCTTTTTCTGAACTCTGGCAATACATAAGTGAACAAAATAGAAAAGTAAGTCCCTATCCTCATGGAGCTTACATTCTAGTAGGGACAAGGTAGGAGACAGACACACAAAGTAGGTAAGGGAGCAGATAGAGCCGAATCAGTCAGACAGCATAGTAATGAAAGAAACTGGAGGGCAGCCTGAGAAACCATCCAGGGTCCCAGTTCTGGTTGTTTCTTAGATTAGCAAATTGACCAGAGAGTGAAGAGAAGAAGATCAAACTTGATGAACCATATAAAACAGGATGAATGCAGTAGACTGTACCTGGTTTGAGATGCTGGAAACTGCTGCTGCTGGAATATTGGCAATTGTAGATGAAGTGGATATCAGGCTGGCATTTGTGCTTGAAGCTATAGGATGGAGAGTGTGAAAAGATGTTAAAGATATCATGTAAAAGCCTAGAAGAAATGGAAAACATATTGTGTCTTATGTAAACAGATCTACAAGGAGATAAAGAACACTGCACAAAGGAAACAAATACTGATTTTGCTCTTCTGCATGCCATACTTTAATCTTGATTAGAAATAAAACAGTTCAAACATTTTTCTGTTTCAACTTGAGTCTTCCACCCTTCCTATTAAAGTCCTAGGAAGGACACATGTACAATGCACTGGCTCATACTAATGAAATCAATGGAATCAGAAGCTAAACAAATCTCCAGTCTATCATCTCAGCCCTTGAAAGATGACTCACCTGCAATGTGCCCCACTGACAACCAGCAGAAACCACAAGAGCTCTGGTAAATCTGCATGTAAATCCTAGACTGGGCTATTTGTTACCACTTGCCCCAAATGATGCCTCTCCTAATGCAACATAATTAACTTTGAGGAATAGAGCTGATCCCCTAAACCTGCCTGGAGTTGCTTTTTGGGCTCTACTCAAATCATGAATTATTAATGTGGATCAATAAACATAATCTGGCATTTAATGATTGTACCAATGAGCCTGGAAAATATTAAATATTATTCTGGCCAGGTAACAATATACTCTGTAAGTTATTTAGGCTGCCTATTTTGGGACCAGGAATTTGGGCTTTTTTTTTATATCCTTCTACCACAGATTCCACCAGGGTTTTAGTCAAATCTTCAGTGACTACTATTTGTTAAAGTGACTTTTTTCAGGTGAACCAGTGTAGTAACTGAGACTACAAGGTACTGGTCTCGAACTGGTCCTTTTCCTCATTTCTCACAAACACACTTAGACCCGGTTCCCACTATAGTCACACATGCCATAAGAATTCATCGTCAGGTAGACCTGACTATCTGACTACCTATCCCATTAGCAACAAAGTACTTTACAGGTAAAGTTAATAGGAAAACCTCCATTAAGAAGAGAACAGATGTGCTCGCTTCGGCAGCACATATACTAAAAAAAAAAAAGAAGAGAACAGATAGACAAATGAAGCAGAAACATGAGAGTACTCATCAAAATCAGGAAAATTTTTATTCCTTCCCCTAAGGGTACTCTGCTTAGAAGAAAGTCTAGAAAAGATTAGAAGAGAAACCCCAGCTTTCAGATGAAGAACTTGGGACAAAGAAGAGTTAAGGTAATTTGTCTACGGTCATGGAACCAGTGTTAGTCATGATGGCATCTAGTATCTCCCAACTGGATGAGCCACGACAGATTTCCTGACAAGTTTTCTACAATACTTCTTCTCCCAGGGGAACTACAGGACTCTTAAAAGAGTTTATTTTCTTAAGCATAACAACCGAATGAAACAGATTTTATAACCTCATAGATGGTATTTTCTTTCTACCAATATTCATTTTCTTCTTTACAATGACTTAACCCATTTCCCACCATGGGGAAGTACAAGGAATTACTGTACAATACACAGGCTTAGATGATTCTGTAAGTAGTTTTTAATCATCCTTGTGGGTAGAGGTTTTAAGTGGCTTTCAGGTTTTATTACCAGTACATTATGCTAGGTAGCCAAGCAATAAAACACACAGGACATAAAGTGATTTAAGGTGGGAAAGAAAATGAATAATTTACTTAATCTCTTAAGTTTATTTCTCCTAGTGAAGTCCACTTCTAGCTCAATTTTTCATTGGTCTTTATTCTAGCATATTAATCCTCTTTTCTCCTATTTACCTTTAATTCTGTTCTACCTTCTTACTATCTTATAAATGGTTAGCAGTACAACCCATTCATATCTTCGCATACATGGGGAAAAGGTACTCTGACAAAGTGGTTTTATAAATTTAACAATTTTCAGACTACTTACTGAACTGGGCTAAAGGTAACAAGGTAGACCTTATAAACAACTGGTTATATACACTTATATCTCCACTAAAAGTTTAATGACTTGATTAGCTTAGTTGCTATACTGAATTTTTAATACATACCTTCCTAAAGATCACAAACTACTTTCAGCAATAGTGGCTTCTATTACAGGAAATGTTGGCCTACTGACCTAGAAAGCTTATAGGGTTCAGTATACCACTTCTTTCTCGAATTCAATCAAATCCTTTCTCATATGTGCCATATTCATTCATTCAGCAAACCATGGTCTACTATGCACCCAGAAACTGTTCCAGTCACTGAGGAATAGAGCAGTGAACAAGGCAAAGTCCCCTGCTCTCATGGAGATCAGACTGCTTTGATGGAGTGAGATAACAATTAAATACATAATTCTTTAGGCTCTTGTAGCCATCACTGCACCCAAGCCAAACTCACCTAAAAGGGCACACACATCACTGTATACACTACCCTCCACATAACTATGACTAAAGGTACTAAATAGTACTTATCATTCTGCCCATATACACATATATATGTCTCAACAAATAATATTTGATTGCAGATTTAAGAAACAAAAACAGCAGCAATAAAATTGCAACAAAACATACAAACTTAGAGGATCAAAGAAAACTCAAGCAGTCAATACTACTGATACATATCTGAAGACTATCTGCTCTCCAAATGCGAATGGCACATCCAACTGTTTTTGGATAGTCTCCACTCCTGTTCTGACAACGGAGCCATGAAATAATAGAAAAACAAAGCTTCTGAGAACCATGCCCCACTAGAGGTCCAATCAATAAATACGAAAAGAGGAGACTCAGTAGTTTCCTCATAGGTGTGTTTTAAAAAACCATGCCCCAGTAGAGGTCCAAATAATATAGTCAATATACACAGACAGCTTTAATCAGAAGACAGTGGTTATAGCACTGTGAGAGTCACAGCCAAATTAAATGACACTGCCCCAAAGCCAGAAGGTTGACCTAAAGGTTAGTGATATATAAAAGTTGGCGCAAGATTTACTTTCTACCCATGTCTTAACTTTATACATGTCTCCCTCTACCATCCTTGCCTACCTGGCTTTCAAGTTATTCAAAGCAAGATGAACTCTTTCTCACTCGAGCACCTTGGCAATGTTGCTTGCTCCGCCTGGATTGTTCTCCCTGGCCTGTCCCTCTTGCCCTCCCAGCATGATGGCTCATGCTCAGCACGTCCACTTCCTCAGAGGCATGCTCTCTGACCCCTCTATTAAAACTAACTCCTTGGGGTGCCTGAGTGGCTCAGTCAGTCAAGCATCTGACTTTTTTTTTTTTTTTTTAAGATTTTTTTTATTTATTTATCAGAGAGAGAGGGGGAGAGAGCGAGCACAGGCAGACAGAATGGCAGGCAGAGGCAGAGGGAGAAGCAGGCTCCCCGCTGAGCAAGGAGCCCGATGTGGGACTCGATCCCAGGACGCTGGGATCATGACCTGAGCTGAAGGCAGCTGCTTAACCAACTGAGCCACCCAGGCGTCCCAAGCATCTGACTTTTGACTCTGGCTCAGGTCATGATCTCAGGGTTGTGAGATCAAGCCCTGCACCAGGCTCCACACTCAGCATGGAGCCTGCTTAAGATCCTCTCTCTCCATCTCTCTCTCTCCCTCTGCCCCTCCCTCCAACGCCCCCACCCTTGCTTGCATGCTAATTTAAAAAAATTAAATTTAATTAAAAAAAAAAAACACAACTAATTCCTTGTTTTCCCAATCACAGCAATCTGGTTTTTTATTTTTTCTTTCTAAGAACTTTTCAAAATCTATTTAATTATTTACTTGCTTGTTTTCTGTTTCTTCCACTCATCTGTAAGCTCCAAGAAGGCAGAATCTTACTATCTTATTCTTATCTCCAACATCTAGCAAAATACCTGGCACAGAGCAGGTGATGCTCAGTAAACACTTGTGGGATTCACGTCTATCCTGCAGACAGGTATACTCCTGTGTAACTTGTGGGACTCAAGTATAGCATGTCAAGGTCATCAAAAACAAAAAAAAACCCTGAAAAACTGCATAGTCAAGAGAAGCGTAAGTAGACATGACAATTAAATGGAATGTGGTATTCTGGATGGAATCCTGGAACAAAAAAAAGGATATCAGGTAAAAACTAGGGAACTATGGGGGTGCCTGGGTGGCTCAGTGGGTTAAAGCCTCTGCGTTCGGCTCAGGTCATGATCCCAGGGTTCTGGGATCAAGCCCCGCATTGGGCTCTCTGCTCAGCGGGGAGCCTGCTTCCTCCTCTCTCTGCCTGCCTCTCTGCCTACTTGTAATCTCTGCCTGTGAATAAATAAATAAATAAAATCTTTAAAAAACAAAACAAAACAAAACAAAAAACTAAGGAACTATGAATAAACTATGGACTTAGGTAATAATAATAATAATAATAATAATAATAATAATAATAATGTACCAGTATGGGTTCATTAATTATAATAAATTCCATTCTAAATAAGACGTCAATAATAGGGGAAATTATATACAAGATGGGGGGGTATCTGTAACTCTCTGTACCATCTTCTCAATTTGTCTATAAATCTAAAACTAAACTAAAAACTAATGTCTATTTAAAAACAGAACAAAACAAAACTCAATGAAAGACTATAAAAAAAAGACTATCATGGGCTACCAACAAAATTAAGCACAAACACATTCATTAAAAGTCAAGATTACGTTAAAATTAGTTTTGAAATTTCTGAAATTAATTTTACCACTTAAATATTAACCACCTAAACCATCTCAACTGAAGAAAATAACCAGACACTGGGCCACATATTTATACTGTAGGAAAAGATTGATATAAAGCAGCCAGATCTACTTAACTGAAGGGCTTTCATAAGCATTGCATAAACTGAAGAAAGGGCTTTGATCAGAGTTGATCAAGCCAAAAGTATAACTTTTTTTTAGGTTGAAATTATACATTTTAAAGAAATTGCAGTATGTTGACACATATTACATTAGCTTCAAGTGTACAACATAGTGATTTGACAACTCTAGATAACTCTATATGTCAATTGTAGAATGCTTTGGGGTACGATGAGGAGACACTGCTATTTTGACCATTTTTCAAAAACTGACAGAATTCTTGCTTTTCTTCCGTGGAGGGACTGGATAGTTATACAGGGGGAACAGAGCAGCCCTGGACAGCCATTCACTATCCATACTAAGGAAAACTAAAGGTGGGAGAGAGGAGAGTGATATTGATAGCAGACAACCCAGGTAATTTGACTCTGCCAATACTCACATTTCATTTTAGCCAATTGTTTCAATTTGTATTCTATCAATGTTTCTTTAGAATAAAGGTAAAAATTAATAACTTGATGGTTACCTTCGGCCTTAAATTCTACCCTCTGCCAAAGTTCTAACGAACAACAAAATGTGCCAAGAGGTTAAAACCAGAAAAGGGAGGAAAAATAAACTTACTTGTTTGTCCGTAAAGGTTCTCTCTTATGGGAGAGCTGATATTGACATCATGATTTCAATACCGAAAATTATAAATATTGCACTCATGCTCTGAGGTCAGACTGCCCAGCTTACATCCTGACTTAATTATTTACTAACTGGTAAATGGAACAAGCAGAAGTAGTTCTTAATCATTTAAAATGAAAACAATTAAAACTGAGTAGCAAAATATTTTATTTACTATAATCTATATCAAAACACTTTTTTATCACCAAAGTTCGTATCTTAAGAGTACCTCAGACCAGTTTTTGCTGTCCCATCCTCACTCCTCTAGCATCCATTTTATGAGGAATAAAATTTTAAAGCTGGGAGAAATCAGGAGAAGGGAGGCAGATGAGAAGCCAGGAACATGGACATTAATTTCCAATCTGGAGCAATGACAAATTGCCTGTGTTAGATGTGGAAGGGCTGGGAATTAATCCCATAGTGCCTTCTGATTTTCTCTCTCTTTATTCCTAATAGTCCTGTCATAATTCTAACCTTTTAGAACAACAACTCAGGAAGGCAAAGATGTTCAGAGTTCAAGCTTTAAGGCAATGCTTTTTATCATGAAATAGAAACAAGACTAAACTTTTTGAGAAGGAAAAATGCTCTCACCAAGAAGCAGCAAGTGGGAGGTATGACAACACTGCAGCAAAAAAATGCAGCACACATCTCACTTCTGCCCTACCTGGACTTCCCATAAAAGAAATCAGCAAAGTTCTGCCCCAAGGGGAGTCTTCTGCTCATTTATAGGACAAAGTGCCACTGAGAACAGACTAAAACAAAATCAGACAGGTTTTCTGGACACCAACATGCAAAAGGAAAGGCTGAAGTTCTACAAATTACAATTCACATTTAAAGGCTAAACTACTTAGAAACCACAGTCCCGAATTCTGGGTGCCTAACACAAAAAGCATGCACAAGTGCAAATATCACCCCCTTCTGTTTTACAAGACAGTGCTCCTGTATTACCCAATTTGTTTGGAGATACAGATAGACTGAAAACAACAAAAACAACAATAATAAAACACACACAACCATGCCTATTTACCTTGAATGGGATAAGAATAATGTGCTGGGCTTGGCTGGCTTGTGGTTAACCCTGTAGTGCAGGTAAGAACACTGTGTTGACTTGGAGATGGAGTCTGAATTAAACCACTTTCAGGTTTCATACCTGGCCACAATGCACCTGAATCAGATAAATTGGACCGATTACAAACAATACACTGGGACTGAGGAGCATGGTTATGCTTTTAAATATCAGCCAGTAGGTTTAAAACCTAAATCTTAGAACAAAAGTAAATTTGCTTGTAAGAGAAAATTACTGATTGTCCCACTCCTAATATACCACAAGCAAATACAGTTTCAAAAACTGGGGAGTGGGGCCACAGAAACAAAAATCTTGTCAAAATCCCCAATAATGATATGTATATAAGTTCATTTCAATGGTTGAGGAAGATTGGTCGGGGTTCAGGAAAAAAAAGCTACTGACACCCAACTGGAGTGTTTATTGTACAGAGTGCCTGATGATCATGTACAGTGATAAATCATTTATCCATTGTCAAGGTGGGAGACATTCCACACAAGTTTAAAATTCACTTACCCATTAAACAAGCACCAAAACTTTCTAAAATGTATTGAGTACTTTTCTGCCTTCTTAAGCTGGTTATTTTATTACCTGTTTCTTCTGATTAAGGAAAGACATACTTGCTTATTTTTATAAATTAAAAATATTACAGAAATATATAACTTAGAAAAAATAAAGTCATATATAATCCCAGCATCCAGACTTAAGCACTATTAACAGTTTGCAGAAGTCACTTAGATTTCTTCTACATATTTACTAATCTTTTTTCTTTTTAATAAAAATGGGATATTATCCATACTGTTCATAATTTGCTTTTCCACATAATACCTGTGAAAGACATCTTCCCATGTCAGAACACATAAATTTCTCATACTGATAGATATCATAGCTGTTCACTTTTATTTTATTTTTATCACAATGCTCCTGAGTGACAATCTTTTTCAAATATATTTATATACTTTCCTGCCTTCTCTGCAGGAAGGAAATAGTGAATGTACCTTTAGATTTTCTCAGAATTACTGTCACAAAGATTAATAGTGTGCTGTGCTATATATATATATATTACAGAGACATCCCCAGAGGTACTGGGATATGTGAAGACATTTGCTTAGTACTAAATAGAACTCAGTTATAGATCTACATCATTTTAACTTTTTCTCTGTGACCTGTCACTTGACAATCTCTTGCTTCTCACTTTACCTCCTTGTTCATGTGCAGTAAACTAGGAAACCATAAACGAAGCTTTGCTTCTACACAACAGCCTAAGGATGTCCTTTATCGTGAACAGTTTTAGTGATAATTTTGGCTATGCAAAAATTTATCTATAAAAAATCTTAGGGGGTGCCTGTGTGGCTCAGTCAGTTAAGTGTCTGCCTTTGGCTCAGGTCATGATCCTAGGGTCCTGGGATCGAGGCCCACATCGTGCTTTTGGCTCAGCAGGGAATCTGCTTTTCCCTCCCTCTCTCTCAAATAAATAAATAAATATAATCTTAAAAAAAAAAAAAAAAATCTGGGCGCCTGGGTGGCTCAATGGGGTAAGCCGCTGCCTTCAGCTCAGGTCATGATCCCAGAGTCCTGGGATGGAGTCCCGTATCGGGCTCTCTGCTCAGCAGGGAGCCTGCTTCCTCCTCTCTCTCTCTGCCTGCCTCTCTGCCTACATGTAATCTCTGTCAAATAAATAAATAAAAATCTAAAAAAAAAAAAACAACTTACTGTCTGGTTGTTCACTGTGTTCTGAATAGCTATGGCTGGTGGATCAGGGTAGTTGAAGCTAACGGGTCCAAGAAGGTTCATCAATCACATTCCAGGTAAGAAATCAATACCAAGGTCAGCCACAGCTCCAAATTCAGTATTAACTCATTTCATTTACTTCTAATCTGATACTGAATTTATAGAAATATAATGCACCGACAATAGGGCCCTCTGCCTCACCAGGGCACTGAAATATCCAGGTAAACTCAGATCTGTAAAATTTGTGGATTACTAAGTGTAAGGGAGCTGCAAAAATCTCAAATCGACATGGGATGTGACAATCGCCTTGTCCCAAACTCTTAAAACATAAAAAAAAAAGTCATATTCTTTTCTTACCTATTAAACATATGAAATAACTTATTTGAGGAAAATGAAGAATTCCATCATCTACAGGATACATTTGGAGGGTTGGCCCCTGTTCTGTGCTTAGTTTATTATCATTATCACAGCTAAAGTCCTAACTAAACCTAAATTTCAACACTAAAAATATTTGGAAATATTATTTTTTAACAGTTATGTGAAATTTGAGTATCAGTGCCATGATTCTTTGTAGTTGAGTGTCATTTTAGCAAATTGCCATTTCAATGTCACAATAACTTTCAGATTTATTGTAATCGATGTGATTTTTTTTTTTCTAAATAGGTTTTGAATCTGAGGTGTTGGATCTGTGAACACATTCAGATTACACTGTACTAAAATACAATCTTATTCATGAGAATAGTATTCCCTGAAAATGTTTTGCCAGTCTCATTAGTTATATATTTCAGCTTCAAAATGCAAAATGTCTATGAACTGGACCTCCTTATAAGGCCAAAAACCAGAGCAAAGTGTCCAAGGCAAGTAGGAAAATGACTATAGTAGTTTTGAATGTTTTTGACCAGAAACAAGAAGTTGGTATTTAAAATTACAATTATTTCACGATGAAGATAAGAATAAAAGACCACAGGAACACTGCCTCTGGCATCACGGTAGCCTTGCTCTGAAAGCATGTAAGAATCTTCCTTTAAAAGTGAAGTCACAGGCAGCATGACCAAATGGTCTGACTATATAGCAATCCTGCCCATAGCAAAGATGAAACCAAACCCTGGTCTCCTGACTCCCAGTCCCCTGCTCTATCCCTACAACTACCAAGCTTATCCAGGCCTTTTAAGCACCAAGGGCCTGTTGTGGACAACAGCTGGTCTAACAGTGGCAAATGAAGCCAGTCTTTGAGCTCTATTCTCTTACTGCCCCACACTGGGGTCTTATCACAAACTCTACTCCTAAGTTTCTCCGCACAAATACTTCATCTTTGGTTAGTCACTAACCAAACTAATCTGAGCACTTCCATTTATAGAACTATATATCAGAGTAGTGGCTCTTTAGAGAAAAATTATTTTGGTTAGGAACTGAAGCACATGCCAATGCTCAGGAAAAAACACATGAAAAATATCTTGGTTTGTTGATTCAATAGCTCACTGGGATGAGCTATTACAAATACTAAATAATTAATCTGAGATTTCCCTGATTATAAAGTGAGTAGATGTATATTACAGAAAGTGAAGAAAACATAGAAAGTTTTAAAAAAAAGGTGCATAGTCTCCTTGCGCAGAAAAAAAATACAGGCAGTTCTTGCTTTTGTAGAGGACTGCGTTATCAGAAACTGGCACATAATGCAACTAAGTCCTTGCCTTGCATGGTTCCCTGATAACTGAGATCAAATCTATAATGCCTGTATAGCAATATGAGCATCTTTCTTCCAAATTATTCTTTATGTACATATTTTTTTAAAAAACACTAACTTGGCATATTATATTGTTTTTAGTTTTACATACTGCTTTAAAATTAATAATAAACTTTTCTCAAGATGCTGAATATTCTTTAAGAATGTGGAATTTATAAGAATATGATTTCTAACTTTCCCATTCTATAGATACACTGTAATTTAACACATGGTTTTCAATTTAAAATGTAGGCTGTTTCCAATCTTTTGCTGTTATAAATAATGTTGTGATGAGTATCTTATTTTGAAAATCTGTGGGTATCTCTAATTAGTTCCATAGGATAAATCCCTAGAAGTGAATTTGCTGGGGGAAATGGCATGAACGTCCTTGAGGTTTTAGTATTACCAAATCTCCAACTCACATTAGAGTTCTTTCAAAAGAAGCTGGAATAGTGGCAGCTAAGGTGATCTTTTATGAGCTCCTAAAAATAAATGGTGCCCCTTTCCTCCCACATGTTCACTGAGATCACTGGAAATTAACCCTCCATTCCTCTTTCTGCCGTTCCACTACATTTCTACAGAGCTCTTAAAAACAGCATGACCACTATTTCTTTACTTTTACATTATTCACATTATATGCAAGCATTACAGACTGCTCCCAGTACAGGCCTCCTAGATTTCCTCTAGTTTTTTCTCCTTTCATCAGGAGGAAGAATGTTTTTAAATTTCAAACTCAACTCTGAGACACAGACTAAATTTAGGAGCACTTCTGGAATTAAACAGATTCGGGTTTGATTCTAAACCCAGGTATTTCCTAATTGTATGACCTCAGGCTAATCACTTGATCCTTCTAAGCCTGTTTCCTCATCTATAAAAAGGGATAATGCTACTGCTTTTCCTGAGGGCTGTTCTAAGATTAAATAAGACAATAATGTAAAGTGTGAGGTACTTGTTCCCAGCATACTGCTTGGTATATAAAGCACTTCATAAACATTAGATATTAGAGATTTCCTGAAGCCCTGTTTACATCTGAAATGAAATAACAGACCAGCTAATCTAGTTTTAATGCTAATAAGCAGCACTAAGATAAAATTGCCAAATCTTCACAGGAAGAAACAGTATTTTCTACTTGAGTGAACACACTTTTTAAAAAACCAGCCATATCTATAATTTCCTTAATAAATTCTGAAAATATGCTACATTTTTCATTCACATTACCCCAACCTAAATCTCCTTCCAGTAAGCTTCATATATTACTTAAGAGTCAGATTTAGCTGATTCTCTTTCTCTGAAATACTGAGAGAGGAATTTATGAAACAAGTCTCCCTCACTCCCAAATATTAAACAAAACCAGATTAATAAAAGAGCCTGGTATTACCAATACTTCTTTACAATATAAACAGTTTCAACGTTTTTACCAAGGACCTATTATACAGAATTTTTTTTTCTTTAATACATGGCAAATGCAGTGATCATAAAAGATACCATAATATGCACATGGCACTGTGTTAGGTCTTCCATAATCTGAGATCAGAGATGTAATAAGAGTTTTACTCAATACTGAACAGCAGGAATGATCAACTGTTCGACAATGTCATAAAGAGCTCTGGGCTTGCTAACAATGAATTTCAACCAAAACAGAAGGTAAAAAACTAACATAAAAATACTTACTTTATACTTGCTAGCTTTTACTAGTCAGCTGTTGAAAAATTAACTTTAACATATGCAAAAAGATATAAGCACAAACATATTCACAGAAAGTTCCATTTCTAAAAGGATTACTCAGTCATGGCTGGTTAAATATATAACAAATTTAAGATTTTAGTATACGGGCGGATACTGACAGGCGTGGAGGTATGGACATACAAATGGGGGAACAAGAGCATTTCTGTTTGTCTTCTTTCATGAAGTTATCAACTACCAATACTGTAAGGGCCTATTTAGCCAGAGCGATTCCATCTGGTTAAACAGTGATTTTGTTGTTTATGCAGTAAAACTTAAACTGACCCTACCCGCCCCCTCTGCCCCCCACAAGGAACTTACTTAAAAGCAAGTCCGGGAAACCAGTAGAATATGGTCGACCAGTCCCTGATAACAGAGCCCAAATACAAGGGCAGGTCAGGTCAGGTGGAGGTAACAGAGCCCGAATGCAGGGATGAGTAGGGCCAGGTGGAGACATCCAATCAGTAAAGCGAGGATACTGTCTCCCTAGCTACTAAGGTGTGTGGGACCCGCCTTTTGGGCGCCAATCCTGACCAAGGTGATAGGCTAGTTCAAATAGCTACTATGGGGTGAACTGTAATTCAATTGGCCACCCATGTGTGACCTAGCATGACTGTGCAGTTTTCTCTGTGTGTTACAATCTCATTGGCCACCTGTGCGTGGCCAGGCTCAACCACATGGCCTTTGCTCTATAAAAGTTAGTCTGTGAGGCTGGGAGGGGTTGCCCTCTCTGTAAGAGGCGTCCTGAATGGTTGGTTTGATTCCCGATGCCCGGCGCAAAATAAAGCTTTGCTTGACTTTCCCTTTGTATCAGTCTCGTTCCTTTGATTACAGACCCATCACTATCATTAAAACACGACCTCCCATTTTATTTCTAGTAGTTACCAGGAGCCAAGGCATATTAACAAGCCTAAAACTAAGAGAGCTGTCACTGTCACAAGGGACTAGTCAAATGGGCCAGGTAAAGCAAGAATGTAGAAACCAAAAGCAGGCAACACCCCAATACATCAAGAATCTGTGGCGATCTGTTGAGAATTTCTTTCTAATTTCCAGTTAGTTTCAGTAAAGGCTACAGAGATAAAATTTTATTAACATGTTGCATATGTGAAAATAATACAGTACTCACTCAACTTTCTAACATTGGTTCTAGGAAACCAGGGAAGAGACAACAAAGCATACTGCAAATATCTATCAATTTACACAAAGAAAAATCAGCACAGATATTAAGTGCTCCCAGAGTCTCAAACTGACTTCCAGTAAATCAATCTAATTCACAGTTCACGTCCAACATACCTAAAACTATAGAACAAACTACGCACAAAGATAGGGCTATATAAAATTGGGGATTCTCCTCGTTCTAAGATAACTTGTTAGTTCAGCAGAGCAACAACTGATCAGTTTAAGGCAGAGGGAGAAAAAGAGAGGGAAAAACTGACCAAAAAAAAAGGGAGAGTACACTATAAGGCATACTCTATCTGGATATTTAGATTACCAAGTTTTAGCATGAAAATCAGTCATCACAAAATATACTTATTATGCTTATCTAACCATGGTAATGTGTTTTGTATAAAGAAAGTAACAGTAATTCCTCAAAGAGTTTCTCCCAACACTTAAAGATTCCAAGCTTTACAGTCGAGATTTAGTACCTTTCTGGAAACAGCTAAATTTTGGCAGATACACAAATGAGCATTAAAAGTTATGCTTTTATTGAATATGCATCAAATATACTGTTGGAAAGTTGCACACCCAACATCTATCACACTTGTAACTGAGTAGATATTCTATAAAGAACAACCCATCATCTTTCAGCTTTCTAATTAGCCATACTTGGTATCTGGAGAAAGATCGAAGTTTCTAGGGGATAAAATCAACACTCTTAGAAACTGCTTATAATAGAATGCCTTACCGAAAGGAGGTAGTCCATATGTTTGGATTGCCTGAGGGTAGACAGCATAGGGTTGAGACTGCTGTAGTGTCTGGTACGGAGTCTGCCCAGGGTAAGCAGTTTCCGACACAGGAACTGAGAGGATATGTGCATAAGGTCTATAAAAGTTCAAGAAAATAAAAACTTTCATATGTGATTTATTTTTAATAAGAAATAGAGGGAAGAGCTAATAACACTAAAAGCAAAAAATCAGCAATGAGGAGACTAACCTTCCACATAAAATGTCTCTTACTGTGGTCAGAAAGTAGAATTAATTTTTCCCTTCCAAGTTGTACTATCACTTAAGAAACATCTTTATGGGAAATTAAATAGTTCCAAGTATCCTCCCAACGTCCAATCACTATGCTACAACCATCTGTAATATGCTACATGCAAAGTTGTAGATAAAATTTATCTACATGTACATGAACCCCTAAAGTAACAAAACTGGACAGAATGGGACTCACAATTGGCTCTTATTCTTCACCCAGCCCTCTGGGACAAACAAGTTCTAAGAGAGAGAGTAGGACTTGAGAGAGGGGTTAGGCTGGTAGAAAAAAGGCAAGGAACCACTACACATCAAAGAACGGGGAGTAGCGGTGGGCCCCAATATTCCCAGATCAAGCCTACAAATCAGGGGCCAGATAATAAAATCTGAGAAGTCCCAGACAGGACTCAGAATCTTCCCACTGATGTTTAAGCCAGAATATACTGTCACTAGTTGCAGCCAACCACATCAGGTTTAGCTAGGGAATTCGAATTCAGCAGTGAAACTTCTGGGACTTTAGCTAGAGGACCCGGTCATTTCATCCGTGCAATAAAATGGTCCCACATTTTGTGCACTGAATTTTTAGATACCAGTTATTTTATTTGGTGAGTTATGCTGTACTTACAATGCAAGTGTTTTGTGTACCACATAAATCTGAACAATAAAATACTGCGAGGAAGGAGAAAACATTTTTTTTCAGCTTTGGGGGAAAGGAAAATGAAGGAAGGCTATAAAGAAGCAGTATGTGAGCTGAGCAGATAAGATTTGCAGAAATGGGAAAGAAAGGGCATCCAAGGAAAAGAGAAAAACTCTGGTAAAGGTACAGAGGAAGGCAAACAAGGGCTTAAGCCTATAAGGAGCAAAGATTATATTAAAGGACATACATGAAGTGAAGGGGAGTAGCAAAAGAAGGAAAGACAGCAAAGACCTTGAATTCCAGGCTGAGTTCAGACCAATCTGCAACAATCGGGAGCCACTAAAATTGTTGAGCAAAGAGTGACAAGATCAGAGCTGTTCTTGAATAAAGATTAATTTGACACTGCTTTATAAAATGGGTTAGAAGGGGGGAAAAGTTGAAGTAGAGGTCCAGTTAAAAAATAGCTATAATGCAATGATTCACATAAGTGCTAAAGAGGTCTGAATTAAGACTGAATGCATAGCTAATAAGGAGTCCTGAATGCAACAGGTATGTAAATTATTTTTTGAATAGTCAGATGAATTTGAAATATGCCTCATGTTCACATCGTTCTTCTTATCCAGATCTGAACCAAGAAATAACTCAGGTCATAACTGTTAATCAACTCACATGGGAAAAATTTAAAATCTTGGTGACTTCAAATGGATTGATCTCCAGATATGTTAAAGATCATAATATCCTTTTTTCCTGTAGAGTTTTTATAACTCAAAGTTATTTTCTTATTTCCTTCATAATGATCTCAGAGAATAGGTTCAGTCATTTCACAGAAGGAAATCATGTGCAAATGACTGGGTCAAAGATGCTATTATTGTTAAATATCAGATGAGAATTTGGATAACTCATTGAATTAATCTTTTTAGTTCTTTGTTAACTGATGAAAAATTCAAAAGGTATAAACGAGCACAAAAAGGGGGGAAAATGCCAGTTTTTTATGAACAGTACCATAGGTATCAGTCACCTCTGTTACCAATTCCTTCATGTGTTCTGCCTATGTAAGCACCTGGGCATACATCCAACCTCAATAAATACACTCATATGTATCTATCAATGTATGTACAGGTTCACTCTTTATCAACAGATGGTTGGTAGTTTGGCATACACCCAGTTCTGTACTGCTCATCTTGGAGATGATTAGCTTATGGATCTTAAATGCTGATCTTACCTGTTGAAGGCCCAAAGCACGTTGCCTTTCAGTGACTTCAACCTGCTAAGCCTAACTTCAAGCCTAAATTCTACTTTGAGGACATTCCTAAAGCAAGAAACTGAACATAGAATAGGTGGAGAAGTCCCACTAGGAGGCTGGCTTGAGCTGTGTTACTGATCTAGCAAGGCAGAGGAAAGAGAGAATGATCAGAGGTCAATCAGTGATACGCTTTGATCACGAATATTTCTCATTTTCAGTGGCCATTCTTTTACAGCAAACTCCTGTGTAACAGTTATCTATTCCAGGCAACCATCTACTTTTTAAAAGCATGTAACAGAGACTCTACATTTAGAGGGAATAAAAAAATTGGAGTAGGGTCAGAAAACATGAGAGGTGAAATGAAGTTAAAATGTCGACTTACTAAGTTAAATATCAAACTAAATTTTGAAATGAACCTAGAGAAAAGGCATATAGATTTTTGAAATAATTATTGAACTTACTTTGCAGAATACATTTGTGAGGTATAATCATTGGATGAGCGAGGGATGTAATCGGTGCATGTCATAACTGAAAGAAAGATATCATCAGGTAAAAAGTTAGAACATTTCAAAAATGAAATGAGAAAAATTGCATATCTCACTGTAGTCTTTCAAACTAAATAACAGATTACAGACGGCACCTGAGAAATTTAAAAAGACTATGCAGTAGAAAATCCCTCTCTCTTATAGTAATGGGTTTAGAGACTTTTAGAGACAGTAGAAGAAGCCAGAATGTGGGGGGTTTGGGGAAGAGCTGAAGGTTAGTACTAGTTGATCTCTATCTTTATCTGTCACTGATCTAAAGTCACAGATGAAGCAACACCCTAAGCTTTCACTGTGCTCAGAGGCAAACTTAAAAACCAAGATCCATATCTGAGAAATTGCATTATATTTCTTTAGCTTATTCATTCTCTGGGTGTTTCCACTCATCTGAGTAAAAAGCTATAAGAATGATTTGCAGGAAGACAGATTTGGGGTGGGAGTACCCAGTTTTATTAGAAAATTTTTGCTACTGCTATTACAGTGCAGCAAAAGATGCAAGAACACTTCCATACCACTACTTTTTCAGCTTTGTGGTGAAGGCTTTCAAGTCTGGCAAAGCAAAGACACAGATCTGAGGAACTGATGTGATGCTGCTCTGATGAACCATCAAGTAAAGAGACTTTCACAGCTAGGGTCCTCTTGACACCTATAACTTTATCTGAAATAGCTCCTGAGAAGGCTTCACCCTCATGATTTCATCTGTAAATATTCAACTCAAGTCTGATGGGTAGCCAAATCCTATTCATTACGCACTATTTCAGTCCATTCTGTAGACAGAGTTGTATCATAAAGAACTTATACCAGATCCCTGAATTGTCCAAGAACTTCCTTCAGCATCTGAGAAGGAGGTTGTGGTTGTTCTACTATTAGTCGGGTTTTAGAGTAAACCAACTAACTTTACTTCTAGCTGGGTTTCCTGAGTATCTGAACTAAAAAGGGAACTCTGGTCAAGAGCACCTAAGCTGCCAGCAATTCATGGCCAATAGTAAGACAAATCGATATCTTGTCCACTGCCATTGTTCAAGGTCTTTAAAAATAATTACTGGAAATCTGTAGATCACATTCATCCATAATAATTTTGACAAAAATGAAAGAGATCTCAATTAGGTCTAAAGGGTCTTCACATCCATCACAGAAAACATACCTTCATTTGGATTCTGTGTGACGGTTCCTTCCCTGCTGACAACTACTTAAAAAAAAAAAAAAAAAAAAAACCCAAACCCTTCTCCTCTGATTTAATTTGAGAAGAGATTGACAAAACATCCTAGGAGATTTAGACCAATATTTACTGCTTTGTAGAATGAATAAGGCTTTATTTTTGCAGTACTTAGGAACCGTGAAAGGATTATAAACAGTCAAGGCATAATCTGCTGTAATATTAGAATAGCAGCAGTGGAGATGAGGCACAACCTTGAAATACATTCTGAAGGTAAAGCAGGACATTCTGACGGATCTCTATGTAAGGACTGAGGAAAACAGGGGAATATGGGATAATTTCAAGCTTGAGCAATGGGAGGGATAGTGAAACCCCTTCCTAAAGATGGGGCAATTTGGGAAAAGAAGAGATTTGATGGGGCTAATCCTTTTTTAAAAAGGATTTTATTTATTTGTCAGAGAGCGAAAGACAGCCCTCATGTCCACATAAGCAGAGAGAGCAGCAGGCAGAGGGAGAGGAACTTGATCCTAGGACCCTGGGATCATGACCTAAGCTGAAGGCAGACGTTTAATCCACTGAGCCACCCAGGTGTCCCAAAAGCTTTCCCATATTTTAAGTATGACTTTCCTTTCAGAAATCTAAGTTGTGGTGTCAAACAGGCAGGTGGATACACAAATGAAATCAGGGTAGAAGTCAAACTGGAAATTTAAATTTGGAATTCATCAACCATGTATACAATATTTAAAGTAACACAGTGGATGAGAGGATGCAGAAAGAGGAAAGAATGCTGGACTAGAAATAAATCCTGAGGCCTAACATTCAGAGTTCAGGCAGAGGAAGAAGGGCCAACAGAAGAGAAAGGTGGGAGGAAAAGTGGTGAGAGGCAGGCTATGAGAAGAAACGTTCACTAGAACTAGTCCTCTCAGAGTAACTGCAAGTAACTAATGACCTCGAGAGGAGCAATTCAGTGGAAGAGTGGTGACCGAAGTTAAACTTGAGAGGACTGAATAATGAATGGGAGGCAAGAAAACAAGAAAGCGCAACTCTTTCCAGAAGTTCCAATGGGTCATGGAACAGAGGTGGAGAATGTGGAGCCAAAGGAGGGTTTTGTTTCTGTTTAAAGATGGCAAATACTGTGTCATGTCTCTTTACTGACAGGAAGGATTAAGAAGAGAAGAAGAATTTGATGACACAGGCATGGTCTGTCAAAGCCTTTGGGGAAGGTGAGAAAGGGTTAGATGTGGAGCCCAAATAAAAGGTCTTACCGTTGACAGGAGCACTATTTCTACAGACTAGGACTATTTTAGTCCCGATAAGAATGAAGCAAGAAAGGGGCACCGGGGTGGCTCAGTGGGTTAGGGCCTCTGCCTTCGGCTCCGGTCATGATCCCAGGGTCCTGAGATCGAGCCCTGCATCGGGCTCTCTGCTCGGCGGGGAGCCTGCTTCTACCTCTCTCTCTCTCTGCCTGCCTCTCAGCCTACTTGTTATCTCTGTCAAATAAATAAATAAAATCTTTAAAAAAAAAAAAAAGAATGAAGCAAGAAAACATGGGTACAAACACAGGTAGGCTTAAAGATTTGGTGGTGGTGAGAGGATAAGGGTTTTTTTTTTGTCTGATAACTTCTATTTGCAATGGAGCCATCGGTTAAGAATGAAGAAAGGTGAGTGAGGATATGGTATTCTGTGAAATATCAAAAGGTAAAATTCATTAGCAAAATGTAGTAGGATTTCCAAACATGCTAGGGGCCTATTTGAGGCCTGGTGAGTCAGCCAGGTAGATAATTTATCCAATAATGTTTAGCTATGTGAATGCACTTAAAGGGAAGATGGAGAGTTGTATTAAATTAGGACGGGGGTTTAGCAAGGAGAGTACAAGAGGCAAAGGTTTTGAAGGTATTTGTAAGGAACAATTATAATAAAGAGCCATAGAATCCATACAGAGTGAAAAGGGACATAAAGGCAGACAGATATGATGACAAGTATTGGATAGGTCATTTACATGGATTTCGAAATCACCAAGAATAGTAAGAGTATGGATGGAGAAGAAAACAAAGAAGACCTAGTCTTTAAAGAGCAAAATGGCTAGTAGTTCAGTTTAGGGTAAAAAGAAAGGCAAGGGAGGCATAAATATGTACTTCAAAGGAACTGGAGTTTTCAAAGGGAAAAAAGGGAAAGAAATATCTGGAAGGAGCAAGAAGACTCAACTTACTTCCTGGCCCTGGAATATACAAAAAAATAGGTTTTTTTTCTTGGGGATGAGTGGGACATCAAAAAAAAAAAATCAGACTTTTCACGGATTAGAGCAGTTTCCACAGTATGGGCAGTTTCTCATATGCATCAGAATCACCTATCTTCTTACACATTCCAATCCATATCAGATCTATTGAATGATAATCTCTGAAAATGAGGCCAAAATTCTACATTATAAACAAGCATTCCAGATTCTTAAGTACACTAAGAGCTGGAGAACCACTAGACTAGTACCTTTGAGGAAATAATATACATAGTTCAAGATATACTATTTCCTTCCTTTTTTTTTTTTAAGACATCATTTTCTAATACATGAAAGTATGTCAAGTTAAGCATAACCACCTTAAGAGAAGAAAAAAATCCCCTAAACAAGTGTCTTTTTAAAAAGTGTCTTATACAAATTTATTCTTTTAAAGTACGTGGTAAAATATGGAGGGGCACTGATACTTAATTTCAGGGATGACTATTTGTCCTATGGAGGGAACCTGGGGACATATGTGGGTATGCTAGAGAAAACTTACATCTTCGCAAACAAACAAACAAACAAACAAAAAAACCCAACCAAACAAACCCAGAACACTCTATAAAATTTTGTCCATTATAAATTTATCTTTTCTATAGGAGAAAGCAGGTTGGTAAGTGGAGGATGTATCTTATTGGGGTGGGTCTCCCCCAGCGTCCAGTATCAATTCTGGGCTCCTTTTTTTTTTTGAAGATTTTATTTATTTATTTGTCAGAGAGAGAGATAGAGAGCACAAGCAGGGGGCACAGAAGGCTGAGGGAGAAGCGGGCTCCCTGCTGAGCAAGGAGCCAGATGTGGGACTCGATCCCAGGACCCTGGGATCATGACCCAAACCACAGGCAGATGTGTAACCAATTGAGCCACCCAGGCACCCTTCCATTTGGGGCTCTTAAGGGGATTACTTTTCTTTTTGGCACAGATGGATAGGTAGAGTCATTTGGTTGTTAGAAAGGTAGAGAAACAGCAATGTCTTTGGAGGAGCAGTCAGAGGTTGGCCCAGAAACTTTTCTGATTGCGAGTAAGGCAATATTACTTCCAGAACATCAACTTCAAAACAAAACAAAAATAAAATCACCAAGTGTGACTCCTCAGGTAAATGGATTCCGTGCGATTTTCTTCCTCAGCTGGTATGTCAAATATATGAGAACACAAGGATGAAAACACACACACACACACACACACACACGGACACAGACACGGACATGGACAGGAAAGGCTTCTGGATATAAGGAACAAACAAGGCAATCAGTGAAAACCAATTATAAAAGAACAGCATCATCCATTTATAAGAATACCTCTTTCATCATGCACAGAATACAGTACTTACTTTCCTCTGACATGGTAAGGTTTGAAGCAAGGCTTGAAGTTTCAGGTTTCTGATCACTGACTTCAGGGCTGCTCACTTGACTGAGAGAACCAAAATGAAAACATTAGCCCCTCATGGACTTGATGTGTTGCTAAAAGTGATTTCATCAAACTCATTTCTCTTCCTGTGCTACACAAGTAAGAGGCAAAGTAAGTCTTCATGGTATCATTATTGGTTTTTAGCGGCTACCTGAAGAAGTAGGGCTGGGGCTGGTACCTTCAGCATTTCACTCTTCTTTCTCATATCACTCCTGTTTTCCTATCACTCAGAAATTCCAGCTAAGTCAGAGACAAGTCAGAGTTTTTCTAAAGAACTTGGGGTAAAAACAAAAAACAAAAAATAAGAAAACAAACCAAACTTCGCTGTTACTTTGTTTCCAAAGTTCCAGAGTAAAATGGGGAGATTCCTGATTTCAGACAGTGGTTCTCATAGTTACTTGAGAATTTTTTTCAAATTATACATGCTTGCTTCCAAGAAGGGGGTCCTGAACCTTAAAATGGCTCATTCTATTATATTTCTCTTTTTATCCAATTAAAAAAATTTTTTTAAAAATTTTATTCATTTATTTGATAGAAAGAGATCACAAGCAGGCAGAGAGGCAGGCAGAGAGAGAGGAAGGGAGGCAGGCTCCCTGCCCAGCAGAGAGCCCGACTCGGGGTTCGATCCTACGACCCTGGGATCATGACCTGAGCCGAAGGCAGAGGCTTTAACCCACTGAGCCACCCAGGCTCCCCATTCAATTAAAATTTTTTTTTTAAATTTGCTATCATATCTCCTGAGCAGTATCTTTTTTTAAGTTATAAGGAGAATTCAGATAAATTACAAAAGGTAAATCACATAAACTGGGAGAACAAATCATTAGGTTAGACACTTGAATGGCAAAATTCTCACTGAAATTCTGGAATGGAGATTTTACTAACTTTCACCCCTCACAGTGTCCTCCCTCTTCCTTTCTACTCTCCAGTTATTCTCTCAGTTACCAGCATAGCATAGTGGCCAGATTGCTTGCATTCATGTTACACTCTGCCAAAATTAGCTTAAAGACTTTGAGCTAAACTTCTTTGTATCCCGCTTTCAACTGTCAAAGAGGGACAATAACAGAGCCTAACACATAGGGCTGTTACATGGATTAGTGAGTTAATATATGAAAAGTACTTAGAGACTAGAAGAGAGTAAATGTAATATAACCATAGCCATTATTATTGTATTATAACTTCACCCCAGCCCAAGCATCCTTCCCACATTCATTTCCCTTAGAAAGAAATCTGCTCTGCTATTTTATACTCTAGGGAGAAATGGACAACACCATACCAGAGACTCCACATATCTTCAAAGATGAGATTAATAAAAGGTAAGAGTAGGTTCTACACAGCAAAATTTTTAAAAGAAATGTTACTTACATAAAAAGTACACAGCATCAAAATCCTTAAAGCTCTCATATTTTTTCTGAATGGACCTCAAACATTCAAATAAGAAATCAAGACCCCCCCCCCCGGTATATTCTGAATTTTCAAACAGTTTTTCCTCAGATATAATCACCTTTTATTTTTTTAATGTTTACTTATTTACTTTAGCAATCATTACACCCAGCAGGGATTTGAGCTCATAACTCCGAGATCAAGAGTTGCATGCTCATCTGACTGAGCCAGCCAGGTGTCCCTATAATTAACTTTTATTTTTCTTTCTTTCTTTCTTTCTTTCTTTCTTTCTTTCTTTTTTTTAAGATTTTATTTATTTTTTTGACAGCGACACAGGAGAGAGGGAACACAAGCTAGGGGAGGGGGAGAGTGAGAAGTCTCCCCGCTGAGCAAGGAGCCCGATGTGGGGCTCGATTCCAGGACCCTGAGATCATGACCTGAGCCCAAGGCAGACGTTTAAGGACTGAGACACCCAGATGCCCCTTATTTTTCTTAAGTAGGCTCCATGCCCAATCTGGGGTGTGAACTCATGAACCTGAGATCAAGAGTCACATGCTCTACCAACTGAGCCAGCTAGGCACCTCTGTAATTAATTTTTAAAGCTAAATCCCCAGATGAAGTTTATCTATTTACTGAAATGCCTGTATTTTTGGATAGCATTTAATGTACTAACCAAGATGTGACTATGAGAATTGAAGAGTAAGGGGAAGAAATCAGACTGACTAGTTATATCCATGTTTCCCAAACTTGTCTATTATTATAATTACCTGAATAATTGGTAAAAATACAGACTTCTAGTCATGCCTACTTAAACAAGATTACCAGGAGATGGGTATAAAACTAGACAAGAACTTCATATTCCAACTACAATGGCTGTTTTGTCTCCTATGTATACCTGGATAAGTCTGGGGTTCACTGTTATACCCACTGATGAAAGACTATTTCTAGTAACTTAGAAGTTACTAGTAACTTAGAAGGTCTATTTGTATAATCTGGTATACAATGGTATAAAGACCTATGGTCCTAGAATCTTATGTTATAGCAAAATCCCCTACATATTCAACTAAGTGTTTAGAGATTCAATAGAAGCAAGAGTGCTAATGGGGCACCTAGGTGGCTCAGTCTGTTTAGTGTCCGACTCTTGATTTCAAGAGAATATTGTAGAGAAGCAGATAAATGGGTAGATTTGGTCAAAATAGAAATAGATAAATGGGTAGATTTGGTCTAATCAAATTTGGTAGATTTGGTGACAGGCAAACAAGGCAGTATTGAACTGTTTCTAATTTTTCTTTGAATTAGGGAGAGCAAGATCCCCAGCTGAGTGGATGGGAACAGAGTGGAGGGGAGGGGAGATGAAAGGAAGGGGAGAAACCAGGAGGTGAGGAGGAAGGGAAGGGAAGAAAGTTAATTTTAGAGGCTAGGGAATAAAACACACCGGGAAGGGTGGACGGACCACCAAGAATCTTTAAGTGCCTGTCTGAGATGTAATTATAAATGAAAACAGATCAGGACCGTTTTGTGTTTTTCCATCACAAAGTTCGGGTGATTGGAAATAAGCATGGAATGGGTGGATAGTTGGCTTTGCGGTTTTGCTAAGAAGCATGCCACAGGGGAAAAGGAGAAGTTAAAAGGAGAAGTCCCTCACAAAATGTTTGTCAGGGACTGATTAAATTAATAGATCTTATCATTTAAACAGCATAAGAAAGATACGGAAGTTTTTTTTTATGGGAGGGGTCAATGCTTAAGAGTGAAAATATGACAGCTCATGTAATGGGAAGTGCATAGGAAGATATCATATGGGAGTATGGGAGTAGCTACATGAGCTAGAATGCAGTGTGTGGTACTAAAATAGTCAGATTCTGGAAATTAAGATATCAGAGGTGATGTAATTACTAGTTCACAGACAAACAAAAGGAATTAAGAACTGGAGAAAGCAGAAAACAATGGCATTGCAGAAGTGAGAGCATGAGGTGCAAAGAAGCTACCTCTTATCCAAGAGGGAGTAGAGCTAATGACTAAGGCATCCCATATTCATTTGGTAATTGACACAAAATCCCTTGAATTTCCCTTATTTCTGCTTATTCTTCCCATTCTGTTTACATCTGACTGGAGAATATTTACTGTTGTCTCTTCCATAGATCACAGGACCTGGTAGATAACATGAGTTCAGTACGTATTACTGAATAAATAATGAATGAATAAGAAAATATCAGCGCTTACTTGTTTCAAGGACAAACTACTGGAAGGAAATTTTCATCTTAAACCAAGTAATTTCAAAACATAAAGTCTGATGGGGCTCCTGGGTGGCTCAGTGGGTTAAAGCCCCTGCCTTCAGCTCAGGTCATGATTCCAGGATCCTGGGATCTTATTGGGCTCTCTGCTCAGCGGGGAGCCTGCTTCCCTTCCTCTCTCTCTGCCTGCTTCTCTGCGTACTTGTGATTTCTGTCTGTCAAATAAATAAATAAAATCTTAAAAAAAAAACAACCCAACAAAGTCTGACATGCTAAAACTAAAAAAGAGAGTAGTCAACCCAAAACACGCCCCTATACTAATCAGCATATGAAAAAAAGACAGTAAGTAGATCATTAAAAAGAAATTCAACTTTACATACCTTAAAGTTTGCTCTCCTGATTCCTGCATCTTGGCTTTTTTTACCTGCAAAAATAATTATACAAAGGCATCAATATAGTGATCTGCTCTTGAAATTATCAAGCTATTCAAATGGCAGGCTAATATTAACTAATAAATTACAAGGTAATTGTTTCATTTTGTTTTGCTTAGATTTATTTAATTAACCTTTGTTTTATTTTAGAGTTAGAGATGGACTTGGTTTTCACATGAGCTCTTTTCTTTTTAATGAAAAAAGTATTTTTCAGGTTCAAGGTAAAATATTTACCAGATTTTTACTCGAGATAAAATGTTTATCAGAGGGGTGCCTGGGTGGCTCAGTCAGTTAAGCGTATGTGTTTGGCTTGGGTCATGATCCCAGGGTCCCTGCTCAGTAGGGAGCCTGGTTGTGCTTGTTTGTGTGCACACACACTCTCTCTCTGCCAAATAAATAAAAATCTTTACAAAAATTTTTGTCAGAATCAAATATCTAAACTTGGATACAAACTAATTGGTTTTAAATTTTAACAGACACATAATTATATTATCCAACAATAAGTGTGGCAATCTCAATATCACTTACTCATTTATTAACTTATTAAACAGGAATGTCTTTAATTAAAAAAAATATTTTACTTATTTATTTATTTTGAGAGAGAGGGAAGGAGGAGATGGGGGGGTGGACAGAGGGGGAAGGGAGAGAGAAACTCAAGCGGAGTGCTGACCTTGATCCCATGACCCATGAGATCACAACCTGAGCCAGAACTAAGAGTCAGACGCTTAATCAACTGAGACCCCAAGAGCCCCAGGTTATGAGCAATTTAAAAAATATTCTGCATGCTATTATTTTATTCCAGATTTTTGTCTTTTCTAATTCCTTCTGAGCTGAAAGCATTTCCACTGAAATAGTTCAAGAATCCACAAACAGAAGATCAACATTTAACACTGCTAGTAGATTTCCCTGCTTTCATATTACAAAGAAGCTGATTTTAGAGCTCTTGTTTAGAATAACTAGTCATAGTAGAAACATGCTTAGTATGCTTAGCCATACAAAATTATAGGTCCTTCAAAGTATTTCAAGCCAACAAAAGGCAGAAACACTTAAATAATTTTAAACAAAAATATCAGGTGGGAATATAGCTATTTAATATGAATATTTAATATGAATAAATTTAATATCTCAGACATTATTTCCCTTGATTCAGGTAATTATGTCTCCCTGTAAATCAGGACACGTGTGCCACCTTGGCACTAGAGGCACGTAAATGAACTCAAAGGATACAGACAAACTTCACAAGTATGGGTTCAAACAATATAATCCAGAAACTGAGAGAATGTAAAATAGTATAGCTACTTTGGTAAACAGTCTAGCAGTTCCTTAGATAAGGTAAATAATAAATAAAAGATAAATACAAGGCCCATAACATTTTTCATGGACATCTATTCCTCATGAGAAAACATGACAAAATAAATAAAGCCACTCTTGGCTTCCTGCTTATGGCATACCAACAGACATTATTTTTTACTGCTACTTTAATTTTCATAAGTAAAGAGAAAATCAAGGAAAGGGGGGCATTAAGAAAAACCCTTGGGGTGTCTGGGTGGTATGGTTGGCTGGCTGTCCAATTCCTGGTTTTGGCTCAGGTTGTGAACTCAGGGTCATGGGATCAAGTCCCACAGCAGGCTCCGTGTTCACCTCCCCTCCACTCTTGCTTCTCCCACTCATGCACTCTCTCTCTCTCCCTCTCCCGATCTCTCTCTCTAAAATAAAGAAATCTTTAAAAAAGAAAAAACCTCTAAGAAAAACAGGCACAGCATAGGGCATATAGTCAATTGCACTGCAATAGATGGCATGGTCACAGATGGCAGCTACACTTGGGGTGAGCCCAGCACAACAAAGAGTAGATAAATCACTACGTTCATCTGAAATTAATGTAACATGGTGTGTCAACTAAAAAAAAATTTTTTTAAGATTTTATTTACTTTATTTGACAGACAGAGATCACAAGTAGGCAGAGAGGCAGGCAGAGAGAGAGGAGGAAGCAGGCTCCCCGCTGAGCAGAGAGCCCAATGCGAGGCTGGATCCCAGGACCCTGGGATCATGACCTGAGCCGAAGGCAGAGGCTTTAACCCACTGAGCCACCCAGGTGCCCCCCCCCCAATTTTTTTAATCCTCTAAATTTAAAAAAATTACAGAAGCATTTGAAGAAAAACAAAAACCTTTGAGGCAGATAAATTCTTACTAGGCATATTAAATTCCAAATCCGTAAAATAAAAAACAGATTTGATATTACAAAAATTCAAAACTTCTATGTGATAAAAGATACCATAAACCAACCAGGAGATTGAATACTCCTAGGATAATATATGGACTTTGACAAAAGCATTTAATTTATTGTAACTGTATAATGTAACCCCACTGAAAGGGGTGAGACATAAAGGAGCTACTTAAGATAATAATGGATGACATTGTGACTGGAAATTGCAAGGTTAGACATAAGGAAAATAAAATTATCTAGTTTACTTGCCTGCCATAATTTCACAAATGACAAAATATATGTTTTTGTTATAAAATGTGCTGCCCTTTCCACCTAAAGATGATAGTATTTACATAATGTCAGATGATAATGTAATTTTCCAACAGCGGGGATGAATTTATGCTTAGCTCACCCTAAGACTCTCTTTATGACCAAAGAAATGTATTTGTGACCTGGTAACCAAAACATTCTATACAGTTTTAAATCATCCATACAAAGAAAACTGGAGCACTGAGTTATCTAACTTATCATAATCTTAATTTTATTAGAACCACAGAATAACAAATTAAGTTAAAAAAAAAAAAAAAGAAATTCCCAAAAAAGAAAAGAAATTCATTGGGCTCTCTGCTCAGGAGGGAATCTGCTTCCTCCTCTCTCTCTGCCAGCCTCTCTGGCTACTTGTGATCTCTCTCAAATAAATAAACAAAATCATAAAAAAAAAAAGGGAACTGGAGCAAAAATTTATTTTTATAATTAAAAAATTTTAATTTTTATACAAAAGTATAATTTTTTATAATTAAATTTTATAATTAACAAATTATACGAGAGGGCCTTTAAAAATTATTATTATTTTTCTGGGGCACCTGGGTGGCTCAGTGGTTTAAAGTCTCTGCCTTTGGCTCAGGTCATGATCCCAGGGTCCTGGGATCGAGCCCCACATCAGGCTCTCTGCTCCGAGGGGAGCCTGCTTTCTCCTCTTTCTCTCTGCTTGCCTCTCTGCCTATTTGTGAACTCTGTCAAATAAATAAATAAAATCTTTTAAAAAATAATAAAATAAAATAATTATTATTTTTAAAGTTTTTTTTTATTATTTGAGAGAGAAAGACCGAGAGAGCATAAGTGGAGGGCCGACAGAGGGAGAAGCAGATTCCCACTGAGCAGGGAAGCCCAACGTGGGGCTCCATCCCAGGACCCCAGGATCATAACCTGAGCTGAAGGCAGCCACTTAACCAACAGAGCCACCCAGGCACCCACACCATAGGGTCTTTCAAATTTTATTTCACTTTTTACTTATTACAGCGCCAACCCAGTACAAAGAATAAGTAATATTAGAAATGGAGAAAATGTACCTAAAATCATATCTACCAAACAAAAAAAGTTTGAGGGGGGAAGAAAATGTTATTATCACAGCTAATTTTTTATTTTTTTTATAAACATATAATGTATTATTAGCCCCAGGGCTACAGGTCTGTGAATTGCCAGGTTTACACACTTCACAGCACTCACCATATAGCACATACCCCCCTCCAGTGTCCATAACCCCACCACCCTCTCCCTACCCCTCTTCCCCCAGCAACCTTCAGTTTGTTTTGTGAGATTAAGAGTGTCTTATGGTTTGTCTCCCTCCTGATCCCATCTTGTTTCATTTATTCTTTCCCTACCCCCCAAACGCCCCACATTGCATCTTCACTTCCTCATATCAGGGAAATCATATGATAGTTGTCTTTCTCCAACTGACTTATTTCGCTAAGCATAATACCCTATAGTTCCATCCACGCCGTTGCAAACAGCAAGATCTCATTTCTTTTGATGGCTGCATAGTATTCCATTGTGTATATATATACACGACATCCTCTATATCCATTCATCTGTTGATGGACATCTAGGTTCTTTCCATAGTTTGGCTATTGTGGACATCGCTGCTATGAACATTTGGGTGCACGTGCTCCTTCAGATCACTATGTTTGTATCTTTAGGGTAAATACCCAGTAGTGCAATTGCTGGGTCATAGGGTAGCTCTGTTTTCAACTTTTTGAGGAACCTTCATGCGTTTTCCAGAGTGGTTGCACCAGCTTGCATTCCCACCAACAATGTAGGAGGGTTCCCCTTTCTCCGCATCTGTCATTTCCTGGCTTGTTAATTTTAGCCATTCTGACTGGTGTGAGGTGGTATCTCATCGTGGTTTTGATTTGTATTTCCCTGATGCCTAGTGAAGTATCACAGCTATTTTTTTTACCTTTCATGTACCATTATTTGCCTTGACTTGGGCAATTATGCTCTTTTATAAATCAAACATAGAAAACATGCACTACCTTGGTACTCCAGGAAGGTAAACTAACTGAAAAGGATACAGACAGATTTCACTGGATTACAGAAGTATGGGTTGAAACAATACGATCCAGAAATCAATAGAATGTAAAATAGTGTAGCTACCTTGGAAAACAGTTTAGTAGTTCCTCAAGTGGTTAAATATAGAATTACCATATAACCCAGCCATTTGATTCCTAGCTATATAACCAAGAGAAATGAAAACATATGTCCATAGATGTTCATAACAGCATTTTTAAAAAAGATTATTTACTTATTTATTTATTTGACAGAGAGAGATCACAAATAGGCAGAGAGGCAGGCAGAGAGAGGCGAAGGAAAGCAGGCTCCCTGCTGAGCAGAGAGCCCGATGTGGGGTTCGATCCCAGGACCCTAGGATCATGACCTGAGCCGAAGGCAGAGGCTTTAGCCCATGGAGCCACCCAGACACCGTGTTCATAACAGCATTATTCAAAATACCCAAAAAGTAAAAACAACATGAATGAATGGATAAATGGATAAATAAAATGATAAAATAATGATAAATTAAATGATGACTGATAAAATTTAAAAATCCATACAATATTATTTAGCAATAAAAGGGAGTGAAGTACTGAGACATGTTGCAAAGTAAATGAACCGTGTGAAAAGACTAGGCTAAGTGGAGGAAGCTGGTCACAAAGAATCACAAACTGTATGATTCCATTTATATGAAATGTCCACAAATCAGTAAATTTTTAGACAGAAATTAGATTAGTAGTTGCCTAGGGCTGCAGGGGATGGGGAAATTGGGGGGTGACTGCTAATGGGTATGGAGTTTCTTTTGGGAATGATGAAAATGGTTTAAAACGGATTCTGGTGATGACTGAAAAACACTGTGACTATACCAAAAACCACTGAATTGCTTTTTTTTTTTTAAAGATTTTATTTATTTATTTGACAGACACAGAGATTACAAGTAGGCAGAGAGGAAGGCAGAGAGAGAGAGGGGGGAAGAAGCAGGCTTCTGGCTGAGCAGAGAGCCCGATGCGGGACTCGATCCTAGGACACTGGGATCATGACCGGAGCCGAAGGCAGCAGCTTAACCGACTGAGCCACCCAGGCGCCCCTGAATTGCATTTTAAAAAGAAGATGTGAATTGTATCTCAAACCTGTTATTTTAAAAAATGACATAATCTAATGGGCATGTTATGACTAAAGATAACACAAAAAGAAGAACCACTGACAAATTTGTGAATCAGGGTTCTATTTGTGCCTCTGCTTAAAAAAAAAAAAAAAAATTATGCTTTTAACATAACAGAGCAAGGGAATACTAGTAACACAGTACATGAATTCAGAATATCTGTGTTCTGTGGATGACTCTATGATTTTTCAGATGATCAATGCTGGCTCTGCCCTGACATCTCAAAGTTTTAGGTTTATAAGATAAAACTGCTGCAAGTCTGGAGGAGCAGAACTCATTAGAAATAACTTGAGTCCTTGCTTATACACACAGGAATAAAAATATTTTTAAAAATTGAGGTATGCTGGGGCACCTGGGTGGCTCAGTGGGTTAAAGCCTCTGCCTTTGGCTCAGGTTATGATCCCAGAGTCCTGGGATCAAGCCCTGAGTCCAGCTCTCTGCTCAGCAGGGAGCCTGCTTCCCCCCTCTCCATCTGCCTGCTGCTCTGCCTACTTGTGATCTCTGTCAAATAAATAAATACAATCTTTAAAAAAAAAAAAAAAGAAAGCAAGAAAGAGAGAAAGAAAGAAAAGAAACAAGAAAGGGATAATTCAGTAGGAAAGAGACAAGACGAGCTAATGAGAGTAACATAACTCCAGCTAATAATGCCCACCAGTAACATCTCTCTATGTATACAGTTAACGGTAGGGTTAAAGTTCTCGGTTTTATTTATTATCAACTTGGGATAGAACCACTTTTTCTACTCAAATTTTAGACCTCTACTACAGCCTGTGAATACTTTTCTCCTCAAAGTACAATATTTACTCTTCCTACTCTAATTATTTTTAACAGTTCATAAATATTCATGTTTTTAAAAAAATTTCATGTTTTCTTAGATTCCATATTTGTCTAGTTGGCATCCATTCATCATAGGGACAAATTATAGACCAAAGCTGTGTACATCTCCCTTGTGATGCAGGGCCCATACTCTGATCCATCTCCTTTCCAACATACACATCAAGTCAGTATTTCCCTTGCTCTAATCATCCCACCCAGAAGCAGACACCAGACACCTACTGACAGCCACAATGCCCCCAAAGCCCTTGGAATTATTCAAACAAACTAAACCTTGTTTACCTCGCCTTGCCTGTGGTAACCCCACTAAAGCCCGTGGCCTATAAATTCCTGTTGCTCCTTCCTGCCTCCTAACTGACACTGGTGCGTCTCCCTTTGGCCCTGGGTGGTGTGCCATGCTTTCCATATCTAAGGACAATGAGTAACATTAAACTCTTCTTTCAGTGGCACTGACCTCCCCATGTCGTCACTCAGTTACCTTTCTAAATTAAGACACAAATCAAAATAAATGACACTCTGTGCCAATCACCATTTACAGTCAGTAGAAAATTTGTTTTTAAAATGCTTTAATTTTTTAAAAATGCTTTAATTTCTCACCTTCTTAACAGTCAGGTTTTGTACATTATGTTATAGAAATTGAACAGAACAGCAAGGAAATGAAGCAGAGCAGAAAAGATGACTCACCAGCAGGTCAGCCTCACAATTCTCATTACTTTCAATAAATACGGAGTAACTAGTAATACCCATTTCCATAATGTGTCAACACATAAGTCTTGAAACTAGACCTCCTGACTAGACTTCTGTCTTGTTACATAAAAACTCAATGACATAATTTTCTTTGGCATACTTAATGCCTCTAATTTAGCTATGTGTTCTCATAGTACATATCCTAGGAACACTGCTAAGGATGATTTTTAGTTCTACCATTTCCCTAATTATTGTTGCCCCATCAGGGATAAGGGATGACACTTCATATGTTCCAAGATCATTTTACCAATTGCTTATGTCTTTCTAGTCTTATTTATTAAAAAAGATTTTCTTTATTTATTTGTCAGAGAGCGAGAAGCAGACTTCCTGCTGAACAGGGAGCCTGATGCCAGACTCGATCCCAAGATTCTCGGATTATGGCCTGAGCTGAAAGCAGATGCTTAACCAACTGAGCCATCCAGGCGTCCTGCTCTTTCTAGTTTTATACTTACCTTAAGAAAGGGGGCTAAAAGAATAATGGCAAAGTAATCATTAGCATGTACTCTCAATGTAACAACAAATACTAAATATGTATTAAAGGACTTGATGCAAGCCAGTGCCCATCCTTCTGTGATATAAAGAATACATCTAGAACATGAAAAACATGCCCTATCATCTGCTTTCAAAACTCAATTTTTTTCCAAGTTGGATTTTCATAAATGTAAACATATTATTATTCTACATTCTTTCTTACTATGAAATGCAAGAGGCTCATTCAGGATAGTAAATTGCCTTAGGATTTATCTAACTTCAGAAAGAGAAACAACACAAAAGGAAAAGATTCTTTAATATAAAAGTATCTTGAGGGGCGCCTGGGTGTCTCAGTCATTGAGCGTCTGCCTTCAGCTCAGGTCATGATCCCAGGGTCCCGTGATCAAGCCCCACATTGGGCTCGCTGCTCAGTGGAGGCCTGCTTCTACCTTTCCCTCTCCCCTGGAAAGGGCTTGAGTTCCCTTTCTTGCTGTATCTCTGTCAAATAAATAAATAAAATCTTAAAAAGAAAAAAAAAGTATTTTGAAAGAATGATTACTATTGTTTTCCTATTATATTTTATTTATTTTTTAAGTAGGCATCATGCCCATGGTGGGGCTTGAACTCACAAACCAGAGATCAAGAATTGGATGCTCTACTGACTGAGCCAGCCGGGTGCCCCTGCTTTCCTTTTTTAAATGCTAAGAGTCAAAATACAGAAAGAGCAAAACAAACAAAGGCCATGGCAAAGGCAATAATCTGTATCACCTGGGGACATTTAGAATTTTTATTTATTTATATTAAATATTTATAAGAAATTAAGACTCTAACCTAGACTCTAGGATCTTATGTTTTTAACAATTAGGTAGTGGTCAAATTGTACTTTTCTTCAACTTTTTTTTTTTTTTTTTTTTTTAAATTAAGTCAGTCAGGGGCACCTGGCTGGCTCAGTGGGTTAAAGCCTCTGCCTTTAGCTCAGGTCATGATCCCAGGGTCCTGGGATCAAGTCCTGCATCAGGCTCTCTGCTTACCAGGGAGCCTGCTTCCCCCACCAACCTCACCTGCCTCTGTGCCTACTTGTGATCTCTGTCTGTCAAATAAATAAAAATTAAAAAAAAAAAAAAAAAAAGAACCTTAAACTGTTAAAGGAGACACTTACTGGTTGTTCTGGTAAGTCTTGCTCTTCTTCCATGAGGACCAGTATTCCTTCCTAACGTTTATGTGGCTGAATTGCGAGTGTCTGTCAGCAGTCTTCACTGTCTGTTTAAAAAAGGGGGGGGTTCAAAGCTTTATGAACTCTTAAAGCATTATCATTGAGGTCATCAGAGAATAATTTTTTTAAACTTTTTGTTACTCCAAGCTTTCTACGTGAGTCCCAATCTCAAAATCTCAAACCTGCACGTGGCTTTTCAAAATTGACATGCTGCACCAAGTCGAGATAGGTGCACACAATGACCTTTATACTGCCTAGCAAAAGCCAACACGTGGAACCCCTTCTGCTGTACTTAAAACCCGGTTACTATAGTGCCTAATGCACTAAACATCTTATAATGACAGCCATGTGCAGATAACTAAAACGTGATTTTAGGATTACTGTTACATTAAAAAATGATAAAAACCTGCCTAGGAAGTCAGTAAGTTATGATAACATCTAACCTGCTTGAATGTGGAACATTTACATAACTGTTAACACAGACACACTGAATCACTTTAAATGGAACAAACTGGAATATCGATTAAAATACTTTCACAACCAACTATCTGTATATATACAATTGATTTTAAAGAAAATTCTTCTGGACTTATTTTAGTAATTCAAATAAATAAGTAAAGCAAAACCTTGAATTTTAGAACTAAGGAAAAATTATGTAAAACTAACACCCAATTTTATTCTGAAATAATAAGCTCCACTAAATATATTACCTAGTCAATGTTTTTTTCATTTAAAAGAGAGAAAAAGAGAGTGTGTGCATACAGCGGAGAGGAGCGGAGGGAGAAGGAGCAGCAGACTCCCTGCTGAGACTGATGCAGGGCTCGATCCCAGGACCCTGAGATCAGGACCAGAGTCAAAGGCAGATACTTTAATGACCGAGCCACCCAGGAGTCCCACTATCTAGTCAATTTTTAAGCAAACTCTACCTTCTCAGGCCCCGCTCTTCCTGTCCTGATTTTTCAAACTAAAAAAGAAAAATAGAGGACTCAAAACCCCTCATTTACTGGTATGAGCTTCCTACTGTGGCCTGCTGGCAAGAAATAGGTACGTATCATGAAACTAAACACATTATAAAAACAAAAACTCCGTATCTATTCAACACAAATGAAAATGACACTTCTCCAAAACTGATGTGACCATTTATGCTTTTAATGAAGGTCACACTTGTTTTACTTCTACTAACCACTGTAACTAAACATATAAAAGCAAAATCAAGTATAGAACCTTATCACTGAAGTAACGAACAGAGATTAAAAAAAAACATGCTCTCTGTCAAATAAATAAATAAAAATGTTTTTAAAAAGGGGCGACTGGGTGGCTCAGTGGGTTAAGCCTCTGCCTTCAGCTCAGGTCATGATCCCAGGGTCCTGGGATCAAGCCCTGTATGTATCGGGCTCTCTGCTCAGCAGGAAGCCTGCTTCCCCCTCTCTCTGCCCCCCCTCTCTCTGCCTCCCTCTCTGCCTACTTGTGATCTCTCTGTCAAATAAATAAAAATTGAAAAATTGAAAAAAAAATGAAAAGGGAAATGAAAACCCTCAGTTGTGCCATATCACCCCTCCCCTCTTTTGCTCTATAGCGATGCAATACAATACACTTTATTTTACAGCCACACTCCAGAATGAGAAAAAGAGGGAACACACACGTGATCAGAGGCAGAACAGCCCAACTCTACCGTGACTTTATTCCCTTCCCTGACCTAGATGTCAAAAGAAAAAAGGTTTAAAGGTCAGAAGCGCTTGGTGATCAATACTCACGTGTAGCTCATACAGAGCCCCAAAAGCCAAGCTCTACATGACGCAGGTAACTGGTGCTGCAGAATTACAGGGCACAGTAACTAAAGCCCACAGGAGCTATCTTGCCTGAATTTGTTTTGCTCTCCTCAGAAGAGCATAATCAATGTGACGTGAAACGGATTCACAACTGTGAAAGATGAAACATTTTTATGTTTTATCAGCTTCTACCTATCTTAGATTTAAATCGAAATGTCTTTATTTTATGGGCTTTTAATACTGTCTAAATGTACTTATGTACATCTATAATTTCATCCCCAAAGGAGCAAAATAGGGCCAAATCATGAGGGAAGTGTGATACCTTTAGTAACTCATTTGTTGGATTTTTGTGTAATCATCTCTCACCTAAACAAAAAGTTATAGTATTCCATGTTTTACTTAATTGAAAGTCATACGTAATCATTGCAATCTCTAATTAGTAGATTCTCAGCACGGGAGAGGGAAGGGATATTCCTTCTCATGGGGGAAGGGTTATAAAATCTACCTCTGGGCAAGAATAAGGTAAGAAATTTTGTTTTAAAAAAGGATACTCAATAACATGTGTTTTAATTTTAAACACAAGAACTGATTTCAAAAATATAAACATTAAAGGGGCACCGTTTTTATTGATCAAAAAGGATCACAGGTTTTACAAGGTAAAAAATACTATTCTTAATTATGGGGAAATAAATTCTCAAGTCATACAAAATTAAATGTTAAAATCTTGAATTTTGTTTTCTAAAAATATGGCAAAATAACAGTGATTTTATAATGAAAAGAAGGAATTTTCCATTTTTCTTAAGACAAATTCTATGGTTAAGTTGCAAGAAAACTTTAAGGGAAAAATTTGAAAACATTCTTTCTACCTCTCCTATTTCTTATTTGAAAATAAGCACTACTGTTTCCATCTTTAAAATTACCTTTATTTTCTCAGCTTTTCAATTTAGGGGAATAAAAGGGCATAATTTCTATAGTTAGGAAAAAATTTTAAAAATCAAATAACTGGATCAATGATCACTAACAATTTTGATCATTTAAAACAAATGAAAGCAGGGGTGCCTGGGTGGCTCAGATGTTTAAGCATCTGCCTTTGGCTTGGGTCATGATCCCAGAGTCCTGGGATCAAGTCCCACATTGGGTTCCCTGAGCCTGCTTCTCCCTCTCCATGTCTACTGGCTTTGCCTACTTGTGCTCCTTCTGTCAAATAAATAAATAAATAAATAAACAAACAAAATCTTTTTAAAAATAAATAAATAAAACAAACAAAAGCAATCTTACAAGGAAAGCACATGATTTATTACAGCATCTTCTGGGATTCCATCAGCAACATGTAAAATGCCTAAAATTGCAAACTTACAAATTTACAAATAATTTAAAAGTAATTTATTTGCAAATAATTTAAATTTACAAATTTAAAATTTTCCAATAATTTATAATTTGACTAATCTGAAATATAAGGACTTACTAAATACAAGAATTCAAGTATTTGTCACATTCCTAGAACTTCTCAATGTGCTAAAACTTTAATATTAAGATCCCATACCATTTTCTATAAGTGCACATGCTTATAATCAAGTCACATTTACTAGCAACCAGATGAAAGTGTTGTATAACACAAATAGTGCTCTAGTATTTGATAATTTAAAAAGTACAGAATTACTATAATTGATAATTTAAAAAGTACAGAATTACTATACAAATCTTAGTATTCTCTTTTTCATGTACTAGTTCTAGAGTTTATTAATCTAAGTGGGTTTTTGTAAACCATTAATGTAACCTGACATTATTCTACAAATGAAATTCATCTTCTAAAATACCCAAAAATACAATGACTTGACATAGAAGTAAAAAGTGGATTCTTAAGTGCACTTAATGAATACAGCTCATTATATAAAGTGGATTCGTTAAGTGCAACTTAAATGAATACAGTTATTATAACTTAGTCAAACAGCCAGTGAAATTACAAAACATGCTGTGAGTTTATCTTTTAAGTGCTTTTAAGCATTTGGATAGTAATGTCCTCTCACAATTTTCTAGTTTCAATTCTTACTGTTTTTTTTTTTTTAAAGATTTTATTTATTTATTTATTTGACAGAGAACACAAGTAGGCAGAGAGGCAGGCAGAGAGAGAGAGAGAGAAGCAGGCTCTGCACTGAGCAGAGAGCCCAATGCGGGGCTCGATCCCAGGACCCTGGGACCATGACCTGGGCCGAAGGCAGAGGTTTTAACCCGCTGAGCCACCCAGGCACCCCTCAATTCTTACTGTTGATTTCTAAATACACCTTTTTTATCATGAGAGTTTGTCAGTATCTATATGCCTTTATACACAGAAATCTAGGAAAAATCTATATCCAAGAACAGAAATGGTATTATTTCTGTAGACTTTCCCTATCTGCAAATGCTGACAAGGAAAAAATAGGGAATTCTGTTTGGATTAAAAAAGGTCACAAATTTAAATACTGTGATTTCACATGTTCATAAATAAAGCAGGATACTTTTGTAATATGGCAGCTATAATTTTTCTTTTTAATCATTAAATGTTAGAAGGGAAATAATTAGTAAATATTTTACTTCAAAATTCTAATTAGATTCCTACCTGATAATTTCTGTTTTGTACCAAGTTGAACATATTATTCAACCTTTAACTGTAAATGGCTACAAGCAAAAACCTAGGTTACTGCAATATTATTATAGCACTCAAGTACAGAAAGGGGGAAAAAATATATATATATATATTCTACATACACACATATAAAGAACAGAATAAAGATCAAATTGCTTTCAAAGAAAATAAAGTATATACTACTCCTAATTATATCATCAAGAGAAGTGTCTAAATAGAGCACAATATTTGGATTGTAGGTCCTAGAAGGGGAACTTTCACGTGGCTAAGTGTGCATAGATTAACTGAATATCTTTCATATAATTCTAAAGAGAAAACAGGTAGCTCATAAAGTTAATCACTGACCACACTGTATTTTAGAAGTCTACTTAATATTTCTTCCAAGGCACGCTATATATATATATATATATATATATATATTTTTTTTTTTTTTTTTTTTTTTTTTAAGAACACACTAAATAAAAGGCTAAAGAAATTTCCCTGGGGAAAATGAACAGCACCCTTCCCAAAATTAAATATATCTCAGCAATAAAAGTTATAAACAAAAGTAATCTGAAAAGAAGTATCAAAAAAGTGGTATATTATCACTTAAGATTATTAACGTGGATTGGGGTGCCTGGGTGGCTCAGTGGGCCTCTGCCTTCAGCTCTGGTCATGGTCCCGGGGTCCTGGGATCAAGCCCCACATCGGGCTCTCCACTCAGCAGAGAGCCTGCTTCCCCCTCTCTCTTCCTGCCTCTCTGTCTACTTGTGATCTCTGTCTGTCAAATAAATAAATAAAATCTCTTTAAAAAAAAGATTATTAACGTGGATTACTTTAGGATTTAAAAGTACATAATTAGTAAATGTCCACCATGGTATCCTCAAATACAATTATGTGTGTGCCTTGAAGAATGAAAACAATAAGCAAAATACCATCTTTTAGTGGCTTTAAGACAACTGCTTCAAGTATTGTTATTCAACAATAACAGATCTATTCTAAAGGAGATCCTTAAATGAATTCAGAAACTAGTACCCTAACACTCAAAGAACCAAACATAAAACCTGAAGATACCTCTTAAACTCTAATTTATAAACTAAGAGGCCTTATAAGGCAAAATCATGAAATCAAAGATTTCAAAATATAAGAAAACATTTCTGTGTTCTCCTGCAGAACATTGCTTATTAGTTGTGTCAGGGGGCATGTAGTAATTTGGCCTTCATAATCTATAGAACATATACATTAGTTTCAAACGAGAAGAGAACAAAGGTTTATTCTAATACCTACAAATATCTTGTGAAAATTAGGCAAAAATAACAATGAGTATCTTGGAGGAGTGGAGAATTATTGACGGAATTAAGGAAGATTTACCCTGCAACAGCTTTTAAAACCAATTACAGTGGGAAGGATAAGAGCAATCATTTACCAAGCATATATAATACAGCAAATATTTTTACATTTATTGTCTTACCTAGTTTTTTTTCCTTTTGGGTTTGTTTTTTTTTTTTTGTCTTACTTAAGTTTTATCTCCACGACGATCCTAAGACATAGTGTTATCTTCATATTATGGACAAGGCAACTAGGACTCAGAGATTTAAACAATTTGCCTGAGAGTAACAGCAATAATGTTTGAGGTTAAGGCAGAAATACACCAAATAAAGAGGCTGGAGGATGATGGTGATGGTTGCACAACACTGTGAATGTACTTAATACCACTAAATGGTATATTTAAAGTGGTTAAAATAGTTAATTCTGTTATATATATTTACCATAATAAAAAGATATAAAAAGACCCATGAGGGGCACCTTCGTGGCTCAGTGGGTTAAGCCTCTGCCTTTGGCTCAGGTCATGGTCTCAGGGTCCCGGGATCAAGCCCCGCATCAGGCTCCCTGCTTATTAGCAGGCAGCCTGCTTCCTCCTCTCTCTGCCTGCCTCTCCACCTACTTGTGATCTCTGTCTGTCAAATAAATAAATAAAATCTTAAAAAAAAGACCCATGAAACAAGAAATACCAAAGCAATAATCAAATCTAAATAGAGCTTATAAACTAGAATTTAAATAAAAACTTGAAACAAAACAAGAACAAGCAAACAAAAGTGCTTATAAGTAGAGAACTCAGTATTTAAAAAATACTGCCAGAGGGCACCTGGCTGGCTTAGTTGGTAGAGCATGCAACTCTTGGTCTTGCGGTACATATATAACATGTATATATACATATAGATATGTGTGTATATGTATATATATATATGGGACACCTGGGTGGCTCAGTGGGTTAAAGCCTCTGCTTTCAGCTCAGGTCATGATCCCAGGGTCCTGGGATCGAGCCCCGCATCAGGCTCTCTGCTCCACAGGGAGCCTGCTTCCTCCTCTCTCTCTCTGCTTGCCTCTCTGCCTACTTGTCATCTCTGTCTGTCAAATAAATAAATAAAATCTTTAATATATATATATATATATATATATATATATATATATATATATATAGCCAGAAAAACAGTATCTGTGTTCTAAATTCTAAATAAACAAAAAACATTCAAGAAATTTTGGAGAAAGCAGATTAAGTATATTTATCTCTCTGTGGAAAAGAGATAAAAATTGTGTGCAAAAGAAGAAAGCATAAATAAATCAACAGATGTGATTATATAAAATATACTTTCTGCAATAAGGAATAACAAATCTAAGATTTAAAGAATATAACATGGGGCATCTGGGTGGCTCAGTTGGTTAAGTGTGTGCCTTCGGCTCAGGTCAGGATCCCAGGGTCCTGGGATCGAGCCCCATATTGGGCTCCCTGCACAGCAGGAAGTCAGCTTCTCCCTCTCCCTCTACTTCTCCCCTTCTCATGCCCACTCTTTCTCTCACTCACTCTCTCTCAAATAAAGGAAATCTTTTTTAAAAATTTAAAAGGGAAGAATATAATAGAAGCAACACCTGCAATAATTATGATAAACCTTAATGTCTGCAATATAAACCCACCCAATTCAACATTACTGATCATCTGTTATGTAGCAAACAGTAACTAAATACACATCCATCAAAGGACACAGTTTAACCACCAGGATCAAATCAGCACTTGGGAAAAAAGCCTCTCACTACTAACTAAATAAATTTTAATATTTTTAAGATACTACTTCATACCTAAGAAAATACCAAAAATAAATCTAAACAACAAAACTGAGTGTTATCTGAGCTATAAGAAATATTCAGGCACAGTTGTAAAATCATGTTATCCTCAGACTGTTCTCTGGTTAGACTATAAAACAGATCATAAAATTATCCATGGCCTGATTAATTTCCTAATTTTTTTCCCAAAAATTAAACAGAGGGGTAAAAAGCTAACTCTAATTCCAAAAAAGAGTAAGTTTGTTCAGAGAAATGAAAACTCAGAAAACATGTGGAGAATGGCTTACCCATACTGTAATTCTATGAATGAATATCTTATATTAAAACGGAAACTGTAGGGGCACCTGGGTGGCTCAGTGGGCTTTAACCCACTGGTTAAAGCCTCTACCTTCGGCTCGGGTCATGGTCCCAGGGTCCTGGGATCGAGCCCCACATCGGGCTCTCTGCTCAATGGAGAGCCTACTTCTTCCCCCTCTCTCTCTCTGTCTGCCTCTGCCTGCTTGTGATCTCTGTCAAATAAATAAAAATTAAAAAAAAAAAAAATCTTTAAAAGGTGAAAGAGAGGACACCTGGGTGGCTCAGCCAGCTAGGCATCTGCCTTTGGCTCAGGTCCTAATCCCAGGGTCCTGTGACAGAGCCCCTAATTGGGCCTCCTGCTCAGCAGGGAGCCTGCTTCTCCCTCTGCCTGCTGCTCCCTCTGCTTGTGTGTGCTCTCCTGCTCTGACAAATAGATAAATAAAATCTTTTTAAAAAATAAATAAATAAGAAATAAAAGGTGAAAGACCATGAGAGACTGTGGACTCTCAGAAACAGGCTGATGGTTTTGGAAGGGAGGGTGGGTGGGAGGATGGGTGAGCCTGGTGGTGGGTATTCAGGACAGCATGGACTGCATGGAGCATGTTTATGGGGTGCATAAACAATGAATCTTGGAACACTGAAAAAATTAAATTAAGAAGAATATAAGAAGAAAAGAAATTAAATTAATTATGGAATAATGCTAACAGCTTAAATGTAATTTGTTAAGAGTCAAAAGCAGATCTCAAGGGACAACGTCTTAAGGTTTGGATAGTAAAATGTTTATGCACATTATTTTATAAATGCTCCTTAAAAAGTGTTCCTCAAGGGGCGCCTGGGTGGCTCAGTGGTTAAGCCGCTGCCTTTGGCTCGGGTCATGATCTCAGGGTCCTGGGATCAAGTCCCTCATCGGGCTCTCTGCTCAGCAGGGAGCCTGCTTCCTCCTCCTCTCTCTGCCTGCCTCTCTGCCTACTTGTGATTTCTCTCTGTCAAATAAATTAAAAAAAAAAAAAAACCTTTAAAAAAAAAAAAGTGTTCCTCAAGACATTAAGTTAAAATTGGACACAACTCCTCCATTCTTGCCCCACTCTTTTTCCTCAGGAAAAAAAAATTTAAACTCTGGGGAAAAAGCAATTTAAATTGCATTGATCCTCCCTTACCCCAAATCTTAAAGAAGTTCAAGACAGCACTACAGACGAAAAGATTCATTAAATTTTTATTCCATTATCTCTTTCGTAAGAATGAAGTGAAGTTAGACGCTGCACACAAGCACAGAATTGGCTCATTTAACTGTTCTGTACAAAAGCACTGAACTTCCACTAGTTAAAGAATTTGATACCAGAAGATGTTTCACATTTGATTTTGCCCTACTGGAGAGAAACTGTTCATTCTATGAATGCAAGAAAATACATAACATAAAATGTTACAAGGCACATAGATTTTAGAGATAATCAATTTCAGAGCTGAGTAAATTAAAATCAAAGAGAGGAAGGCACTGCCTCAGGAAGACTCTTAAGCAGCAGAACCAGTAGCAGGACCCAAGATTATGAACTCCCCCGTCTGAAGTTTTTCTCCTTTCACGTAGAATTGAGTATCTGAGTCCCTTTTTTAAAACCACATTTCTAATATTTTTTTTAAAGATTTTATTTATTTATTTGACAGAGAGAGAGATCACAAGTAGGCGGAGAGGCAGGCAGAGAGATAGAGGGAAGCAGGCTCCCTGCTGAGCAGAGAGCCCGATGCGGGACTCGATTCCAGGACCCTGAGATCATGACCTGAGCTGAAGGCAGCGGCTTAACTCACTGAGCCACCTAGGCGCCCCACATTTCTAATATTAACATAGGCTATTTATTCCTTTTCCTACATTAAATCTCTATTCTTACATTACTCTGACTTCATGGTATAATAGCATAATTTTAAAATGTTTTAAATTTACAAATTCAAAACTTTATCAATATCTTAACTGGCATCTTAAGGACTGCCCCAAAATCCTAAAACAAGATTCTTTTTTTATGCTGCTTTTTAACTTCCTGGGCAGTCCAGCAAAAATAACAATTTAACTTCTCTTTACAGCCATAAGTCTTTAATTTACAATGTACAGGCTGATTTATTATTAATGAAACAAGTAATTTTAATTACAAGGTATATGAAAGTAAATTCTTCTACTATTTCTGTTCAGAGATAAGCATTATGATTTTAGAAAATTAAAATACTTCCTAACTTACAAAAACCTCAATGTTGTTAATGAAAGATTTCTCTCTATTGTTAATATTTAAGAATTCTTCAAAACTCTTCTGATCTTGACTGGCAGTTAACAATTCTGGTAATACCATTGTTATGTACGACTTGTTATAATTTCAAATCCATGTTTTCAAAGTTTGTTTTGGACAAAGTTGTGGTATGAACTTATTTTGAATAGCCTGTTTTGAAGTTGGGTATTAGGGTTTTCTTTCGCACCTGCAATGGAGAGGACCTTTACATCACTGATACCCTGGTAAGAGCAATGGTGTCCAGCAAGTGATGGACTTTTAAACTTTAAAAACCCAAGAGGTTTGACCAACTCGATGGTGTTCAGTCTGGGCAAGGCTACTCTTTGCAGATCTACATAGCCCTCTTAGGATCGTTTTTTGTTTTTTAAAATTTTTATTTACTTATTTGACAGACAGAGATCACACAGGCAGGCAGAGAGGCAGGCAGAGAGGCAGGCAGAGAGAGGAAAAAGCAGGCTTCCTGCTGAGCAGAGAGTCAGATGCAGGGCTCAATCCCAGGACCCTGGGATCATGACCTGAGCCGAAGGCAAAGGCTTTAACCAACTAAGCCACCTAGGCACCCCATCCCTCTTAAGATCTTGAGAAGCTTGCTCATGCTACGGCCATACTACCTGTCATCACCAGGGGCAATAAAATCATGTAGCAGTCTCAGGAGTAGACGGCACATCTGTTCAGGCCTTGGTGAGGCTACTCCTCATAGGCAGTGGTTCCTGGAGTAACACCTTTCAGAGCAACCCACCTTGCCTGCAACACCAGTATTACTGTCTGCTAGCTACATGCACCGGCAGCAAAGGACCTAAGGCAGCAGCTGATAACCAGCTTTTAGTTCGAATGACTGACTCTTACCAAGACCAGCTTGTAGAAAGGTACACTTCAACTAAATGTGGACTTTATTTCTTGCATCTCCCCTTTGCCTGGAGCAGTAGGGTAATTAATTTATCATTAGTTTGCAGTATGTTGTTTCTTTATTGGCTTATTATAAGACATTATCCTATGCTACTGGCTTATAAAATATTAATATTATAAATTATAATTCCCGCAATGTTAAATAAATTACTGTTAAATAATTTGTGTTAAATAAATTATTGGCAAAGACAGTCTCTGTCTCTGAGCATAATTTGCCCCCAAAGAAAACAGCTACTAATTTTCTTATGGTTGGTCCTATGATTCCTATGGAATATTCATCCTAAATTCCACAGTGGCAGAGATCACTTTCTTCTTCTTAGTATCTGACAGCACATTCTGGGTATTCAATAAACACGTATTCAATCGAGCACAATTTCTAGGCTCTTGATTCTTCTATATATTTACTGAAAACCAGCTCACTAAGAAACTTTGATATATTTAGAGGCACAAAAAAATTCAAATCTTTACTTTTCCCACTTCTAGCCTTAGGTATCTGTACCTAAGTCACAACATTAATTCTTTACAAGGTTTTGTTAACTGACCTGAAGAATATAATTTTGAAGTCTGTGTTAACTGAAAAGTTCCCTTCAAGTAAAAGCAAGGAATGAAATACCGTAAATCAAATTTTTAAATCACATCCATAACAAGGGATCACAGCACAGGTACTACTTATTTAAAAATTAGGAGCCCTCAGGTTCCTCTCCCTTAACAGATGAATGTTTAAAGTTAGAAAAAGATGGAGCACCTTGGTGGCTCAGTGGGTTAAACCCTCTGCCTTCGGCTCAGGTCATGATCCCAGGATCCTGGGATTGGGCCCTGCATTGGGCTCTCTGATAGGCGGGGAGCCTACCCCCTCCCCCCCACCTGCCTCTCTACCTACTTGTGATCCATCTGTCAAATAAATAAAATCTTTAAAAATAAATAAAGTTAGAAAAAGAAAAGAAAAGCGGGGGTTGGGGGGTGAGTAGGGAAAGAGAGAGAGAATCCCCTTGCCCAACACATATATACACAGAAAATAGATTTCTGATAAAAGATAGATCAACACCTTAATCCCTAGAACCAACGAATGTAACCTTATTTGGAAAAAAGAGTCTTTACAATTGTAATTACAGATTTTTAGATGAGGAAATGATGCTGGATTATCTGGGTAGGTCAAAAATGCCATCTTTGCTAAGTGTGAAAATGAAAAAGGAAACCTCATATATGGAGCTGGAAGGCCTTAAAGGGGGTGTTTTCAAGCCCTACCAACTTGCCAACTATAGACCCCAAAAAGAAGAAGCCTACTCTACTACCGCAGTGGTCAGTAAGATATAAGATAACCTCCTAGCCTGGCCAGTGAGAAACCATCACCGCCCAGAACTCACTCTCCTCCAATGGAGAGCCCCTCCCTACTTCTTCCTTTTTCTCTATAAAGCTCGGGCATACCTCGCTTTGTTGCACTTCACTTTACTGCACTTTCCAGACACTCTTGATTTTTACAAATTGAAGGTCTGTGACAGCCCTGCATTGAGCAAGTCTATTGGCACCATTTTCCCAACAGCATTTGCTCACTTCGTCTCTATACCACATTTTGGTAATCTGACAATATTTTAAATTTTTTCACTACTATTTTATTTGTTGTAGTGATCTGCAATCAGCAATTTCTGATGTTACTAACTGTAACTGTTCTAAGGCACCACGAACCGTGCCATGCAAGATGGGCCAACCTAATCCATAAATGTTATGTGTGTTCTGACTGCTCCACTGACCAGCCATTCCCCCATCTCTCGCCCTTTCCTTGGCCTCCCGAGTCCCTGAAATGCAACAGTATTGAAATTAGGTCAATTAATAATCCTACAATGGTCTCTAAATGTTCAAGTGAAAAGAAGAGTCACACACCTTTCACTTTATTTTTTCAGTATAACTCATTTATTGAATTAGCTGGACTCAATAGGGTGCCATCTCATTAGGTCTCCTTTCTCTTTTTAATTTTTTTAAAAGATTTTATTTATTTATTTAAGAGAGAGAGAGAGTGAGAGAGAGCATGAGAGCTAAGAAGGTGAGAGGGAGAAGCGGACTCCCCATGGAGCTGGGATCCTGATGTGGGACTCGATCCCAGGACTGCGGGACCATGACTGGAGCCGAAGGCAGTTGCTTAACCAACTGAGCCACCCAAGCGCCCTATTTTAAATCTTTTTTATTTGAGTATAGTTGGCACCGAATGTTACATTAGTTTCAGATATACAACACGGTGATTTAAGATCTCTGTAAGTTATGCTATGCTCACCACAAATGTAGCTACCATCTATCACTACACAAGGCTATTATAATATCATTAACTATATTCCCTATGCTGTCTTTCATACCCATGACTTACTCTTTCTGTAACTGGAAGACTGTATCTCCCACTCCCCTTTATCTATTTTATCCTTCTCTCTGACAACTATAACTTTGTTCTCTGTATTTATGTCTGATTTTGCTTCTTGTTGTTTGTTTTGCTTTTTAGATTCCACATATGAGTGAAATCATATGCTATTTTCCTTTCTCAGTTTGACTTATTTCACTTAGCATAATATCCTCTAGGTCCATCCATATTGTCGCAAGATCTCATCTTTTTTTTGTATATATCTCACTTTTTTTTAAACTTATTTTCATATCTCTCGCTTTAAATCAAAAGCTAGAAATGATTGAACTTAGTGAGGAAAGCATATCAAAAGCCAAGGTGGAATGAAAGCTAGGCCTCTTCTGCTAAACAGCCAAGTTGTGAATGCAAAGGAAAAGTTCTTGGAAGGAAATTAAAAGTGTGCTTGAGTGAACACATAAATGGTAAGATAGAAAAACAGCAGGGGTGCCTGGGTGACTCAGTTGGTTAAACCTTCAGCTCAGGTCATCATCCCAGAGTTCTAGGATTGAGCCTCCCTCCTCAGCAGGGAGTCTGCTTCTCCCTCTGCTCCTTTTCCCACTTGTGCTCTCTCAAATAAAATCAAATCTTAAAAAAAAAAAAAGAAAAAGAAAAAGAAAGCAAAACGGCCTCATTGCTAATATGGGAAGAGTCTGAGTGGTCTAGATAGAAATCAAACCAGCCGCAACATTCCCTTAAGCCAAAGCCTAATTCAGAGCAAGGCCCAAACTCTCTTTAATTCTGTAAAGGCAGAGAGAGGGGAGGAAGCTGCAGAAGAAAAATGTGAAGCCAGCTGAGGCTGGTTCCTGAGATTTACAGAAAGAAGCCATCTCCGTTTCATAAAAACGCATAGTGAAGTAGCAAGTGCTGATGTAGAAGCTGTATAAAGTTCTCCAGAAGATCTAGATAAGATACTGATGAAGGTGGCTTCCCTAAACAACAGATTTTAAATGCAGATCAAACAGCCTTAAGTTGGAAGAAGATGCCATCCAGGACTTTCATAGCTGGAGAGAAGAAATCATCTGGCCTCAAAGCTTCAAAAGAGAGGCTCTCTTGCATTTCAAAAATGCCAGGGCCCTTAAGAATTATGCTAAAGCTAGTCTGCCTGCACTCTGTAAATGTAACAACAAAGCCTGGATGACAGCACATCAATTTACAATGTGGTTATCTGAAAAAAAAATTTTTTTTAAAGATTCTATTTATTTATTTTAGGGAGAGAGTGTGAACGTAAGTGTGTGTTGGCGGAGAGGCGCCAGAGAGAGAGGTACAAGCAGACTCCATGCTAAATGTGGAGCAGCCTGGGCTTGATCTCACGAACCTGAGATCGACCTCAGCCACAATAAATCAACAGTTGGATGCTCAGCCGACTTGAGCCACCCAGGTGCCCCAGCATTCTGAATTTTTTAGTCCCACTGCTGAGACCTATTGCATAGAAAAAAAGATTCCTTTCAAAATATTACTGCTCGGGGCGCCTGGGTGGCTCAGTGGGTTAAAGCCTCTGCCTTTGGCTCAGGTCATGATCCCAGGGTCCTGGGATCGAGCCCCATATCGGGCTCTCTGCTTGGCAGGGAGCCTGCTTCCTCCCCCCTCTCTCTCTGCCTGCCTTTCTGCCTACTTGTGATCTCTGTCTGTCAAATAAATAAATAAAATCTTAAAAAAAAAAAAAAATATTACTGCTCATTGACAATGCACCTTGATCATCTAAGAGCTCTGATGCAGATACACAATGAGATTAATGTTGTTTTCAAGCCTGGATTGTATTATTCCAAAATTAAAATTATACCAAAATAATTATTCCAAAATAAAAAACTTATCTTTAAAAAAGGGGGTATCACTACACACTAGCATGGCTGCAATAAACAAAGGAAAACTGGCCATACCAAGTGTTGACAAGGATGTAAAACAACTACAATTCTCACACGTTACTAGTATGAATGCAAAAAGGTACAACACTGCCACTCCGGAAAAGTTTGGTAGTTTCTTATAAACTAAACATATGTTTACCATATGACCCAGCAATCCCACTGAAGTATCCACCTAAATGAAAACTTATGTTCACACAAAAACCCGTACATGAATGCATATAGTGGCTTTGTTCACATATACAGTGAAAACTGTAAACAACTTAAATGTCCTTTAAACCGGTAAATGAATCGACTGTTGTATATTTATAGGATGGAATATTATGCAGCAATTCATGGAACAACTTAGATGAATCTCCACTATGCTAAGTGGAAGAAGCCAAGGTCAGGCATCTACATATTGTATACTTCCATTCATATGGCATTTTTTATATAACTGTAAGGACAGAAAAGATATCAGTGGTTGCCAGGTGCTAGGGATGGGAGACAGAACTGCTTCCACAGGGTTACAAGGGAACTTTACTGGGATGATGGAACTATTCTCCATCTTGATTATATTGGTCATTACATGATGGTATGTATTTGTAAAACTCATAGAACTGTACACTTAATATGATGAATTTATTATATGTGAATTATATCTCATAACATCATAAAAGGATCTATTTACATATTTAGAAAAAATTAATTATATACAAAGTTGATTAAAATTCTGTAACTGTAATATATGCAAATAAAATTATAAATATAGTTAGATCAATTTATGAGTAAATGGACTGAAATGCTGCTTAAGAAAATTATAAACAGAGTTGAATCAACAGTTCATGAGTACATGAAATGGCAGTACTACTTGATATCTTAACAGAAGAGTTTTCCATTACATAGATGACTTAAATAAGGTCAAATTGTATAAATTTTTAATTTTAAATATGACTATCCTCAACAGACACTCCTTCCCTACCTAAACTGGAGTGGTGGAAGAATTCTTCACCTATGCTAAGCCACTATAGGTAGATCTAAACAATTCCATCATTCAGAAGCAATTACACCTAAAATAAGAAACCGATACCTGGGATGCCTGAGTGTCTTAGTCGGTTAAACATCTGCCTTCTGCTCAGATCATGATCCCAGGGTCCTGGGAATGAGCTCTGCTTTAGGCTCCCTGCTCAATGAGGAACCTGCCTGCTTCTTCCTTCTCCCTCTACTCCTCCCCCTGCTTGTGTCAAATAAATATATAAAATCTTAAAAAAAAAAATAGAAACTGATATTTACTTAAGGACAAAAACACAAAGTAGAGGGTACTTAAGAGATAGGCAATGAACCAATGATCTCTGCAAAACATACACATTTATCAAGCCAGAAGAATTACTACATAGCAAAATACTTTGCAAATCCAATGATACCATGAAAACATGTGTCTGACAAAAACAAAGAGAAAAAAAAATCCAAAGAAAAAAAATTTTTTAAAGATTTTATCTATTTATTCAAGACAGAGAAAGTGAGAGAGATAACAGAGGGAGAGAGAGAAATAGACTTGCCGCTGACCAAGGAAAGAGCCCAATACAGGGCTCGATCCCAGGGCCCTGATGTCATGACCCGAGCCAAAGGCAGCCACCTAACCACCCCTCAAAGAGAATTCTTCAGTTGGAAGTCTTAAAAGAGAAAAGTCACATAAAAGCCCACATCATCATTTATGGAGTGTCATTATGGATGTTAACATTGTACAGTACTGTTTTCTTTTAAAAAATATTTAAGGGACTTAGAAGAATAATACCAAAAAGGGTGCAAAAACTTGTTAAGCAAGCTTGCTTTGTAAGACACATGTTTCAGGGGCACCTGGCTGGCTCAATGGGTTAAGCCTCTGCCTTCAGCTCAGGTCATGATCTCGGGGTCCTAGAATTGAGCCTCATACGGGGCTCTTTGCTAAGCAGGGAGCCTGCTTCCTGCTCTCTCTCTGCCTGCCTCTCTACCTACTTGTGATCTCTGTCAAATAAATAAATAAAATCTTTTTTAAAAAGTCAATCTTAAAATTCAGTGAATACTTACATTCAAAGAATCTAGTACAATACATGTGCCTAACACAAATAAAGGTACCCCAAAAATGTCAGTCCCCTTTGCATTTTTTAATATCTTGCTACGCACCAAGAGTGGAAGAATATATAAGTAGGACCACTTCCACAGGCTATTCACAGTCTACTGGATTTCTTAGTTATGAAACCACTGCAAATCCGCAAAAGAAAAAAAAAGTCAAAATTTAAAACTCCAATCTTTTAATTTGTATAGTGGTTTCTATACCACTGTAAAACGTTTTCTATGGAAATTAATTTTTCACTAATAGTCTTTTCTCAGTCCACATCTGTATATGTCCTATAGAGTAAGCTCTTTATATTTTTCTTTCCTTTTTAAATTGAAGTATAATGAACATACAGTGTTATATTAGTTTCAGGTGTACAATACAGTGATTCGACAATTCTGTACATTACTCAGTGCTTATCAAAATAAGTCTCACTTCCCTTTATTTCACCATTCCTCATCCATCTCCCCTCTGGTAACCACCTGCTTGTTCTCTGCATTTAAGAGTCTGGGTTTTTTGGTCTTTTTTCTCTTTGTTCATTTGTTTTGCTTTTTAAATTCCACATATGAGTGAAATCATATGGTATCTGTATTTCTCTGACTGACTTACCTTAGTATTATACCCTCTAGGTCTGCCCATATTGGTGCAAATGGCAAGATCTTTTCTTTTTATGCCTGAGTAGTACTCCTGCATGTGTGTACACGTACCACACCTCTACCTTCTTTACTTATTTATCTATGAACAGACACTTGGGTTGCTTCCGGGGGTTGGCTACTGTAAATAGCAATAAACATAGGGGTGAAAAAATATCTTTCTGAATAATTAGTGTTTTCATTTTCTTTTGGATAACTACTCAGTAGTGGAATTACTGAATCATATGGTAATTCTATTTTTATTTTTTGAGGAACCTTCATACTGTTTTCTAGAGTGGCTGCACCAATCTTCACTCCCACAAAGTCTGCATGAGGGAGGGTTTCTTTTTCTCCACATCCTTGCCAACATTTGTTATTCAGTGTGTTCTTTGGAAAAACGTCTATTCAGGTCTTCTGCCCATTTTTAAATCAGGTGATTGTTTATTTAGTGTTGAATTTAAAGTTCTTTTTATATTTTAGATATTAACCTCTCTTTTTTTTTTTTTTTTAAAGATTTTTATTTATTTATTTGACAGAGATCACAAGCAGGCAGAGAGGCAGGCAGAGACCAGGACCCTGTGTTCAGGACCTGAGCCAAAGGCAGAGGCTTTAACCTACTGAGCCACCCAGGTGCCCCAGATATTAACCTCTTTAAATTTAAAGTATCATTTGCAAATATCCACTCCCATTCAGTAGGCTGTCTTTTTGTTTTGTTGATGATTTCTTTCTCTGTACCAAAGCCTTTCATTTTGGTGTAGTCAGTCCATATCTTACTTGTATTTTCTGCAATATCTGATGATGCTAACTGCACCCTCTGTGCTAGATTCCTTTTAGGATACCTGAAAATAGCCTTCTTTACCCACAACATTAAGTACTTTTAGGCCTTACACACACATGTACATATGTGTGTGTGTATATCTATTTTTTTCTCCTAAGTAGTTCTGCTTCTCTCATGAACCCTAACATCTGCCAGACTGAAAAAACCCTGACATCTCCCAAAAAAGATTACAACCATTAATATCCACTTCCCTGTGCCTTAACCAGTACCAAGTACCATCAATCTTTTTAAATTAAATGTCTGCCTAATTCAGCAGATAAAACATGATCTCAAACTGCATGATTTATATCTCTAATTGTAAGTGAAAACAAGTTTTTTTTAAAAAGATTTTATTTATTTATTTGACAGAAAGAATCACAAGTAGGCAGAGAGGCAGGCAGAGAGAGAGAGGGAAGCAGGCTCCCCTCTGAGCAGAGAGCCCGACGTGGGGCTCGATCCAAGAACCTGAGATCATGACCTGAGCTGAAAGCAGTCTTAACCCACCGAGCCACCCAGGCACCCCGAAAATAAGTTTTTTGAGACGTTTGACATTTTTCTAGTAAATCTGCCTATTCCTATCTTTTGCCCAATTTTTACGGAATTGTTGATCATTTTCTTAATATTTGGTATGAGGACACTGTAAATTTTGGAAATGAGTCTTTTCACTTATACATTTTCTTTCCCCTTGTCATTTATCTTTGTAAGTGAAGTAAGGTGATCTCCTTACTTACATATATGTTTAGAGAGGCTAAAAATAGCATAGTGATTAAGAGAACAGATCATGGGAGGCACCTGGGTGGCTCAGTCTGTTAAGCTTCTGCCTTCGGCTTACGTCATGCATGATCCCAGGGTCCTATGGATCTGCTCCTCCACCTACTTGTGTGTTCTCTCTCTTTTTCTTTCAAATAAATAAATAAAATCTTAAAAAAAAAGAGAGAGAGAGAGAGAGAACAGATCATGGAATCAGTCTGCCTCGATTCAAATCCTACCTTCTGTCACTTCATTGCTGTGTTACTGTATGCATCAATCTCCTAAACTGTAAAATGGGGGGCAATAATATTATCTGTCTCACAAGGATGTTAGGAGGGTTAAATGTGTTAATTAATATAAAGAGCTTATGATAATAACACTGATGCATAATAATTGTTAAGCATTAGGTGTTATTTGCTCCACCTATTAAATGCTTAGCCAGTTGCCCCAATACTTAGTAAATCTTGCCTTTTTCTCCAATTATCTGAAATGCCAATTTTATAATAAACTAAATTTCTGTATATAAACTGTTAAGTTTTGCTGATCTATTTGTACTTCCTCAGATTTAACTTGCATTACTATAATTTCATAACATGTTGTAGAGGCCCCCCCCCCCCCGTAATTTCATATGTTTTAGTACTTGGAAAGGCTAGTCTTCATTCTCTTTTCTCAGATTTTATGCTTTCCAAATGAGCTCCAGGGGCGCTGGGTGGCTGTTGGTTAAGCGTCTGCCTTCGGCTCTGCTTGGGTCATGATCCTGGGGTGTTGGGATTGAGCCCTACATTGAGTTCCCCGCTCGGCAGGGAGCCTGCTTCTCCCTCTCCTTTTGCCTGCAGTTCTGCTACTTGTGCACTCTCTCTCTCTCCATCAAATTAAAAAAAAAAAAAAAAAGTTTAAAAACCAAATGAGCTCCAGGGCAATGTTGTCAAATTTTCAAAAACTGATATTTTAATTTAAATTGCATTAAATACTTAATTTAGAGGAAAATGTAAGTTTACAATATTAAGCTCTCCTACCTAAAGGCACAATATATATTTCCAGTTATTCTTTTTTAAAATATCTCTTAGTAGACCCTCTCTATTTATGTTCCTATTTTATCTGTTTGCTTTTTACATTTTTCATTATATTTTCCAAAAAAGTTATTTTGTATATATAGGAAAGCTACTGGTACTGGTACTTTTGTAAACTGCCATTTTACCAAAGTCTCCTTCTTTCTCATAATGAGAACAGTAAGATGGTTGATTGTTGAGTCTATTTGGTTGATGGTAACATGGTTGGTAAGATGGCTGATGTTGAATCTATTTTCCCCTGCTGCATAAAAATAGTTTCCTTCCTCTTTCCCAATATTAACCTCTTTATTTCATTTTCTTGCCTAATGATATTGGTTTATACACTTACAAAAACTTATTTATTTATTTGACAGAGAAAGAGCACAAGCAGGGGGAGAAGCAGGCTCCCTGTGGATCATGACCTGAACCAGAGGCAGAAACTTAACCAACTGAGCCATCAAGGTTTCCTTATACCTCTACTATAATATTAAGTCCTAAATGCTGGGTATCCTTTTCCTGTTTCTAACATCAATGAGAATACTTCTACCATACCACTACTAAGTATGATACTGATTTTGGTTTGAAATACATTTTTCCTTAATCATGTCAAATAGGAATTCATCGATTTTAATTAAATAAAGAACATTTATCAGGAACGGATATGAATTTAGTCAAATGCTTTTTTGGCATCCCAAACGATGGTTTTTCTATGGCTTTTCTCTCATCTATTAAAACATGTTAATAGATGTTCTAATATTAAGCCATATATGCGTTTATTTTAGAAATCAAATCCTTGGAAGGGGGACACTTGGATGGCTCAGTCAATCAAGCATCTGCCTTCCGCAGAGGTCATGATCCCAGGGTCCTGGGATCGAGCCCCCCATCGGGCTCCCTGCTCAGTGGGGAGCCTGCTTCTCCCTCTCCTCCCGGCACATGGTCTCTCTCACAATGGCTGTCGCCATCTCTCTCTCAAATAAATAAACAAAATCTTAAAAAAAATTAAAAAAAAAAAACGAAAAGAAAACCGTTGGATTAGAGAATATTATTTTAACATACTGTTGAATTCTACTTTCTAGCACTGAATTTAAGATTTTTACATTGATACCTGTAAGATTCTTCCACAGTTTGTTATTTTGTGGTGTTCATGAAGCTCTAGAATCAACATTTCATTGGCTTCCTTAAAAGAACTATAAACTTTCGGGCGCTTGGGTGGCTCAGCGGGTTAAAGCCTCTGCTTTCAGCTCGGGTCATGATCCCGGGGTCCTGGGATCGAGCCCCACATCCCCGGCTCTGCTCAGCAAGGAGCCTGCTTCCCTCCCTCTCTCTCCCTGCCTCTCTGCCTACTTGTGATCTCTGTCTGTCAAATAAATTTAAACAACAACAACAAAAAAGAACTATAAACTTTCCTTCTCTATCCATGCTCTGGAACAGAGTCATCTATTCCTTGGCTATTTGAGGTAACATATACCTACGAAAACATCAAGGTCCAACAGTTTTTATGGAGCGGTCCTTTGATAACTTTGATTCCCTTTATAATTTGTCTCCTGAATTTCTTTCTTCTGGGGTCAAATTTGGTAACATTTTCTAAAACATCTATTTCATGCAGACTGTCAAGGTTATTTGCACAAGGTTTTACACCATAATACATGTGTGTAGTTCTTTTTTTTTTTTTTTTTTAAGATCTTATTTATTTGACAGAGAAAGACGAGGCAAGAGAGGGAGCACAAGCAGTGGGAGGGGGAGAGGGAGAAGCAGGCTTCCCTCTGAGCAGGGAGCCAGATTTGAGGCTCGATCCCAGGACCCTGGGACCATGACCTGAGCCGAAGGCAGACGCTTAATGATTGAGCCACCCAGGTGCCCTGCGTGTGTGTAGTTCTTGCGTTCTCTTCGTTAGAATGACTTCTACCATAAAACCTTCCAAACCTCATCCAAATCAGTTTACTCTCAATGAAATTCCTATTATCAAAATCAGTAATCAGAACATTCTGGTTCATGAGAGCTGATGAAGCATACCCATTTATATCCTCTCTCTCTCCTGATATCCACCCCATTAAAATAACAGCAAAGTGGGGGGCACCTGGGTGGCTCAGTGGGTTAATGCCTCTGCCTTCGGCTCAGGTCACGATCCCAGAATCAAGCCCCACATCAGGCTCTCTGCTTGGCGGGGAGCCTGCTTCCCCCCCTCTCTCTGCCTGCCTCTCTGCTTACTTGTGATCTCTGTCAAAATAAATGTAAAATAAAATAAAATAAAATAACAGCAAAGGAATGAAACAGATAAAATACACAACAATAAAATAAGAACAGTGGGGCGCCTGACTGGCTCAGCTGGAAGAATATGCAACTCTTAAACTCAAGGTCATGAGTTTGAGACCCACTTAATTTTTCTTAAGCAGACATTACTTAAATAAATAAATGAAATTAAAATTTTAAATGAAATAAAGAAATAAAAACAGTGACTTCAAGGGGATTAATACTGGAGTCATTCATTTACTCACCATTTCAAGAAATATTTAAGGGACACCTGGCTGGCCTAGGCGGTGGGGCATGCGACTCTTTTTTTTTTTAAGATCCTACTTATTCATTCCAGAGAGAGATCACAAGCATGCAGAGCAGCAGGCAGAGAAAAGGGGAAGCAGGCTCCCCACTGAGCAGAGAGCCCAACTTGAGGCTCGATCCCAGGACCCTGAGACCATGACCCAAGCTGAAGGCAGAGGCTCAACCCTCTGAGCCACCCAGGCGCCCCGGGGCATTCGACTCTTGATCCTGGGATCATGCCCCATGAAGGCCACAGGGCTTACTTAAAAAAAAGGAAGAAAGAAAGAAAGAAATATTTTTATGTACTAGGCATTGTTCTAGGCACTGGCAATAAAGCACTGTGCACAAAGAGTCCCTGATCTTAGTACAATTACGTTCTAATTGGAAGGAAGAGACAGATAAAAAGTAAATTATTATTCAAGCAGCAGTAAGGAATAGAAAATAGGACAAGGAAATAGAGAAACTAATTCTATAGAACCTGGATTTTTTGTTGTACGTGGCCACTGAGGTCTCTGCTGTTAGTTTAATGGTCAGCTAATGATTAGATAGATTTCCCTAGTCCCCTGGAACCAATAAATCTCCCAGTCCTTACTGATGGGCTTTCTATATATATTAGGGCACACCTTCAGCACTCAGCCAGTCAGTTCACAATTCTGACTTAGCCTTAGTATCTGCAGGCACAGAGCCTCCAGATGAACCAGAACTGAGAATTTAGGGCGTTCTCAGGTCCTTCCTAAACATGCATACTGCTCAACATCTGTGCAACAGCATTCTAGATTCCCAGGAAGGCATCAAAGCTTTATAGATCTCCTATGAACATCTATTCCCCAGCTTTTCCTTTTAAGCTTTTTTGGTTAGCCTGTTTGCCCCAACTGCTATTCACTACCACAGGCAGCTGAGATGTTCAATAATTGCCTCTAAATTTTTCTCAATGAACACCCTGGGGGCGGGAGGGGAGAGAATTCTTCAAGTGTACAGATGAGGTCTTGTAAGGAACTACCAGACAGGTCAATAATAACAAGTAATGACAGGTCACATTCAATTGACAATTCTCTGAGAATGGGGCTTTGAAGAACCAATCTTGTTCCATCGCTTCCAGTTGGTTTCTAGGCTGCTAGTTTTCACCATGATTGGAGGTTACTAGTTTTCAAAGCTACTGTGGAACTGGAGAAGAGAATGGCTTTTGGTCAAGTTAAACTGCTACAAAGTTCACTGTTTTCCTGAAATGTGGCCATTTTTCTTGAATAAATGTTCCCAGTTTGCTCTAAACCTATGGTTAATTTTCAGAGTTCTGGAAGAGTTGGTTCTATGTCTGCCAGTGTTCTCATTGTTTTTATGAAGGAGAAAACTTTCAGAAGTTCTTACTGTCATTATTGCTGACTGCTTTTTAACTGAGAAATTCCTTTCACTCTTTTTTTTTTTCTTCTTTTTTTGAGAGAGAGAGAACGTGCCTGAGTGGGATGGGGGTGAGGGCTGAGGAGAGAAATCTTAAACTGGCTCCACACCCAGCATGAAGTCCAGCACAGAGCTCAATCTCATGACCCGAGGGATTGTGACCTGAGCCGAAATCAAGAGTTGAACACTTAACTGACTGAGCCCCTGGGCGCCCCTTAACTCAACCTTTATACTTATTATTTTGCTACATTTGCTATTTCTCTTTAAAATTTCAACATTTACATTTATTTCATTATTTCTTCAAATTACTAAAAATGCTTATCTTTAAAATCTCCTTCGGCTTATACTATTCACTATTGACTTTAGTGTCAGTTACATTCGATTCCTCTCTTTCATAGCATTAATTTTCCTCAAATGATTAAATCTAGATTGTTAGAGTTCACTGTTTTTAAAAGAGTTTATTTATTCATTTGAGAGAGAGCACAGAGGAAGAGTAAGGGGGAAGCAGACTCCCCACTAAGCTGGGAGCCTGACAGGGCCCTGAGCCAAAGGCAGACGCTTAACCAAATGAGCCACCCAGGTGCCCCTAGAGTTCATTTTTGTAGTTGGGAGTTTTACCTCAACTTTTTTTTTCTCAGTGGATGAGAATCTTTGTTCATCTGTTGCTTTAAGTAGGTTCTAGTTATACATATTCACTTCCACTGATTATGAAGAGGGGAGAAACACACAGTTAGGCCTGGTCTGCTGGTAACCTGCTTTCTAGATATGAATCCCTGTCTCTTCTGAACATCACAAATTATTAGGGATATATCTGGCCTCTTATGCCAAGACTCACTTTCAGAGCAACTAGCAAAGCTTTATCCTGGGGAGAAACACTGGAGTTAACTACTCATTTTGCTTTTCGCTTCCTCTGCGACTTCAGGCTGCTCATGCTTCTTTCTCTAATCTCAAGATTCACTCATTCATTTATAAAATATTTATTGGATGTCTATTATGTGCCCGGCATTAGTTTAGATATTGGAAATTCAGTGATAAACACGAAGGCCCCAGCCTCAAGGAACTTACATTCTAACAGAAAGATGAACAAATATGTAATTTCACAAAGTAGTTAAGTACCACAGGAAATAACACAAAGAATAGAGACTGACTACAAGGGAGCTATTTCAGATAGGGTGGTAGCTTCTCTCAGGTGGTAATATTTCAGCAGAGATCTGAATAATGAAAAGGAGAGTGTTATAAGAAGATGCAAAGGAAGAGGTTTCAGAAGGAAACAAGTAAAAAGAAACTGAAAGGAGGGGCACCTGGGTGGTTCAGTCAGTTAAGCATCTGCCTTCGGCTCTGGTCATGTTCCCAGAGTCTTGGGATTGAGTTCTACATTAGGCTCCTAGCTCAGCAGGGAGCCTGCTTCTCCCTCTGCCTGCCAGGGGTCCCCCTGCTTGTGCACTCGCACATGCGTTCTCTGACAAATAAATAAAATTTATAAAAAAAGAAGAAAAAAGAAACTGAAATGATAACATCTTGGCATGTTTGAGAAATAGCAAAAAGGCCACTGTCAGCAAGTGAATGAGTAGCTGGAAACAAAGACCAAGAAGCAGGCAAGGGCAAGATCACACACAGCCTTGTAACACATGATACGGAGCTTGGGAAGGCGATGGGTGTTTCAAACAAAGGAATGGCATAATCTAATTAATATACACTAAACACCATGGGGAGAACAGACCATGGAAATACATGCCCTCCACAAGCAGACTGTTCAATGTGTCTGGAAAGCATTTTGAGCCTTTATCCAGGGGACAAACACCAAATGCTCAAAATCACTATACTCCAGGCAACCTTCATTTCTTCATAACTGTCTACGTGGAGTCTGATACATTTCTAAAACTTTTTTTTTTTCAAAGATTTTATTTATTTTTTTGACAGAGATCATAAGTAGGCAGAGAGAAAGGCAGAGAGAGAGGGAAGAAGGCTCCCTGCTGAGCAGAGAGCCCGATGTGGGGCTCCATCCCAGGACCCTGGGATCATGGCCTGAGCTGAATGAAGGGGCTTTAACCCACTAAGCCAGCTAGGCACCCCCAATTCTGAAACTCCTACATATACCTTCAGTTATGACTTCTTCTCCTAGTCTCTACTGATTCAATCTTATCATTTCTTATCTTTTAGAAATTCACCAATCTCATCAACTGATGGTAACTTTTCTCGATATATTACCTTTCAAAAAACTTCTAACAAACCTAACATATTACTCAGAGTCCTTTGAGCTCAAGTGTCCTGCTGAAGTAGACACAAAAATCCAGCAGACCTATACTCAGCTGATCTACCTTCAGACTGTCTTTCAAGGCACCCTAAGAAAGCCTTTTAGTTCCACAATTCAGACATCAGCACAACTCACATTTCTGGGGGCGTGGGGGGAAATTTTAACCAACTACACCTTCTGTGTAATTGTGTATCCACAGAACTGTCTGTGGATAGACAAAAGCCATCACCATGCTGGTGAACTCCTTCCATAAATAAACAGCCCAGCCAACTGACTGTGGTAAAGCTGGTGAATTCTTCTGGTTACTTTATTTGGGAGATATGACTGACCAACATGTTATGGTATTGTCAGCTGTAGGAATATTTATAGTAACTTTATAATAACAGAACACTATCAGAACTTACTGAGAAGAATTTTTAAAAAATACATTTAGAGGGGCGCCTGGGTGGCTCAGTGGGTTAAAGCCTCTGCCTTCAGCTCAGGTTGTGATCCCAGGGTCCTGGGATCGAGCCCCACGTCCCCCACATCAGGCTTTCTGCTCAGCAGGGAGCCTGCTTCCCCCTCTCTCTCTCTGCCTGCCTCTCTGCATACTTGTGATCTTTGTCTGTCAAACAAAATCTTTAAAAAAAAAAAAAACATTTAGAGTGTACTAAATCCTTTTTTTTTGAGATTTTATTTATTTATTTGAGAGACAGAGAATGAGAGAGCGAGCACAAGAAGGCAATGGTCAGAGGGAGAATCAGACTCTCTGCGGAGCAGAGAGCCTGATGCGGGAAGGACTAGATTCCAGGACTCCAGATCATGAACTGAGCTGAAGATAGTTGCTTAACCAAATGAGCCACATAGGGGCCCCTAGGCTGTACTAAATTCTTTTTTTTTTTTAAGATTTTATTTATTTATTTGACAGAGATCACAAGTAGGCAGAGAGGCAGGCAGAGAGAGAGGAAGGGAAACAGGCTCCCTGCTGAGCAGAGCCCAATGTGGGGCTCAATCCCTGGGATCGTGATCTGAGCCGAAGGTAGAGGCTTCAACCCACTGAGCCACCCAGGCACCCCTGTACTAAATTCTTAATAGGAAAAATACTTGATCAGGAATAGATTCTCTAAGAAAAACTGTTCTTAAAATTTCTAGTATTATTTCTTAGAAAATCATCCTTTGAAGTTGTTTATAAAACAATCTTTAATAAAAATTATGAAAACTTATCCCCACAAGCTTCTGATAAAATAAGGAGATCTGTTCTATAAGAAAAATTCCAAAGCACAGTAAAAAGTATAGAGAAGAAATGAGTTAATCTGAATTATATCTGTCAAAGTGAGTTTAACGATAATCCTACAGTTCTATGTTCCTTCCAGTTCTCCCTGTTTTTAGTAACTTGTCAGTCACAAGCTCAAGAATTTAATGTGTAGCAATCCAGACTCCACGGAACTCAAAACCTCCAAAATTTTATCTTATCCTCCTTTAATCTGTGAAGTTAACATTTCTAAGAGAATCATAATTTTTTCTGTAGGTACTATGGCCTGATACATGGTTTATTCCAACATGAATATCCTACAAATGCGCTGTTTCCAGTTATACTGAAAAACTTGTACCCTACCTCTTCCTCATTCAAAAGTCAAAACTTTACATCACACTTTATAAAGCTACATATAACACATTTATACATCAGCTCTCCATTATTCATAGAAAATTTATCTTACACTGTACTAACAAAACTAAGTCTTTTGAAATGCATGTCTTTAGCTGTCAGAACTATAAAATCTAGGTTCAGTTCTTTCATTATTGTTTTATTTCTCCAAACTTATTTACTCCTTTGAGAATTCATCACCCAAAAATTCAGTGCTGTCATTTCAGCGGAATGAGAAACAGGGATTTTTTTCCATATTTTAAAAAATTCAATTCCAATGTAGTTAACGTACAGTGTCATATTAGTTTCACAATAATAGTGAAGTTTGAACACTTGTTCTTTTCTTTTACTCTTTTCAACATAATTTACCTCTGTAAGAGACAGGTTTGGCAAACCTGAAGCATTAGCTCTGGAGCCAGACTACTTAGGTTCAAATCCCAGCTCTACACTGATGAAAGGTGTGGGAGTTTAGTTGTTTAACTTTCCTGTGCCTCAATTACTTCATCCATCCATCCATACTTCATCCATAAAATGGGAATAACAAGTGTCTTTGTCAAAAGATTTAAATGAGCTAATATTTGTGAAGCTCTCAGGATAGTGCCTAGCACCATTCAGTAAACATCATATAACTATTTGTTAAAGAAAAATAAAATAAATATTTTAGACACAAGATAAATTCAGAAAAGAAATCTGGTCTTGAGTGAAAGTCAATTCAGCAACTAGCTGTCTTTAGTTTTTCAAAGGGAAAAATATTAAAATTATTAAGGATAAGATCTAAGTAACAAGAGATTCCTATAAGAAATTAAATAAATTGGACCTGTAGCTTTGCCCTTTTCATTTGGCTTTGTGTCCAAATATCCTACAAGAGAGCTTTCCCTGTAAGTCCTTTGCAAGGGAAGCTGTTTTTAAGCTCCAGGACAATAAAACACTGAATGTCAATCACATCCTTTAGCAAATACACAGAACTCATCATGGTCACAAATACTTTCAGGAGATCCAACTGTGCATTGTGAGTTATTAATAGCTAACATTTATGGAATGTTTTTTATGCCTCAATGTCCTAAGTACTTTACGTGTATAACTCATTTAATCCACTCAGTAAGTCTTTGATAGGTACTAGTTATTATTATCACCATTTTACAGATGGGAAAACTAAAGTACAGAGAGGGACTTGCCCAGGGTTATTTACCTAGTAAGTCACCAACCTGGAATTCAAGCCCGGACAGCCTAGCCTCAAAGCCTTAGGTCTCAAACCACAGTTATGTGCCATTCAATACGGAACATCACAGGCAGCACTGATGACTTCAGAAAGCTGACCAAGCTAAAAATGCACGGGATGCCATGCCACACTCGCAAGTAGCCAGAATTCACAAGCCAGATAATAATACTGAGGCAAGTTTTCTTCTTTATCCTCTCGTTCTCATTCTCCCAGGCTTCTCAAGTGAATGAGTGAATAAAGTGAAATGCTTTATTATTTTTTTAAGATTTCTTTATTTATGTTGAGAGAGAGAGAGGGAGAGAAAGTGCATGAGCACAAAGGGCCGAGGGAAAGGGAGAGAGAATCTCCAGCAGACTCCTTACTGCGTGTGGAGCCCCACACAGGGCTCCATCTCGTGATCACAACCTGAGCTGAAACCAAAAGTTGGATGCTTAACTGCCTGCGCTACCCAGGCGCCCCAAGTGAAAAAAAAAAGTGCTTTAAACAGTGCCTGGAACAGAAAGCGTTAGGAGGTGGTGGTGATAAACAGTAGGGTGTGCTGTTGACACTGCCTCACTCTAATGGCTACGATATGCTAGGAACTGCTGGGACCTCTACTATCTTTTCCCCTTTGCGATTACAGGAAAGGAGTCCCGACAATATATAAAACATACATACAGTCCACTCTTCAGCCACATCACTTTCACCTGATCATCTACACACAGACGCAAACTTCTACACTCCTCAGTTCTCTTTTTTGGCTTACAAAGACTGGACTGGAGCCAGAAGAAAGCAGAATAAAGCAGCTTTGTAAACTTTTGACTAGTTGCCAAGAGCAGGAGCAGTTGGTGAAAAGCAACTTCATCAACTTAAACTTTGACTATTATTTGGAATCTAGCAAAGGATTCCAATGATAGAAGTGCTGCATGTGACCAAGCGTTTTCAAGCTCCTGATTCCGTATTACTGTGGTTCTAAAACTAATGTGCCTAGACAAAGTAAAACACAGATGACAGCAATGACAATCAGGGCAATAGGGTCTCCCTCTCTCAACTGTTCTGCATAGTTACTTAGATCAAAAGCTTAAAAGAATCAAGATACATTTCAGAGAAAGAAAATAACAAACCCAAACATTTCAATTACAAAAAAAAACGATATTGGAAAAAATCTAGCAGTCATTAGAATTTTCCAAACTGCATTTTCCAAACTTTCCAAACGCATTAATATATTATCTTACTAACTTAGTGGAGACCAAGAGTTTTGAATGAAATACAATAAAACAAAATAGAAAAAAAAATTACAATTCATTACAAGTAGTGTAAGGATAATACTGTTTCACAAAACTCCTACTTCACTTTTTTTTTTAATTTTTAATTTTTTTATAAACATATATTTTTATCCCCAGGGGTACAGGTCTGTGAATCACCAGGTTTACACACTTCACAGCACTCACCAAAGCACATACCCTCCCCAATGTCCTACTTCACTTTTAAACATTAATATGTACAAGTACTGGATACAGACTCAGTAACAATGAAAAACTGCATCTTATCGTGGGTCATGATTAAAAAAATTTGAAAGCCACTTTAACGGAATATAAAAAACTGGCCAGAGAAAAGGAGGAAAATATCCACTTCAAACTACACAGGAAATAACATTGAGTCTTGGTGGTTCTCTAAATTACAGTTTTTTCAAAGCAACCCTCTGAAAAAGAACAAAAAAGGAAAAGGAAACCGTCTGCGTAAGAATTAATAGTTTAACAGAGTTACTCCAAATAGACAACAATTTCACAGAATGTGAGGTATCGAAACTAAATAAATAAATACTAACAGGAGATACGCAGAAATGAGACAAAACAAAGACTTTCAGTTCATCTAGCTATTAAATGCCACGTGAATACTAGAGATGGCTTCTTTTCTTTGCAAAAGCTCTCATTCTCACTCTCAAGAACTCTTATTCAGAGTTCATGGTCTTGTTATCTAATCATGGATTCTGAATCGACAACAAAGATTTGGTAAAAAGTAAAAGCAAATTTGAAAAATTCAGTGAATTAATAACACACTGATTTCCAGGGCACTTTTTTCCTAGGTCATCTATATACTATTTTTTATCCTACAGTGTTCTCTAAATTCTGAAATTTTCTAAAAACCAAATCATATACACATTATTTTGGATTATGCCATCAATAAAAAGAGAAACTATCATATCTAGTGGGAAAATATTAACATAATTGTGCTAAATTAAAATTCCCTCTTATTTTGAAAAAAGGAGGAACAACAGGTGAATCTGACCTAAATCTTTTTCAACTACTATGGAAACTAAAGAATAAAGTTCAATTCCACCTTAGAGCTAATCATTCTAATTTATTCCCATAGTAACAGTGCTGATAGCAATAAACAATTTTCCTAAATCCAGTAATTGCTACATTATTAAATTTCAGGTGAAAGAAAAAAAACTATTGAAATTTTAGAAGATAAACTGATTATCAAACCCATATACAAAAAAAAGAGTTGTTTTTGAAATAAAAATTAAACATTTAAACCGAAGTAAAAAACATTCTAAATACAAATAAGTAAATCAGCACAACAAAGCTTAGACTTTTTAGCTCCATAACAGTATTTTCCCACCAAAATGAAAAAAATCAAGACTATGAAAAATGGTGTACTTATTTAATGTCTGAATAAATAAATGGGAGTTAATATGTAAGAAATAAAATAAGCAGTATCCCTAAACAAGTGTCTCTTCTTACCAGAAAGAATACTGTAGTTTTTTCCTGTTAACCAGATCTCATGATTCTCAATTGTTTTTAAAATACTCAGAAGAATCACTTCGCATATCTCAGTCCCAGACTCTTACATTAAACTACCACCTGAACTGATGTAAAATCATCCCCTTCCCTAAGGACACACAAGAATTTTTATATTTGGGAAAAATAAAAGAACAAAAGAATAATATTAATATGATTAATAATGTTTTAAATTACTATTTGCATTTTTCAATTTACAAAGGAATTAATTTGCAAAAGTTCTCCTCTGTTCTAAGTAAAACTAAAAACACTTAATTTTGCACAAATTTCCAAATTTGAAAATGAGATATATCTAAGTGAGAAATTTCAGTTTTAGTTTTGCTTCATATTTCAGAGTTGTTAAATTCATACTGGGGACACTAAGATTTCAGAGCTTGAGACTATTACATAAATTTGCTTAATATTTTGCAAATCAAAGAAAGGAAAAATATTAAGATCTAGAGGTAAGACATGTTAATAATATAGAATGTATTGTATTAAATGTATTACCTTTTCTCTTTAAAACTCAAAAGTAACCAACTTCCATAAGATAATTTTTTTGTTTAAGATTTTATTTATTTGACAGAGCACAAGCAGGGGGAATGGCAGAGGGAGAGGGAAAAGCAGACTCCCTGCTGAGCCAGGAACCCAATGTGGGGTCAATCCTAGGACCCTGGGATCATGACCCAAACCAAAGGTAGACTCTTTTTTTTTTTTTTAAAGATTTTGTTTATTTATTTGACAGACAGATTACATGTAGGCAGAGAGGCAGGCAGAGAGAGAGGAGGAAGCAGGCTCCCTGCTGAGCAGAGAGCCTGATGCGGGGCTCGATCCCAGGACCCTGAGATCATGACCTGAGCCGAAGGCAGAGGCTTAACCCACTGAGCCACCCAGACACCCCAAAGGTAGACTCTTAACTGACTGAGCCACCTAGGTGCCCCAACAAGATAATTTTTTTAAGAGGGAAAGATCTGGTCCTGTTTTCCTTTCTTAATACATGATTTTTGCCTTCTAAGAAACATAGGAAATACAGGGTTTGCAATATGCCTTAAGCCAGCATTGATAAAAAGACCACGTAAAACCCCTAAGGTAACCTTAACCTACAAAGGAAGAGATCACTAAACTAGTAGAACTCTGTCCAAAATGTCATGAACTCTGAACCCAGAGAGACTAAACGCAAATCCAGTTCTCTGGCTAACTAGCTTTGTTACTTTGGGCAAGTTATGTAACTTCTCTGCCCTGGCTTCCTCTATTGTAAAGTGGAGATAAGAACAGTACTTAACAGGGCTGTAAAGATTAAAGAGTTAATATATGTAAACCACTTGGAATAGTTCCTGACACATAGTAAGAGCTATGTAAAGCTACTTTAATGTTTACTGTTTTACCATTACATTTTTACAGTTCAGTTGTGAAGTTTCCCAAATGAAATTTATTTAATTGTACCTATAAAGAATAGGATTTTATATTAAACTGTGATGCAAATTAACACAAGAACCTTAAATTCAATTAATGATGAAAAACCAAAGTATTTTCAAAACAGAAAAACATAAAATCTAGCTTAAAAAATCATCTACCGGGGTGCCTGGGTGGCTCAGTGGGTTAAGCTGCTGCCTTTGGCTCAGGTCATGATCTCAGGGTCCTGGGATCGAGCCCCGCATCGGGCTCTCTGCTCCGCAGGGAGCCTGCTTCCCTCTCTCTCTCTCTCTGCCTGCCTCTCTGCCTACTTGTGATCTCTGTCTGTCAACTAAATAAATAAATCTTTAAAAAAAAAAATCATCTACCATTGTCACCAGTAAGAAGTAAGAAGTGACACTTTCTCAGGACTAAGGTTTATTTTAATTCTAATTGTTTTCTACCCCCTGCTGCTGCTGCTGCTGCTGCTGCTTCTTTTTCTGGCTACCCCCTATAATATACATTATATTACATCTTATAGTTTAATTCAAATATGTACAAGGAAAACCAAATTTAGGATTTAAGTATATATGTCAGCCTTAATATTACCTAGTTCACATGAACAACCTATATATATATATTATTAAAATGATACATAGTAGGCACCCAAAATAAATTTGCTAAAAGACATGTGTTAGAAAGATTACTGCTATTTTCTAAGGCAAATAAAAGCAAATCTAACTAGTGCAAATATTAACCAAGCTAATAAGTTAAAGTGTATCCAACACAATCTGTAGTAAGATCTTTAAGACATTAAGCACTGACTGACTGCCTAGGGGGGATCTGTTAACTTACAATAAGTCAACACTATCTTTTTAATTTTTCTTTTTTTTTTTAATTTTCCACCCAAATGTTAGAGTTCCTTATTTCAGTTCTATGAAAAATGCCATTGGAATTTAGAAAGAAAGTGCACTGATCCTATAGATTGCTTCAGATGGTATGGACATTGTAATAATATTAGTTCTTCCAATACATGAGCATGGACTATCTTTCTATTTATTTGCATCACCTTCAATTTTTAAATTCTTAATAGTTTTCTGTGCACATATCTTTCACTTCCTTAATTACATTTATTCCTAGACATTTTACTCTTTAAAAAAAAAAAAAAGATTTTATTTATTTATTTATTTATTTGACAGAGATCACAAGTAGGCGGAGAGGCAAGCAGGGAGAGAGGGGTGGGGGAAGTAGACTCGCCACCAAGCAGAGAGCCAGACGCAGGGCTGATGTGGGACTTGATCCCAGGACCCCGGGATCATGATCCGAGCCAAGGGTAGAGGCTTCAACCCACTGAGCCACCCAGGCGCCCCCCATTTTACTTTTTTTGATGCCACTGTAAATGGGATTGTTTTTTCTCTCTCTCTCTCTCTTTTTTAAAAGATTTATTTATTTGACAGAGAGATACATCAAGAGAGGGAACACAAGCAGGGGGTAGTGGGAGAGAGAAGCAGGCTTCCCACCAAGCAGGGATCCTGATGCGGGGCTCAATCCCAGGACCCTGGGATCACCACCTGAGCTGAAGGCAGGCGCTTAACAAATGAGCCACCCAGGTGCCCGGGTTTTCTCTTTCTAATAGTTAATCATTATTGTGTAGAAATGCAGCAGATTTTTGTATACTGTTATTTTATTTTGCAAATTTACTTAATTCATTAATTCTAATAGTTGTCTATGGAAACTTTAAGTTTTCTACATGCAGAATTAGGTCACCTGCAAATAGTAACAGTTTAACTTATTCTTAGCAATTTGGATACATTTCTTTTTTCTTTTTCTGTCTAACTGCTGTGGCTAGGACTTCCAATACTATGTTGAATAAATACAGCGAGAGTGAGCATACTTGCGTTGTTCCTGATTTTAGAAAAAAAGGCTTTCACTATTTCATTGTTGACTGTGTTTGCGATGCGTTTGTCATATATGGTCTTTATTATGTTGAGGTATGTTCCCTCTATTCCTACTCTTATTAAGAGGTTTTTTTTTTTGAAGATTTTATTTACTTATTTGACAGAGAGAGAGATCACAAGTAGGCAGAAAGAGAGGGAGAAGCAGGCTCCCCGCCGAACAGAGAACCCGACGTGGGGCTCAATCCCAGGACCCTGAGATCACGACCCGAGCTGAAAGCAGAGGCTTAACCCACTGAGCCACCCAGGCGCCCCCTGTTAAGAGTTTTTAATCTAATTTTATGATTTCAATGGGTGTTGAAAGGCTAGCACTATTTACACTTTTCATTTTCTAATTTAAAATACTAATACAGGGATGCCAGGCTGGCTTAGTTGGTAGAGTATATGATTCTTGATCTCGGGGTCGTAAGTTCCAGGCCCATGTGGGGTGTAGAGATTACTTTAAAAAAAAGAAAAAGAAAAAGAAAAACAATACTGCATTATTTAAAAGGAGAAAATAGTAAAGATAAATTTTATGAAGCCCATATTTCTAATAACTGTTTTTGAATATACTAGAAATAACAAAGAAAATACTCTCATTATTTTTACATTTAATAATTAGATACCCTAAAATTTAGGTTGATGGGACCAAATAAAAATATTGAGATGATGATGTGGTTGCCAATCCATTATTCACTATGTTCTCTGTCAATAAAACATATTCACAGCTTAAGCCATATATTCTGTATAAGAAAATGCACCTACATTTCTACGTTAATTAGCAGATGGAAATTCCACCTATTTTCAACTTTATTCCAAATTAACTCCTTGATGCAAATGAATGTATAAGAAAAATAAATTATTCCTAATATTCTTAAATATACTTTGAATCATTTCTATTATTAAACTAGTCTATGTTAACTATTTTGAACTATTCTTCCTCCATTTAAAATAATTTTCAGTTAAAATACCCTGCCACTATATGCAGAACACGAAGTCTTTTAGACAAACTATCAAAAAAGTTCTACCAGCCTTTTATCTGAAAGCAAAACAAAAAGAATGAAGTTATGAAGTGGCTC